>NC_040890.2:16984264-17284264 GCF_900634795.4 Betta splendens | reverse complement strand
TCGGAGGCTTGATCCGGTGCCTCGCGCATCTTTCTGGTATCATTTGGTATAAAGCGATCAGACGTGCCAGCTGGGCAAACACGAGCTCGCTGCCTACAGTATGATTGTGTCATGTTACATGATTTCTGGGTGTTGAGTCTCACATTTGCTGCCATTTGGTGCTGCCAGCTCTCGGAGCCGCCCAGCGCGGATCTCAGACGAGCTAAACAGCCGTGTAAGACGCTCTCATTTGTTTCTAATCTTCTCTAACGATGTCCAAGAGAGAAGAACTTTGAATTGGGGGCGATTGTTCCTGTTGGTTTTTATAAATGATGTGACTCTTAGGAACGCACTAGAAGAAGAAAAAAAGGCAAACGCTGCTGTGCATTGGCATATTTTCTTCTGCTCGAATTGAAACAGTGCAAACACTGACTAGATGCATAGTGACACAAGATGTCAAAATAAACATATTGACAGTGTTGAGTTATTTATGCGAAACGTTCACTGATTTCCAGTGTAATAATAGCGACAACAGCAAGTCTGAGCCTCTTCAATCATTACTGCGGTGCAGCCCTTACTTGTGCTGTATTTAATGCATTGTTGAAGGAACCCAAACGTGGTGTCAAGATGACACACACAGTACTCCAGTAATTGGATGCCCAACCTTCTTCCCTCCCCCAGTTCTCTGCTGCTCACTATTGTTGAGAGAAAATGTGTTGGCTCTAATTTAAACTCAGCCTCTGACGCTCCTCTCTGCACTTACCAAAAACACTGAATTACATTGACATTTTTCATTATAATAGTGTTACTGTGAAATCTCTCTTTCTATTAGCCTTTTTGTTAAGATGTAGGAGTAAGGGGTAATTTCAAATAAATTATAAGATGGTGGTGATTAAAGTAATTTTTGGTGTAGGGCTGGCGAAGCCATTCTTTTACTTAACTAGTTTTCTAGGATGAAAGAGATTCTACGCTGACCCTAATCAAAGTCCCCTCAATGATAAAGGTAGACTTTAATAGTCCAAACCACCTGTTTATTGCCCACCTCTGACCTATTTTCCATGGCCTTGCGGTGCTTTATTTTTATTTTCTCTCTCTGGCTGCCTTTCCTCTGAACCCGCTTGTTTTCAGCCCCGTACAAAGACACACTGAGGGACAGTCGGGCTTCTAGAGGAGTTTCTTGCTCTTGAAAGAAGTACGAGGATGACATTTGGGACTTCATTAAAACAGCTTGAGAGAGAATTTTTCTTCCACCCTCTGCTGCATGACACAATATATTTACCACAGCAAAATAATATTACTCACAAATAATCCAGCGCCGCAGTCCGCCTCGCGCAAAAGCCATTTTGCATCTTAGATAAAGTGGTGGCTTTGCAACTGATGACTCGCTCCACAACATATTAAATCATCTTGTCATCCTGTCCGGGTCTATCACATTTCCATAGAACACAGCGTTCTTTGTCGTTTATGTAAGCGGGGTTGTATGGATAGATTACATGGGAAAATGCTTAGATGATTGCTTTGAGGAATTCAATGAGGGCGTCTGTGGTCAGGACTAAATATAAAAAGGGCACCTACACCGGTTCAAGAGATAACTTGTTTCCTTCTTAAATTTTTCATGCACCACTTTATTTTGGGTGGTGAGTGAGTTCCTCAAGTGATGCGTGAAGCGCCGGAGAGAGGCCGGCGGAGGCTTCGTGTTGTATTAAGGAGTGTTTCATGTGCGGCAGGTGAGGTGCTGGTCGGTCCCCTTCCACGCTGCCTGGAAGCGGCTAAGAGCCCAGACAAAGTGTATGAGCCACAAAATGAGACATTATGCTAATGCGCGCGTCGATTGTGTGTAGCAGAAGTTTTCCTCCGCTTTGGTCCAGGAACGGCACTCGCTGATCAGCGGCTGCCCACCGGGGTGGGCCGCATCCTCTCTATCATTTAGTTTGTAGATGCTGGTGTTACATGCACCAGGTGCTGGCTGACAACTAAATGAGTAATGTGTCTGGTGGAAGGGAAACTCAGTCAGGGGAAGCCCATTCCCTGGACTCTCCATTAATATCACAGTCCACTCTTTCAGGGGATACTGCTGACATTTTGCTCTCTGTGTAATAGAGATCTAACCTTTAAGCACCGTTAGGAAAGAGCCATTTTTCATAATCCCCTGTCCATTTTGGAGAATTCCCCAACTACTACCTTCTATGCATCTGTCCTCATTTCCCGCTTATTGTTTAATCTTTTTTATTTCCTTTTAGGGATGCGCAGCAGTCATCATTTGTTTTTTTTAGGCTGCAGATGTAGAGTATCAAATTTAATTCCCTCCACTGAAACTGCAGCTTTATTACACGTTCCCCCAAAATATCCATCGCTGAATATTGTGTAATCCATTCGGGCAGATTTGCAGTGTGAGCCGGGGCTGTAGTTGATGACTCGGATGGATGATCAGAGTGCACACTTTGTCATGTCCAAGTCTGCCTTAATTCCTTAAATCCAGATTCAGGTTTTAAGCCACCGTAAGAAAAACTGGAAGATCCCCCGTGTCCTTCCCGAAGCTGAGCGGGCTGAAGGAAAGTCATTGTTTTAGCAGCCGGTAATGATGATTAGCCACAATCTGGGGGATCGACTGCACATCGGTCAAATGCGGCGACATCCTCAAAGGAGAGATGGCCCAGTGTCCCGGCTATGCATACTGAGCAGATTGATTGTGTTTAGTGTAGAGATTTAGGGGAAATCTTTGACGTGTGCATGGTAATAATGCAGACACTGGCACGAAATGCCTCCGAGTTCAGGAAGTGGCACTTTCCAACACACTCTGACTGAAAGACGGTGGGTAACTTAGCTTTGTGTCGTCGCCGATGACCGGCCTCCTCTGAAAGGTCTTCGCCCGTCTCCCTCTACGTTGAGTGCACATTTTCACCAAGGCTCTAATGTCACCAGGAATTAGAATAATAACATGTCGCGGTCTGTGCGGCGGGGATTCAGCCGGCGTGTCCTGCGCTGGAGCGTAAAACCAGAATGGGTGACTGCATGCTGCGAAAGAAGAAGAAAGGGAAACACTGGCTGACAATTAGAAACCTTTTCTGATAGCGTTATGCTCTTTTAACATTAGCATTGAGTGGCCATTAGATAGTGGAGCGCTGCTGATGGGGGTATTTTTTTATTTTATTTTACGGTGGGTACATGTGATAATAATGTGGTAATTGGATAGCTCATTTATTTCACTTAGGTCTAACTGGAGGTCTCCATGCTGGAATTAATTTTGCATGCAGACCTACCTTTTGACATGATTGATGATTCCCGCAAAGGTTCCGCGTTCTGCTGTTCACCTGAGTGTTTGCACACACTCGCACCATTACGCTGCGAAACCCGTAGCATCTTGTGATTGTAGTTTTAACAAACCCAAGTCTGTAGTATTTGTGTTATCGAAGCCAATTCTGGAGCATTCCAGTCAAAGAGACTCCCTCTGGCTCCGTGCTTGGAAATATTCCACTCATTTGCTCTGACTTTACTGGAAATAGTCTTTATTATAGAAACAATGATAGAATCCAGTAAATCAGGGAAAAGTATAGGGTGTAGTGTTGCCATCAATAATAGATTGGAAACAAGTCGGCACTGATGGAACCTGAGGCCCTTCCTTTGTGGAGGTCTTAGTGCCGTAGCAGTGCATGTGAATAATGCATGGTCCCAGATAGACTCCGGCTCGCTCGCTCGCTCGCTCGCTCGCTCGCTTGCTCGCTCGCCCTTCCACTCACTGGCTGCCCGGCTTCGCAGGCTGGGGCGCCACTTTTCCCCAGCAGTGATTGGCTGTGCCTTGAGGGCAGTGGAGGAGATGGGAAATCACCTGCCCCATTTAGCCACACTGTGCTAGCTGCCTCGGCGCCCCACTGTTCAGACCTTTTTGTCGGCTGCTGGCGCTCGACATTAGGACCTCTGGTTAACTTTAGTCGGGGATGCGGCGGCACAGAGCTGTCATCCGGCTACTTATTATCGCCCCAGACTTTTTTGAAAGGTAAATCTGCTGCACAGCTGCACTCCCAGTGTTCTTGCTCTAATTTCTCTCCCTTCCCTCCTTCTCCCACGCGTTGTGATTGGCAACGATGCGGCGTCGCAATCCCGCCACAATCACCGCTGTTGCCGCCGCTGCTCCTCGACGCTCCACACCCCGACCCCCCCCTTCACCGTCCTCTTATTTTCATTTCTCTCCCTTTCACACGCTGACGTACGGCGCTGCTGTGAGAAGCATCCGCTGCATTCTCAGCGATCAAGCCTTGAGAACCGAGGGGGCTATCGGCGTCCTCTCACCCAGGGGTCTCGGTGGGGAGTCCGCTGAAGCCCGGCACCCAGTGCCGCCCCCCACGGAGCGTGAGCCCGGCCGCGGCGCCGCATAATCCATATTCTAAAGGCCAGCTGGACTGAGGCCACGGAGCACAAGGAGAGCAAAGAGACCTGCCACCCCCGCCTGCAGCCCACTCCCGGTAACCGAGTACCTCAGACAGCTTTGGCATGTCACAACTGAAACCGGGCTGAATAGCTGTTATTTAGCAACAGCTCTTTAATGGAAATAAGAGTTTGTTTCCCCCATTTAGCCCAAGACTTAATTATGTATTATGTGAAGACGATCCTGGCCCATTTCATGTATTGTTCCTTGAGTGAAATTTAGTGCCAGCGCGTACGGCGCCTTTTTTTCTTTCCCCTCTTTCTTCTGTCCTCTTTGTTTGCACATGGTGCTGTGGGGAGAATGAGCCACTTGGCTATAGGTAGTCCAGCATCCAGGGGGTTTTTGGGGTAATCCCGCTTTGACAGCGAACGGATAAACGCAGACGACTGACTGTCAGATGCAGGTATTTCAGCAGATTGATATTTATTCCCAAACCCACCTCCTCCTCACTTCCCCTTGTTTACTCGTCCGGGCCCAATTACAGTGTTCCTGACCGCGTCCTGTGCACACATTCCCACCGTATTCCCACTGTGCCGCGCCGCCTGTCACGGACAACACAGTGCACCGCGTACAAATACCCGATTGTTTTGTGGTCCATTTTGTGTGCGCTTTGCGTTGCTAGTTCGGTTTGATGAATTAACACTTGTTTTGCAACCGGATATTGTGAACAAGGCATTAAGTTTCCCACGTGAAGGCGCCTCGCGTTCGTTCCAACCTCTCTGAGACACGCGCCGTGGGAATTGTATTGAGGCCGTCCTTATTCCCCGAAGGCCCGGAAATCGACACCATCTCCGAGTTGTTCTAAAGTGACTAACGTAGCAGCGCCTCCATCTTAAAATAGCCCGTCCTGCACGAGGTCTCAAATACCTTTTCTTGAGGATGGATGATGAATATAATAATTTGGGCCACTCAGTATGAATCTACTCAAGCCGTATGGAACTGGGGCACTCTTGGATTACAAGGCGTGTGGTTCCAACTTGTAGCATATTTCTCCACTTGAGCCCACAGGCGTGACCAAAGTCTTTGAGTCAATGCGTGGTTGCAGTGGGAAAATGTCAAAGAATCACTCCCTTGTTCTCAGCCCCAGAGGCATCACGTTTGATGTCCACCTTCAAACGGGTTTTATCAGCCCTTTGCTGTTTTAGTTGTTGGTCATTAATGAAAGTCGAGTATTAGACGTCTGCGCCCACATGATAATTTATAAAAATGAAATGCCCAATTGATTTTGCAATAAGATACGATGCACTGCGGCGGCGCATGACTTATTGGACGTCAGTTAGATAAGAAGTAGTTTAATAAGTGGAAAATGATTAAGTCAACAGGGATTTTATGTATGCACGTTATTGTTGTTATTACACTATAGATAAGTCAATGCTGATTTAGAAAATCTAAATAAATAGATGCTGCTGGTTGGTCTCTGGATGTGTATTGAAAACACATTGCTTTTTTGTTATTCCAAAGTTACAATAATTGTCTTCACAATCAGATAATAGACATGAACAAATGATGTTGTCTCCTGATTGTTAGATGTTTTGGCATTTGCTGTCTTTAACGATCCACAAATTGCGAGCAGCGCTCGAGAGCACTATTATTTAGCGTTTCAACCGAGACAACAGAGGAAATCTGCCGACGCGCTCAGCCAAGATTTTCCATGTATTGATCCAAGTTTTAAATGGCACTTCATGTTTTTTGTATTAAGTTTTCATCTCGAGGATCGCTCCTCAGGTCTGTGAAAACAGCTGCAGCTCCGGCTCTGTGGGGATTGTGAAAAAATAACCTTGATACTGTGAGGGTTAACGTGTTTTGGCTCCGGGTTACATTTCTGACGGCGTCTGCGTCGCGCGCTGGAGGTGAAGAGTTTAGAACGCAGAGTGGGTCTAATGAAAGACTGTTGACTGGAGCATCCAGTGTTTTTGGAGCTCGCTGCATCTCGCCCACTAAAAGTCAAGTCGTCTCCAGAGCCTCGGCTGCTTTGCTGAGCAGCGTAATGCTGAGTTCCAACATTATGCAAATGTGATGAATTGCTGGAGTGCACGTTTTCAGGAAAGGTAATAAGAGGGGAAGTTTAGCGAAGTGAAGTCAGGCTGATGCTTGTCTTTTCATCCAGATGCAGTGTGTGGTGGGGCTCTATCTAATTTACGTTTAAATTTCAGCTCAAGCTCCTTTTTGTTGCCTTGAGCGTGAAACCGGGGATGTTCCCCCCGGCTCGTCTCAGCACCTACAGATAAACACAGTCTAGACGGTCTGCTGTACCGCTAATAGAGGGCAGAGTTTGACTTTAAGTGCACACGTGGACGAACAATGATTATTTTATAAAAAGAACAAATTATCATCTATTCTTTAGAACCAGCTGTGGAAAGAAAAGGATAAATGTGGGATATTTGCCAGAGGTGATGCATGTATGATGTGTACGGTGTCTGACGCCGGGAAAATCTAACTTACAGCTCCATCTGGCAGAGGCACGTACAGTAGTGGGACTGTATTAGTATTTCTAAATGCTTGGTTTTGTGCTACAATGTGAATCTGACTGTAGGTTCTTTTCTGATCTGTTAATGAGGATGCGGCCACTTCCACTTCTGAGACGACTCCATGAAATAAGCAGTTTCATTTTGATTCCGACCCGCAGTGTGAGGAAGTGTCTTTGGAGTCCAACGTGTTCCCTTATATTTTTTTCAAAGTGCCGTCCTGAGTAAACGCGGATCCCTGTCAACCTGGCCAACAGGAAGAGATGAAAACGAGGATCCGGCTGCTTTGTCTCAGAACGTGGCGTTAATGAATCATTTTTGCTCCGCTTCGATGCTCAGACTCATCTGTCGAAGAGATTTCTGATTAAGGCTGTTGTTTTTATAGTGTTTGTCTGCAGCGAGATCATATCCGCTCTACCATATGTAGATCTATAATATCCAATGAGCTCATCATATCGGGACAGATTATATAATTCAGCAGACGAGGGATATTCATTATGCCCGAATAATAGGAACTATAAAATACCTGCCTGATCTGATAATGTCAGGGTGTAGAGATCCGTTTAAAGTAGCTCCTCTTTGTCTGCACACATTCTCCCGTTTAAATTCAGCCCAAGGTTTCATATCAAAGCCCAGCTCGCTAATCTTGTGGAAACCATTCCAGATGCTTGTGTTTTAGGGAATGCACCTCTCCCTCCCTCGCCTCCTCTCCCGCTACATCTTTTGAGGGGTAAACACACACGCAGAGCTCCTCAGCCTATCATCTGTGACCGCCGCTACCGCCAGACAGCGTAACACGATCCATGATAGAGTGGTGCAAATCGCCCGGCGCTCTCGTCTACCGTCTCACATGAGGAGGGGGGAGAAGCCCGTGAGATAGGTTGAGTTAAAAAAAAAAAAAAAAAAAAAAACAGGGGAGGAGGGAGAGGTGGAGAGCTGCGAGAGTGCGGCAGCGGCGGCTGGCAACTAGAACGGCGCTGGTGTGACTTTCCGCTCCACTAGGTTTTAACCCTTTTGACATCGCTTGAGTGCCGTCCATGTGTCAGCGCGGCGGCGGCGGCGGCGGCGCGTCCCCGTGCAGCGTGCGGCGGCTGGCGTAGCGGCAGCGGCGAGAGCACACCCGGAGCGTTTGTAAATCCAACACAGGCGGCATCGCAGCCGACAAGAGGACCTTGAAACAGTGGCGCCTCAGCGGGAGCTGCCACAGGCATTCTTCAAGGTAACGCACCAACTTCTGGGTAATCCTTTTATTATGAGCGTGAGAAATTAGCCCTCGTTCCAATCTGCATTGCATTCTCCAGCCTATTGATTCCACTGTGCTCTCGTCGTGCGCCGGCATGTGGGCAGGCAGATTTTTTTTTAGAGTTGAGCATGTATTGCATCCGTCAACAACTTGGATGTAGCAGAATAATGTTTAATGCATTCCAAGGACTGTGCACCGGCAGCTCCTCTGACAGCCTGGGCCTCATTGTTACTGCGCACAGCTACACTATTGTATTCCTTTCAATCCCCTTGTGGTTTTTCTTCTTCTTCTTATGAGGGGGCGGCGTGTGTTGTGTTTAAAATGGTACTGCAGTCTAACACGTGTAGATTGATAATACGTGCACTGCACAAGCAGGAGGAGCACGGTACTTTTGCACCATGCTGTGCCTTAAAGTCCACTGTGGACTTGAGCAACTTGTGTTGTTGGACGTCCAGCCCATTTTCAGGGGGTGAGATTTAGCATAAAGCAGACCAGAGGTAATGATTTTAGCTTCTCTCTGATCATGAGGAACACTGGTTGATTATGTGGAACAAATGGAGGAAAGAGATTTTAATATTGTATGAATTGCAATATTAGCGTATGTTGCCTTAGGCGATCTAAACAGTTTCATCAGAGCAATAAGGCATTTGTTTCTTGGCTCATGCTTCCTCACACGTTCAATATTTAACATGACATAAATGCGGTGCTATGGCTGCCGTGCACTGACGGGGCATCCTAGGTGTGTGCTTTTGGGTGTCTTGCCTTTGATTAAGCATTTCAGGTTGACGTCATGGCCTCGAAGGACAGAGATGGATTGAAGTGCTTAGCGGAGCGATGGCTCCAACCACCAAGAGTAATTGGTGTGTGGCCAGTGGTGGCCAGCGTAAGGAGAGCAGATGCATCAACCGAGGTATAAGTCTGAGGGCTGCACAGGGTCGTTCGCTAGCAGGCTTACATGCATTTACAGGTGACGGCCAAATATGAGCACGTAAACATAATTTCCTCCGAGGGCACTGCATCTTATGAGGCATCACCATGAATTATTCGTCGGGCCACAAGGTGAGTCGTGGAGCAGGGCAGGTGTGTTCTGGAGGAGCAGGGACTGGAGGAGCACGTGGTTCCTTCCTTTTAATGCCCATCAGGTGCGATTCCCAGTCCTGCAGCCGCGCAGCTACCGCATGAGTCTCACTGCAGCTGCTTTTGGTCATGTTTGCCTATGCAGCAGCAGGAAGGGGGGTAATTGAAGGGGTGGGCATGCTGCTGAGGAGGTGGGTATATTGTGATCCAGCCATCTTTTATATTTGTCAGTGGTAATTACGTTGAATAAGTGGGTTTGTGTCCCCAGTGAAAGAAGCAAATGTACCTCCATACGTGCTGAGTGCAGCGGTAGTAGTGCCACAATAGGAATAAAAACTTCAAAATATGAAATCATAATGGACTATCGATACTTTACATAAGCTTGCGTTTGATTCCTGGATTCCTCTGTAGACTCCAGCTGCTCGGCATCCGCATTAACGCTAACAGTAAGGTCTGTGCAGTTTTCTTTTAATTTTCTTCTCTCATGTTTCACCACGCAGCTCTGGCAGCCTCATTCTCCTCTTACTGGCAAACACACGTCAGGATGTCAGGGCCAGCGAGGGCTTTTGTGCATTATGATGTGGTTTCTGGGTGAACTGCTCCATAATTTATGTAATGAAAGGATGAACCGTTGTTTAATTGATGCAACGTCTGAATGACGACTGTTTGTACCTGTTGGAGGACGGAGCTCCATCTCTCCAGCTCAGGTCCAGGTATGATATAAGCAGGAGCCGTAGTCCTCAGTTATAATAATCCACCAAAATATACACACACACAATTCATTTTCTATCCACATGCATTCATTACATTAGCAGCTATAAGTGGCTGCATGATCCTTTTGCTTCCCCAGGAGACAAAGCCCTCATGTTTTTCTCTTCTTTAAATATAAATTATCTTCATATCTAAAGATGAAATAATCTTCAAAAGCGTGCGAGTGTGAAATTGTCCACATGTGATGTCATCTGGGAGACACTGAACCCTTGTATTTAATTAAAACTCAGTCCAACAGTGTGGATGAGGAAGCTACACACCTGAAAGCTTCATTGGCGTCTATTGGGAAAAGTTAATTAAAATATGAAAGATAATTATGAGAGAATAAAACTTAAAAGTGAAAATCAGAAGATGAAATAAAAGCTGAATAATAGTAAAAGTCCAGGTTCAGCCTTGTTGACTTCTTTTGTCTAATAAAAGCTGCAGTTTGAATAGAATGACGTTTACTCATTTCATGATATACTGACATTAACTGGTAGGTGTCTCTTACCGATGATGAGCTTTGCTGTGACATTTGCACACCTTGTGAAATGCACCACAGTCAGGCTCATTGCTGTCTCCCCTTTGTGTCTCAAACTCCAAGGCTGATCTGCAACTAGCAGGTGCCGTCGCTGCTCACAGCTCAAAATGAGTCGGAAACTGAGAAAACCAACCAAGAAAGCGGATCACATTTATTATTATTAATTGTGGCAGTCGCTGCCTTTAATGCCGGGCGCCATTTAGACTTTAGGAGGCTGATTATTAAAGACTGACTTGTAATTACGTCTTAATAAGTATTTACTTTGCTGATTAGTAGGAATTAGCAGCAGCACATTATGGAATAATTCATTATAAGTAAAACTCCAAACGTCTGAAAAACAAAAACAACAAAAGCATCAAATGGCGCTAATGCTGCTGTTCCCAAAAATACTACTCATCACTATCTGTTAATGCCCTTAAACTTATCGAAAAATATTCTGTAAAAGGGTTCAACTGCCAAAGTAGAGTCATTTACACTTTATTATGTGTTCTAGTCAATATTCTTTATATTTCTTAAAATATTTATCCGTGCACTTCAGCAGAGCAGGACATATTGGCGCCCCTTAAGAAAGCAAATACAAAACCAAATACGAGACCTTGGCGGAGACCTTGATATAAAAGAGATTAAGTCGATGCAGGTTCAGAGACACTAAACTGTGTGTGAGCTACTGGGAGACATCCTTAAACTGGAGAATCAGGGCAATGGCATAACAGTTACATTACACTGGGCATTTATTAGGGACATCTATTAAAATGTACAGGTCCAGCAATTGTACAGATTAAAAACGGTAGTGAAAAAAAAGAAGAGCGGGGGAGGAAGAAGAGCAGACAATAGAATAGAATTGTGTATAGTCTGTACAGTACAGTATGGACACGCATAATGTAGAGTATGAGTCAAAGCTCAAGCTCAAGGTCTGTTTCATTCAGAGTTACTTTACTTTGTCTGCACGAAGGAAAGGTTCCTCCCTTTCCTTTAAAGGTTCAGCGGGTTCTTTGTCTCGTTACTCTTGTTCCATTGTGTTTTTGTTGCCGCCGGTACAAACAGTCTGTGGGTGTGAAGCCTTCAGCCTTTGTTGCTTCTGGCTAACGGGTGGTTGTGGAGCCCGGTGGCTCCCGGTGGTGGAGAACGTGGCTGCACGGAGGAGAACGTGGCTGCACGGGGGAGAACGTGGCTGCACGGAGGAGAACGTGGCTGCACGCTGGAGAACGTGGCTGCACGGGGGAGAACATGGCTCTAAGCTGGCTGCACGGTGGAGAACGTGGCTCCACGGTGGAGAACGTGGCTGCACGGTGGAGAACGTGGCTCCACGGTGGAGAACATGGCTCCACGGTGGAGAACGTGGCTCCACGGGGGAGAACGTGGCTCCACTGTGGCTCCACGGTGGAGAACGTGTCTGCACGGTGGAGAACGTGGCTGCACGGTGGAGAACGTGGCTGCACGGTGGAGAACGTGGCTGCACGGGGGAGAACGTGGCTCCACGGTGGAGAACGTGGCTCCACGGTGGAGAACGTGGCTCCACGGGGGAGAACGTGGCTCCACTGTGGCTCCACGGTGGAGAACGTGGCTGCACGGTGGAGAACGTGGCTGCACGGGGGAGAACGTGGCTGAGAGGTGCTGCCGTGGAGCCGTTACTGCTTCCTCACCGCTCCCCTCGTTGCTGACAGGTCCGTGCACGAGCCCCTTCGCCAGCTCTGCCTCCTGTGCCACACACGTGCACGCTTCGGTCCTTATAATAATGCGCCCGCTTCGCCACCTGAGACATTTTGTAGCGCACTCTTGATCCAGCCAACGCCTTTTGCAGCTGTTGATCAGGCTCCAGTTGTGGGCTGGCAGTTTGCTGGAGTCGGGCCTCGTGCAGGAGCTGTGACTGCTGCTCTTCCTATAGATGCTCCACTGGATTACAGTCAGGACTCTCCAAAAACGCTCCATTCATGGAGCTTTGAGATCAATGATGTTTTAGGTCATTATCCAGTTGCAGGAGCCATGACCTACAACTGAGACACAGTTTTCCGACACTGGCCAATACTCTGTTTCTCCCCTGAAAGCCCCGATGGGCTCCTTCATTTCACAGCGCTGATGCGTCCTTTTCTGTGAAATAGTGGATTTAGGCAGTGAAACATGTTTGCGCCGGTATGTGAATGTTTTCTACTTAAACTTAAGGGTACAAACATTTGTTGCTTGACAAGTAGACGACATCGACCTTTTGAGGTGTTTGGGTTGATCGGTTTGTGCTACTGCTACGATCTATAATACGTTCCACAGACGCGATTATGAACCGACTCCCCTCTGTTTTCTGTTGCGCGCTTTAGCAGCGGCTCTCGGGTCTTTCCACATACATTTCCATAGCCTTTCATGTGGAAACCAACATATGGTGTGACTGGACACTGTTGCACCCTGTTCTTGGAGACCAGCCTGTTTTCTTTGAAACGCTCCTTGTTTCTTTTTCTTCTTCTGTTCGACGTGGGGTAAATTTTTCCTCCTGCTGTTGAGTCCAAGGTTGGATGCAGCGCCACGGACCTTGCACCTTGTAATAGTATTAGCACCTGCGGTCAGAGCGAAATCAAACCGCTTGGAAATGGTGTTGTAGCCTTTACTTTGACCTTGCTTGACAATTATTTTCCAGCCTATCTCCTCGGACAGGTCCGCTCTTGTCTCTCCCTTGTCCGTGTTTATTGTGCTTGCGCCGCGCGCAATGGCGCCAAATGATCCGGCCATCGCTCCTCTCCGTTTCAAAGGGCCGAATGACTGGTTGTAAAATCGAAGTCACTAATTGAAGACGATGTCTGCTTGAAATATTACTACAATTCCTGTTTCATCACGGGTTCTAAGAGGTGCCAATATTTTCATCTGGGCCATTTTAGAATCTCTCTCTCTGCAGAATAAGCAAAAAACTCTGCTTTCATCACAGTGTCCTTGTTTTTCCTTTGACAAACTAAAGGCGTGCAGGTGTGCATGACAAGAGAGTTTTGCATCACTTAAACAACAATGGACTGTTCCTTTAGTTAGTTGCGCGGGAGCCAGTCTTAGTCCTGTTTGCTTAGGCCCTGCTGCTGTAGCGTGTGCATACTAGTGCAAAACAAGTTACCAAAATAGCAGTTAGCAGATAAATAGCGGCTGTTAAATTGCTCTCCGCGGGGTTCTGCATGTTTCTCTGTTTTGAAATTCTACACCTTTATATCTGACCTTTAAATTCACACTTTCCTCCGGTCTTAATCTACTTAGCAGCGTGGCAGCGCTATTAAAACTGCCATGGGACGCGCAAAAGTTCCTCGGAAACTCGGGGTAGTAAAGGTTTCTCAACATGTCGCGTTGCATGGGACTCTGCGCGTCCGTGTCTGTGTTTAGTTCATTTGTGACAGATTAAGCCTGTGCAGTTGTTTTTCCTGACCGGATTTCATGGGGTAATGATCATCCCTATCTCATGTAATGGTGATGGGCAAGGGCTGCAGCCCCAGTTCCTCAGCTGT
The DNA here is from genome assembly GCF_900634795.4 of Betta splendens. NCBI lineage: Eukaryota > Metazoa > Chordata > Actinopteri > Anabantiformes > Osphronemidae > Betta > Betta splendens. The sequence goes on along the minus strand of NC_040890.2, from coordinate 17,270,319 downwards.
TTACTGCGCACATTTACGGTATCATTATCCAAACGGTGCTGCCAGTGGGTGGCTACCATGGCTGGAGGTGAAATAAGCCATTTAGCAGCTTTATGATAGCAATCCCCGGGCCTCGCTGCTTCCACGTCCAGGGTCAAAGCTTAGCAGCCATCTAATCTCCCTTAGTCCCACAACTTTCATTAGCGTGGCACTTGATCAATCAACACTGCTGCCTGTGCCAAAGTTTGACACATTCCGAGATGAAGGTACATAAGCGTAATACCTGTTTAGATGATTGCTGCTGTTTGCATGGCCCCGTCGTGTCCAGCTTAATTGACATATAATATGAATCCCGATACGCGTGCTGCACAGTCGGCGTCACTGTGAGGTAATAACGAGAGTCGTGCTGCAGCCACACCGTTGAAGCGAACGGACATATTTTAACGCAGCAAAGTAGTAAAACTATTTTTTATACAGCACATTAACTGACTTTTTCTCCCATAAGTCCACAGTAGTTGCCAAAACTTCAATTATAGCAAAGTTTTTCTGGGTTTAGCTTTGCAGGATTTTTTTTTTCTTGTTCGCTTGTTTGTGGCCTCTATTAAAATATTTGTAAAGGATTTGTGCTTTGCCCCTTTTACTTCCCTTCCTCTGTCATAATTGGCTGAGATCTCCCAGGACGGTTCATAGGTTCTGTCTGCAAAATGCCAGGCCTGTCATCGCATCTGCATACAATAGGACACGTCAGAAATGCTTGGTCCTCCTTTCATCCGCCTTCACATCTTCCATAATCAGGGGCAGTGGATGGGAACAGAGGCAAAGAGGAGCTTTTTATCCCCCAATAAAAGGCCACTTAGGCAGATAGTTCTCCCCAGACTCATCAGCTTTGGTCTTTTTTTTCCTGGCACCACATAGAGGAATGTGTGGAAGAGGGCAAACATTCCATCTAATTAAGGATACCTTTCATATAAGTTCACCTCTATCTCCCATAATTCTCTTTGTGCCCATCTCTCTTACCTCTCTTTCCTCCCACATCTCGCTCTCTCTTCCTCCTTCTGTCTTTTCTCCTTATCATCCATCATAGGAAGCCCAAAGGTGCCCTTCGCAGTTACTGTACCTTTCTGGTTTGCTCTTGATGTCTTTTGAAATCATTGGCTTACCCACGCTTTGATGTTGCCTTCAAATAGATACTAAGCAAAACTTTGAAGTCACGACCTCGGCGTGGCTCAAAATGTCGAATCACCACATTACCTCAACGGCGAACTCAGTTCTTTGTTTGCAAACACGAGCGCGGCACATCATTAACATGTGGTGTGAGGAGGAGTTTCAGTTTGAATGGGTTTTTCAGGGATCAGCATTATTTGTTTTGGAAAGTGAAGGGGAGAGAACGAGTGCTCTGCCTGACTTTGTTCTATTTCTGGGGACGGCTGCTGGAGGATTACTGCAAGTGGCAGAGTATTCATTATTTAGATGGCAGTAGCAGAGTAGGGGAGCGGGTGGTTTCATAAACCACTTGACTATGACATGTGTGCTGCTACAGTAGACGGAAAGACTTGGAAAAAAAACGAAAGTTTCACTTCCAAAATTTTTCTCCCAGCGAGGGCACTTGTAGGAGCTGCTCTCTGCCAGAGCCTGCCGAGACGGGCGACGCTAACTGAAAGCGATGGAGCAAACTCGGATTGATGGAGTTAATGGGTGAAATCGCTGCGAGTTCTCCAGTATTGCTCTGGATATAGGCTTTGAACGTCACGATGCGTGCGTCCAGCTGTTTCATGGCCCATGTCAGATGTGCTATTATAGTTTTAAATACAGCGTCTTTGCGGCTGTTATCACATTCAGAGCGACGGCGTCGGGGATTCTTGGTTGAGCCTGGCTGCTTATGAAATAATGGCACTTTTGTCTTCCTGACTGGCTCCGTGTTTGTTCTAACGGACGACTGAGGTGATCAGCGGCGACGTTTGGAGACGGCCTGAGAGCACATTTAGAATGTGAAATGAGGAGGCCGTGACAGTTGCGGGCCTAGCGCCTAGCGAGCGCTAGCGTCTCTGTGGGCTCAAGCGTTCGTCCCGACGGAGCTCGGCCCGGACGGAGACGGGTCCCGGCGCCGTGATTGATTCACCGCCGCCGCCGCCGCGGTGGAGGAAGCCTCTCGGCGCTTTCCTTCCCCTTTCCAGTGCTCCTCCCCGATATTTCGCTAATGTGTCTCGACAATGAAGAGATGGATAGTGATCATTACGCCGCTCTCAGAGTAATGTCACTGCTCAGCATGATGCAGCCTGAGTCTAATTCAGCCGCTGCTGCGGGCGACGCAGCGGCGGCGGCGGCCGCGAGGCGCGATGCCACCGTACGTACGCGCGGCTACGACTGTTTCATGTTAAAGCGGATTGGCTGACATTTCTTTATTGTCTCCTCCCGCTGTTATCACAAACTCCTGAAGTCCTGTTTGCTCGCTCGGCGTCGAACACGGAGCCTCAGGACGCCTCTTTTTCTAAGGGGGGAACTTGACACTGGAGGTATTATCGTAGCAAACACGCGCACCGGCCTCTCACCTTAACACTTAGCGAGCTGTATCACCGTTTCCCAGTGCGCCCTGTACAAATAAAGGTGCGAGGGTCACTCGCGTTTTTTGCCTTTCTTCAAGTCCTTACAGTTGGGTTGATTTGTTTATCTGTATGTGTTTAGCCCCTGGCCTCAATCTTCTGAGAGAAAGAGGTTTAGCATTTAAATTGGTTGATCCACCGCACGTTTGCTAAACCTGTTTTTAAAGCATTACATTGATGAAAAGCAGACGCTAATCCCTGCGGGTGTGCAACCTTATCTGACTAAACACCTGACAATGAGATTCTGTTGTCACTCTGGGAGCACAAAGACTCTGTAAACGTGTCTTGCCGTAGTTATTGACCTCTGGTGCCGAGTGGCGCCGTAGCCGCAGGTTCGGCCGCCACAGGTGTGATTTACAGGGTTGTGCTGTGAGTTCTGAGAGCGGAGCCTGTTGTTTTTGTGACCGCGAGCCACTGACGACATGGAACACTTCAAAGCCCCTCTCACTTCTCGCCCCTCAGAGACCGTGTGCTGCTGGAAACGTGTCCGCCCAAAGTCTGCTACAGTTCGGCCGGCGTCAGTCAGTGTCCACACCTGAGAGAGAGGCCGCGTGGCATAATAACTTCCAGAGCTAATCCCAGAACCTCCTGTATGCATTTTCCCCCTGCTTAGACCCACACTTCTGATCCCCCAGCCTCACACTTCCCTTTGTATACTTAGGCGGACGAGACATTTAGTCAATATTGTTGCCTATGAATATGTAGGAGACAAAGTGGCCTTCACCTGAACGTGGCAGATGTGATTTCTAACTAAATCATAGGGATTACATTATTGACAGTGCCTTGAATAAACATCAGGATGAGGTCAAAATTCATCATCTTGTCTTTATTTGCATTGTGTCTAGAACTCACCGCCGCTTCCAGAGCGAGCTGAGCGCACGCCGTCCTGTTGGAAGGGAATATTCTGAGAAGAATTATCATATCATTATCAGTGTCAGATCTCGTTATATCGAGATCAGGCGTCAGCGCTCGATATGGTTTTAGTGCTGAAAGGGAGGAAGAATACTGTCGTGTGATTAGCGGCGGCACGAGTTTGTGTCCAGCATCGCAAATTGGCTGCGATGCGTTGCTGAGTCCAGATTTGTTATCATCTGTTTTTGGACATGGCTAAACTTCAGCGTGGCTTCGGCTTTTTTTTTTCTTCTTCTAAACGATTGACGCGGGTTTCGTTAAAACGAGCTGCCTTCACCTACTGAGACGCAGAAGCCCAGCGCGGAGATGATTTCGGGACACCCAAAGAAAGCAAATATTCTCAGTCCATTGTGCGCGGCTGAAACGTGATACTGGGAACAAGAGTGAAGGTGGAGCGCGGTGCCAACTGTGGCTCGCTGCTGTATCAATACGCCTCTGCACGGTTTAATCTTGTGGAGAGTAAAGAAAATCCAGTGCGGTCATTCAATATTAATCCCAGCCAGAAAACTTAAACAGCTGCTGCCTTTTTCTCAACTGGCAACTTATGGTTCCACGGAGCCATATGCTGCCTGCTGCCGTCCTTTCTCTCAGATTTCGCTTCTCAGTTTCCATTGTCAGTCTCGTCTTGGCATTTTTATGATCCTAATTCTGATGGATGTGTTCCAGTGTGAAATGACTCAGCCGGGTGTGAACGCGGACCATGGTTTGCCTCCTACTGCTGCCATTTGGTGAGCGGGAGGAGAGGCGCAGAGACCATGCGAGGAGACATGAGAGCTTCTGTGTTGACGATGTACCTCCCTTATCTAATTGGGGCAAAGCAGAGATGATTCGATCTAATCTGAAAGACGATCAGTGTGTTTCACCGCAGAGACTCTTAGCAGCGGTGCGCGTTCTGCTGCGTGAGCTGTTGGGAGGTGAACCGGCACAGTTTGACGACGCCGTGAACATGCTGTGTCAATTAAAAGACGCACAAACTGCCAAATGGGTCTTTTTTCATTAAGACTAGTCCCCAAAAATCCCATTTGTGTCATTTCAAATGCAAAGCAAAGGGCCCTTTGTTATTTGTTAAAATTAGATTTGCCTCAGATGCTAAATTACCAAGTCTAACATTTAATGAGATGAGATTCACATTTTGCAGTGTTGGTAATTTTACTCTAGATGATAATCTCCAAGATATTGACCTTTGTCCAGTTTTATATGGGGCGTCTTTGTTTTCGGCAAATCTCATCATGATTGTGTGACTGTGTATACAAAAAGCTGTCTTCAGGGATAATTCATCATTCGTAGCAACCGCAAATAAGTTGTCGCTTTTCACAGATGTTGTGTAATTAAAACATGCAGGTGCATCCTAGACAAATATCTTTTATTTCTCTCGCTCATACAGTACGTTTGGCGAATGAGTGCAGCCATTTCAATCAGTAATTATGAAGCACAATACGTGGGATTCATTCTTGAATTAAAAGCACAAGGTGAGCAGTGAACACGCTCCCCCAGTGTCTAACATTTCCTCCCTTTCAGTCGAGTCATGACAAATTCACGTCGTGTTCTGAGCGGCGCCGAACCAAATTTGATGCAGTTCAGATGTAGAGGCGTGAGAGAGGTGCTAATTGCTGCCTGCTGTGGCATGAAACGAAAATTGTATAGTTTACAAGTACAGCAACCAGGCTGCAGATATGCACAGCCCCGCGGAGTCGCATGAAGAGGCTAAATGACGGATGTGCACGGAGCAGCATAATGGAGGCTGTCAACACTGGGCCGCTGCGTCTTTCCTGCTGTTCGCCTGCGTTTGCCATGTTAACAGCGTTTGCCCACTCACATATAACGTCACACACATTTATGTAAGCCAATTATACTCTGTATGCAAATGCACATGAGGAGATCCAGTTGTGTAATGTCAGATGCATATTTGGAGTCAGGGGCAGATTCACATCCATTACACAGACAAAAGTTTTCTCTTACGGTTTATTAGTAAACTATTCATATACTCATCAAAGCCATTAAATAGCAATGATCGCATTTGCAACCATTAGCCTAAATGATAGTTTGTGCTACTTATGCTATTAGTGCAGTAAAATACATTTTGCATATCAAACACTGAGCTGATGCTTTTGCAGACGGAGACACAGTAAGTACTGCAGGCGTGTAACTACCCGGCATCTTAAACAGCGAGGAGGTTTAGCTGTTGCAGGAGCTGAACTTTTGACCTTCTCAGAGAGCAATTCAAATGTATAAGCCAGTCAGCTGCAGGAGATGGTGATCAGTCTGCTGTGCATCTGCATGGAAAACTTCTTCTCCCCGGTCTCTTTCATTTTCATAAAAATTCTGGATATTTATTATGGGCTTTAAAAGAAACACAGCAGGTTTATGATGCTCGCTTGTAGCTAGAAAGCAGCAGCCGAGAGATGCTCTGCTGAACCCTTCAAAGTCTCTTTTTAGGAAGTCCATTTGGGAGTAAAGATGCTGACACGGTGTCATGATTACTGCCGTTTTATTTTCAGGGCTAAATATCAGAATCGACCTGAGATTGAACCAGGAGAGGAAAAGTTTGTTCCGAGCGAGCAGAAAAGCAGCACAACACAACACACGGAAAGGAAGAATTTTCCATTCACGCTCGTTCTGCTAATAAAAAAATAATCTTAATCTTTCATTCATAATTTGGATGGATGTACCCTCCTGTAACATGGCAGATTAATAGTGCGAAGCGTGTTCCAATTCAGCCGCCAGTGCGCTGCTGCCATCTCTTTCATATTAATTTAAAATTATTTTAATATATTATTAGTAGTATCAGTCAGAGGTGCTGAGCAGGTCTACTGTAACACTGTGACCCTCACTATTGAGGAGGGATCCTGCTTCCAAGGCTACTTCATCATTTCTCTTTTGTGCCGGGAAAATTCTAAATAAGAAGTAGAGCCGCTGTTTCTTTAAACCAGCTATTTGTTATAACATTTTGACAGTTAATGAATATAAAGTGATGCTCAAGTAGGGTGTGTGTGTGTGTGTGTGTGTGTGTGTGTGTGTGTGTGTGTGTGTGTGTGTGTGTGTGTGTGTGTGTGTGTGTGTGTGTGTATTCGTATTTGTGTGCCTGTGTGTTCGTGCGTGCGTGTGTGTGTGTGTGTGTGTGCGCCTGTGTCTGCCTGTGTGTGTGTGTGTGCCTGTGTGTGTGTGTGTTTGTGTGCGTGCGTGCGTGCGTGCGTGCGTGTGTGCAGGGTGCAGTGGAGGATGTGCTAAGACAGTGCTGATAAATAGTTGTTATCTGACTGGCTGCGATGGAAGCACCCTAACACATGGATGCTGGATTAGATAAATCTGCTGAAGTAGATACGGGTGTTCGGTGTTTCGGCTCCTCACATCGACAGGGAGCTCACAGCCACCACCAAAGGTTCTCGTGCACATCTGATATTCTGCTGCACGCTTTGATGCACGCTGATCCGCAATAAGCCGCGTGTGTTTACAATGTGTATTTGAATCTGGATTACATGTCGCAGAGCCTATTGCAGTACAAGTGCGAGGCTTCCTTAAATATGCTGCGAGAAGAGACTGTAAAGCGCAGCTTCGATGAGGCCCCGGCTCATCACCCACACGTTTAATCCCCACCAGGGTCCTCGTTCAATTGATTCGGCCATAATTTTCAGCTACCTTCAAATCTAGTTACTTCTCCGACTGCTCCTTTGTGCGCGCGTCTGCGTGTGTTCCTGAAATTTGGTCCAAAGCAGCCTCTGGAGAGACAACAGAGGAGGTATGTATGAGTTGGATGCCTCCTTGACAACACCTTGGAGGTAAAAATCAATGTCTGCCAAACAAAGTGAAATGTTAGGCTGCAGCCGATACATGACAGATGAGGCTTAGGGTGGTATTTTCTAAGGTGAATGAAGAGTGGAACGCAGGCAGCCCTGTCTGCTGTTGTCAAGAAAAGCAACATTACGGCGATTCTGAAGGACAGTGCCTCTGACTTCCCTGACTACCTTTTATTATTGATTAAAACGCTGCTGACGCGTGCGGGCGCCGCTCCGGAGTGATGGGGATGCGGCTCAACATTAGGAGCGACTGCGCGGCAGATTAAACTTTAAAGGGCACGTTTACTAATGAATTGTGATCCGGCCCACTTGGGAGACCTCTGCTCCACCCGGGGCTGCGAAAAATAGCAAAGCCATCTGGATTAGAGCGGATTTACCCTCCGATCAAAAAAGTTCCTTTACGTCCTAGCATGACCACAGTCCTCTGATAACTCACCACGTTTGACAGCTGAGCCGCCTCTGCTCTCTGTCTCGATGCCGGTGCAGAGTTTGAGATGGAGTCCGGTTTCCTCAGGGTGAGGCTCGGTCCAGGCAGCGGAGCAGCAGCAGCGCGGCTAGCTAGCGTGGGGTGGGGGTTGAGGCGCTGTGTTGCTACCTCATGCATGATGGGTCTTGGAGACTCCAGCGGTGACCTCAGCACAGAGCCGCGGGCCATATCATATTGCTGATTGAGCATGCACCGAGCCTCAGAGGGTGCGCGGGTTGCATCTCGGTTCTGCCTGCCGAGGGAGGCAGAGGGTGTTCTAACGGAAAAATCCAAAGCATCAGGAGCGCTGCGAGGCTTCTTTTGTCGGTGAGCGGTGAAGTGGGCGTGCACGTGACTGCGCTGCGTCCGGACATGTGCTCGCACACACACACACATACACACACGCACACGTTGGGGTCCGTGGCTCAGGCTCATGGAGGGTATTTACATGTCCCGGCACCACCTCTCTGATGCGCGGGTTGGTAGGCAGCAAAAAATAAACCAGTGATTTGTCCTATTATTATTCTCATCCTGTGCTCTGTTCTGGGGCCAGGAGTAATGCAACAGTGGGATATCAATTCATAGCCTTGGCCTCAGGAAAGCTCTTTGGAAACCAAAGGGATTTTCAGCCTGTGTGCTGTAGTTCCAGCGCTGGAGCCAGACGCTGCGAGAAATTCTGTCTTTTAAAGATCTATATGTGGGAATGTTTGCAGGAGTCAGTATAAGGGCACCATTATATATTGTTTGTTCATTGCCTCCCCTCAGATAAGAGACTTGGATGACAATGCATTAATAAATGATGAATCTGGAAGTAATGGCTACAGTATAAGGTTGCACCGCGTGTTTATCAGCTGTAGGGCACAACGTTTCCATGTTACACAGCAGTAAATAAACTGAACTGTAGGTCCATTCACAATTACAATTATCCATACATATAGATACATATATATACTTATATATGTATAGATAGAATACCTTTATTGTCCTGCGATTGGGAAATTACCATGTTGCAGCAGCACAGAGACATACAGTATAGACAAAGGAAATAACACAATAATAATTAAAGAAATTAGAACTTGGAACTGCATATATATATAATGTATATATAATATATACAGTATATATGTGTGCGTAATTTTTATATTAATGTAATAGCTTTTATTTGAAAATAGTCAGGATTGTTAACTAAATCAGGATTGGTCGGTTATAACTTAAAAGAAGACCTTGTTTCAGCCGAGTATTTAAATGTCAACCACTGTATAATATTACATAGTTTTCACTGTACTTTTCATTTATTCAGTGTGGTGTGAAAGATATACACTGTATAAATCCTTTTCTCCTCAAATTTTCTCACAATGGAGGTGAAAATTAGTCATCTGTGCAAGTGGAGTGCATCCAGTTGAGAACAATATGCCAACAGTTAATCAGGAAAAGATAGGCTTTCCCATTTTTAGATGGATTCTGCTTCCTTTGTCTGGTTCCCCGACAAACTGAGCGATTTGCACAGGAAATGCAATTATAGCAGCCATTGGAAAAGACTGTGCCACTACAGCCATGAGTGGTTTGTTTTTTTCCTGCAGCCATTTTCTCAAGTGATTGGGGAAGCGAGCTGTAAACGAATGGGGAGGCACATGAATAGTTCTCCCAAGTACACATGTCACATTTCTATGACCCCTAAGATGATGTCGGCAGCATTTTTTGTGCATTTACTAATTCAAACTTACTGTATAGTGCTTTACACAGAGCGGTGACTCACACTTTAGCAGAGCTGGTGTTTTGTTGTGTTTTTTTTTTCTTTTCCTTCCTGACACTGAGGCTCGGTGCAGTTGGAAACAAATTGCTTAAAATCCTCCACTAAGCCTCTAAGTGCTCAAAAGCTTCACTGAGGTGGCCAAGACCAGAGTAACCAAGGTTTCATGTTGGCTCAATCAGCCAATCACACAACCGCTGGTTGTAACTGAGGGCACAATCCATTCAGACCACCGCAGCAGTCCAGGCTGAGTGAACGACTTCTCTCGAGGCCAGTTCGGTTCAAACATGCACGGGAGAAAAATTGAAACCGGCAACATTTAAAAAAAAAATAAAGTGAAGAAGAAAAAAGAGCCCAAACCTTTTGCCTGGAAACAAACTTGGGACACAACGCTGAGCAGGGCTGCGTTTGGGAGGAGGCACGCCTCCCCCGCGCCTCCATTTCCTGCTTCCTTGTTGGGGATTTGTTTACTGTATATTATACAGTTTGAGAGTTTGTGGCCTATTGTGTTGCTCCAGGATGAAAAGGGATGATGCAGTGACAGGACGTGGCAGGTTGCCGCTGTTATTGTGATTATAACAGTGCATCAAATGTGCAAACAAACTGGGAGCCCAAACATTTCTGGCCAGCGTGTTGTGGTTGGGCCTGCGGGGGGCTTTGCAAATTTGTGCCACAGACTATAGACTGTGGGAGTTTTACTGAGAAATAGATGACAGGAGGTCCAGTAGGCTCCCAATGCTGATCTAATTATTGTTTCTTTACATGATGCGGGTTAACTAACGGATGCGATCACGCGATGGGGCCGTTATTCTACTGCACTTTTACCTGTTTTAATGGTTTTATTCCAATCTTTAAACAGTAACAAATGATTTGAGGAAATAACAAAGGACTCGATTGTTTTGCCTTGTGTGTGTTTCATGCCACAAGATTTTAGAAAGTCATAAAATCTGGGTTATTTGTAGGTTTTGTCCAGAGAAATAGAAAAATCAATGCTTGAATGTTTAATTAATGCAGCGTCTTCAACAACAGCAAAGGTTAAATCTTTAAACATCCCTCTGCTCTTCTAAAATGTTTGGTGTTGTTGTTTATCTTTATTTATAACTGAGCTTTCAGACAGCTCACACAACATCTTGGCTGATGACTAATTTAGCAGTCACATTAAACGATGCCTAACTTTTCGTGTACCTTTGCCATCGTGTGGACACAAACGATTGAAGGCCTGAGTCAAGTGAGCTTTTGTACGCTGGCGACAGGAGAGTAAAGCTGGACCTTTGCTGAAAATGAAAATCAATACCTTAATTGCGTGTTTGATATTGCTCGCTGAGCTCTGTGGAGAATTAACTTATGATGACTGGTTGATGAAGTTAATGACTGTGCGAGCACAAATCGAGTACGAATGTGTTTCTGAAAAGTGAGAACTGGCTGGCTTCCCTGTGGACGCTGCCAGCTTTTTGGCTCTGCAGGTGTAAAAACATTCATTGGAATGTGTATCGCCGATATCGCCGAACTGTCGCGTAGACAGTAAGTTAGAAACGGAAACATTTTACCAAGGTGCGAACGCAGTCCCCCTGGACAAACACGGAGCTGAAGCTGTCCACACATGAATAAATACAACCAAGTGTTTTGTCAGCAGGCTAATTGTCAAAGCAGCTTTTGAGAAGGAGTGTAATTGCTATGTAATCGGAGAGCTGTCAGAAAGAACTGCTAAGCAGTCATCATCTGTATGATGATCTGCCATCTGTAGCAATGTCTGGGCGAGAAAAAGGGAGCGAGAGAGTGAGGGGGACGGACCAGCGCGGATGTGGAGCTGCTCATATTCACGGTGCGTCTTCAGCGTATTCAACTTTTGTAAGTGTGTTTACAAATCATACATTTGGGATGAATGGCGGTCTAGAATTTGCATCGAATGTGAGCTGATGAATTCCTCTTATATGAGTGTGTAGGAGCACATAATACTCGGGTAAAAGGAACCATGTCTTTTTTTTTTTTGTATAATGCAATGATTATGTAATCCTTGAAATATTAGTTACATCCTGGTTCCCCTGCAGAGAAATGACTTAAAAGAAGTTTGCTCTTTGATCAGATATAAAGTCAGAGGAAGAGTGGGCAAGGCTGTGGGAGCAGTAAAGGTACTCTGGCAGGAAATATGATGGAATTCACACAGCTTCTCTTCCATTTTTTTATTATTTTTTTCTGAAAACCCCAAGCCCCTGAAAATTGCCAACTCTCTTTGCAGAGTAAATCCCCAAAACTCACCTAGGGCAAGGTTGTTCTAATGGTCCTGAATTCCACCAGGTACCAGACACCCCCCCCCCCCTCACCGACGCCACCTCCCTGCACCTTCAGGGCTTCCCAGTGTGAAGCTGCTGTCTGTTTCTCTACTGAAGAATAGTGAAGCCGCCTTCCACCGGCTGAGCTGCGCTGAGGTGGATAGAGAACCAGGCGCTGATGGAAATGAGTTTATTGATTTGACATATATAAACATACTATCTGGTCCAAATGTCACGTTTCATAATGGACTTCATCCATTATTCATTACATATAAAAATAAATAGGGTTTTTTTGTCAGAGGTTTACTTCATGTTTTCAGAAAGTTGAACCTCACGGTGCAGTTTCTAATTCCTGTGTGAAAAGTAAATACTTGCAGCTGTAATGAAGCAAATCTGCATCCTCTCTAAGTTCTGTGATCTGTTTTGAAGGAAGTCCTGTGACACACACACGTGGCAATTTTTCTATTGGTGAAGGGCGAGTCAGTCAAAGCAAATGCCCTTTCAATTCCATTAACAGTTGCATCAGCCTCTTAATGGAGAGTAAAATGGCACAGGACCTTTTGCTGTACTTACACAATGAATATGAAAAGGCTTTCACTGAGCTCGCCAAGCTTAGTGAGTGCAAAGCGGCTTTTAATTGTGTCCCGAATCACCATTGTAACGTTATGCACAGTATTCAAGACTTGTCAAGGCCATAATCAAAAAAAGATATTTTCAAAGGAGCATCATAAGATAATGGATCTAAACATGAGTGTCTTGAAGTGGTTTTAAAAAGTAAAACAACAACGTGGTCAAATCTGATCTCCACTTGGAGGCGCTGATCTCTGACCGGATCTTTCAACTGACTCGAATCACTGATTCAAGAGATAACTTGCTAAACAACAAGCGCCGGTTTCTTGGACGAACGCACTCGTTTCCTGCTGCTCCACGATCAACCTCGCAGCAACATTTGCGGCCTTTATTTGCCGTTACAGCACATTCTGAGCATCATTAAGGGAGGAACAAACTCCCCGGTCCGGCAGTGTCATTCAGTATTAATCACCGGGTTCTAAAACATGTTGCTGATGGAGATGATGACAAGCTGGCGTTGAGGAATTATGCAAAGAATTATACATCTGCCTTGATCTGATTTTCAAAGCAAAGCCCCATAAAGCACACAGCTGTTTCATCTGCCTTTCCAGTGACTGAGCCTGCTCTTTAAAGGCCAGTTTAATTCCCCGCGTGTGTCGCTGGAAGACAATGCCACGTTTTCTTAAGGGCTCGTTGTTTCGTGTGCTCATTGAGCGATGCAGTCACACACACACACACACACACACACACACACACACACACACACACACACACACACACACACACACACACACACACACACACTGGGAACGTGAGCGGCTGAGGTTTACCATCCAGAAGTCCACATCTCAGTGCGGTTTGTCCCCGTGGCTTTTAAGCCCTGACGGCGCACAGTGGACCGCTGCACGGCCGGCGCCGCATTCTGCTCGTTGAGTAACATGGAGTCACACTGAGGTTATCACTTACAGGTTTTCATCGTGGAGAGAGACCATATCCTGAATGTCAAATGTCTGAAAGAAATTGGATTCGAGCCCACGCCTCAAATTGGCGACCGATAACCAACGGCGCCTTGCACCACTCGGACACGCCGACACCTACTGAGTGCAGGGAAATTGAGTACATAAAAAAATAAATGGCGTCATGTCCTCCAGAAGGCCGGCGCTCCGCAAACGCGGCCCAGTCTAGGTTTACACAGTGAGCGCTGCTGAAACGTCGCAGTCTGTGCAAATAATAAAAAAAAGGAACTTACCCTTGGTTAATTGCTTTGCATAGAAAAATAGTAAACAAACACGCAATGTCTCCTTTGAGCAGTTACGGCTCCATGTGATCTTGACCTCATTGAGATAAAAAGGGGAGTTAAGAAAATCCTTCAACTGCGAATATCTCTTTACATTAATTAACTAGGCAGGTTATAGATATTAAAAAAGGCAACGCTTTAAAAAGCTGGTTGAGTATCACAGTTTCTGCTCAGCCGTCTGCACTGATACGAGGCTGTTTGTCGATGATTTAAAGCGAAGGAGAAGCTATCTTAGCTTATTTTAGCTTAGCTTAGCTGAGCTTAGCTTATTTTTGCTTAGCTTATCTTATCTTAGCTTAGTTTAGCTTAGCTTAGCCTAGCTTAGCTCAGTAATTGATTTGAGGTGTTTTCAGTTGCTGCATCCAGGAGCAGAAGCTTCACGCATGGAGTCGTCTCTGCTTCTTTAACATTGGTGGAAATGTCTCTTTACAACCAAGTCAAACACAGCGTTTTAAAGTTTAGGGACCCGTTTATACCCAAAGCTTTGTGAGCTTCTGGCTGAGTGCTGTACAGTAGGTTTAATTCACTTCATGGGATTTTACGTTGGTCCATTGTGGGATTATGCCGTCAGATTTGCTGCTGTCAAATCCCGCTGCTTTGAAGGTTTGGGGATTTTCCTTTTTTTTACAACATTATGCTCAGCATGTGCTTTAACCTAGAAACATATATATTTCATGGCACGGCTCAGCGTGACCTTTGTCACGTTGATTAATCGCTGACGGATTCCAGATTGATTCCTGAGCTTTTACTGTGTTTTCATGCGCTTGAAGTTAGTTCGGGCCACATTTTCGAGCCGTCGCTGCAAACAGTGCAGCAGCAGCAGCGAAGCAAACCAGGGTAATGAAGACGTCGGCCTGCTCTGTATGCCAGCGGATCGATATGCAGACACGAAGATAAATGGATACAGATTTGTACAATATCTGTCATGTATCTTTATTTGTACAGGGAGGGCAGAGATGTGGAGAGTTTATGCTGTGGCCATTGATTGTGTCACATGTGGGTGGTTATAATAAGATGATGCTTGTACAGGATTAACACAGGATCTGTGTACGATGGAGGACCAGTGAACTCGCCTTTCAATTGATTACGCTCCGTCTTTTCTTTAAGGAAATGTTTTCTAAAAATAATAAATATCATCACTGGGTTGCTTTCTGTTTCCTGGTGGTGCTTTACCTTGTGCTTCACTCTGCTGATTATATTAAAACTGCTTCTGCCGGCTGGAAGTGGGCTCGTGTCTGCTGCGGGCGCATGCAGTGGAATAAGGCCCAGAGGTAAAGTAAAAGCAGCCAGTGTTGGTAGATAATCCACATTTCTATTAGCCTACTTAGCACTTTTCTAATAGGGCTCACAGTCTAGCCCAGAAGATGAGTGGGGCGCCTTGTACTCATCACTGAATCACAGCGATAGCAGCCTGGTGTTTTTCAAATGCCAGTTCTGCCGCTGATCTTAGGTAACTCATATCTCAGGACTCAGGACTGACTTTCAGCAAGGTCTGGGTGATGAGGGGACGGCGTTTGATTGGGTTTGATCAAACTCTAATCACAGTCCGCGAGGAGAACAAAAAATAACCTTCATCTGCTTCTGATGATTTTGCTTTGTGGTATTTATAGCCACATGCTGTTGCTGTGTAATTATGATCGGGAATTAATTAATCTTAGATTGGCCTTCTGCACAGTGCAGCGCTGGGCGGCTCGTGACACTCCTGATTATTCCCCACAGCCCTCATCCTTCCACTGTATGTCGACAGAGCATCAATCTGCAGCGCGGGTCTGTCCGTGTGTCCGTGAGTCGAGCTCAGCTGCCACCGTCCCTGCAATTATTTGCAGATCAGCGTTTCCCTCCTCAGTCATCATTATTCATATTTCAACATCTCCTACATTGTCATTCTGATATGAGACAAATGATTTCCTTCAGCATTGAGCTTTTTTACCCCAAATCCGTGGCACTGACTGAACAGTGAACGTCCTCATGTTCCCTCATGGGCCTCGTGGAACCCAAAGGAAACCTCAGTGCTACTTTCTGTACGGTGCCGTGAAAGGCTGACGCACAAAGAGAAGGGCACAAAATGCACCGTCATTAAAGGCTGACTTCAAAACAATGAAGCGTCTCTTTAATGCAACAGTTCTGTCCGGCAGCCGGAGCAGATTTCGGTCCGTGGCTTAAAGTCCACAAGGTCTTTAAACACTGAGCAGACAGCGATTGAACTGTGGCTAAGGAGCAACTTCCAGTGTAATGGAGTCTCCTTTTTAAGGCTTTATAAAAATTCACGCTGTCAATGCAAAAACAACAATAGCTCCTAAAAGACTAATGTCCCGGGTCCCTCAATCGTCTCCGAGCCTCTGTGAGGCAAGAAAGACGATACCCATTTGGCGCTCGTTGGAGCAAATCAGAATTGTCAGCACTGTGGGTTTTTACCTTTTTAAAGAGGGAAGATGGATAGATAATCACCACATGCCATTCTGGGGGCCAATTACACAGCTTTGTGTGAAATTGGAAAACCTGTTCTCGTGGAGCTCTAATGGATGTTCTGGTCATTAGTTATTTGAGAGTCTTCTCTGGCTGTAATCAAATGTGAGACATTGCGTTAAGCGCCCATAAAAGAACAGCTGCCTCTCTAAGTGACCTTCTGTTTAAGAGAACCCAACTGTCAGCCGTGTGGCGTTTTGCGACAATTATTATGTGTACGGCCATAAAAGCAACTCTTGTGTCCCTTCTTTTTGCAGTGGTTGCATCTCATCTTAATGTCTTGCTCTCGGTTGTATTTACTTTTCCGGGTCTGTTCGGCGGCTACGCGCTGCCGGCAGACGCGTAATCGAATCCATCTGCTGTCTCCCAGCAATCCGCTTCCTCAACGCTGGCTGTAATTTCAAATCAGCATAATAAATGACCACGTTTCCACCGTCCCCGGCGCGCTCGCGCTAACGCCCTGACGTCTCTCTCCTTCCAGGTGATCATCTCTCCACTCAGCAGGGCCCGCCGCCTCTCCCGCCGGCGCCGCCTCCACACAAGCAGCATCCATCCATCACGTCCCTCAGCCGCGGCTCACTGGCCAATCAGAGGAGCCCGAGCCCCCCGCCCACAGGCGGCCTGGCGGCCGACTTGCAGAGCACGGCAGAATGCGTCCAGCTGCAGGACAGCTGGGTCCTGGGCAGCAATGTGGCCCTGGAGAGCAGGTGAGTGACCCATGATGCCCTACAACAGGGCTGGCAAGCGCCGCTCCAGGTGTTGTCACCAAACGTTTGCACTCGCTCCCGAGGCAAAATGATGCAATGACAAATGAGCAGAGCCCTCGGAAAAGGCGTGAAAGCAAACAATTTGCCTTTTAAATGCAAATGTGGGGAGTTTCGGGGGAAATGGTCACAGCACGATTTTATAGTATGTGAAATCTTCATTCAGAATTCGACAGAAAAATATCTTTTACTCCTCAAACGCGGCTGATTAATCAATCGCTTCTTATCTTTTCCAGACATCAAGTCGTCTCGCGTTCATTAAACCTACAGTCGGGGTTAACGGTGACTCACTCAGCCGTGATGGAAACATTACGAGTCTTTGCAGGCGAACTTGATTTACCAGCGTGCGTTCCTGTTCCTCCACACTTTCCTTAGTAATCATTTATACGAGCGGCAAAGGTTTTATGAAATCACAGTGCGGCGCGTGTAGGCAGGACGCCGCTGGAGGCTGTGCTTGAGAATAAGTTGGTCCCCGAGACGGCGGCGGGTCCGCCAGCTACAGGTGCCATAAAGCCCCAACAATAACTCTTCACGCTTGATGATTTTATTAATGGTTTTAGTGCTACTCCTGGAAAAATGGGCTGATAATAAAATGATAATTCACTCCAGGGTTTTAAATATTTAAGTGTGTCTCACTTTTCGGCCTATTCTAAGGACTACACCTCATCAAACATAAAATTACCGTCATCATATAAATTATCATGCCACCAAATTGCGCGTGGCATAATACGGTTACCGCTGAGTTTGATAAATACAGCTGCAGTTCTCCTGTGTTAAGAATAATGTTGTCAAGCGCTCGTAGATTTTCTTTTGCTTTTTTTGTGCGTGCGCGCGCCTAAAATTGAGCGCTGATTACTAAATTACACCGACTTGCACTCAAGGCGAGTGCCTGATTGGAGTGAACTGTGTGCGCATCGGAGTTTGCCCGTTCGAATCACAGAGGCTATAACTTAAGAAGAAACTTGGTAAGCAGATTGTGTGTTATATTAAAATTTGCTGTGCAGGATATGACTGTCACCGGAGCCTCTGCCAAGACTTCTCCCTCAAACATCAGTTATGTATTTCTTAATCAGCGAGCTCAAAATATCCTGGCTAATGAAGTGGAGTATATTGCGCTGTGACTCAGTAACGGCTTCTAGTAGATGATTGCCCCAGCCTGATATTTCCCTATGAGCCGCAGATGAAGGCGAGGCTTGAGTCGTGTCAGCGCGGGCGCGCAGTAACAGCCTCCTATGATCCCAGCAAATCAGCTGGGATGCGCGGTGACAGTTTCAGTTTCTGAGGAAGACGCGGTGATTGAATACTAACGGCGCGATGACCTTGAGCTGTCTCCGCCGTATTGACAAAACAATATGTGCACACCTATCATCAGCCGAGGCATAAATCACTATCACCACAGTGGACTCTAAATCAAGTGCTTGTCAGTGGGTGGCCACCGAGGGCCGCTGCGAAGCAGTGGGGCCAAAAGGGACGACCGGGTTCAGCGCGTAATTGTAAATGTCAAGTAAAACACCAGGTTGGGAAATGTAAACAGAAGCTTTAGAAAGTATTTATTAAGCTGCCTTCAGGGGCGATCGGGCCAGCGGAGTCCTGGCGGGGCGCGCGTACGGTCGGCGGCCCCGGGTGCGAGCCTCGTTCCGATTCCTCGACGTGAATTTATTTCCCATGCAGCGCGCGGCGCTGGATGCGGTCACGTGTGCAGACAGTAAATTATTCTGAACAAGGCACTTGATTAAAAATGTGTCAGACATAAATCACAATGTTATGATCTCAGTTAATATATTTCCTCTGACATGACCTCCTGGAAAATAAAGCACTCATTTGACAGTATTAGCTACTTTTGCAGCAATTAGCAGTAATGATTAGTGCGTGTGCACGTGTTTGTGCGTAACCTCCCATAAAAGTGCTGGTCTTCAAAGCACGTCTGCGCTAATTTGACTCAATACGAACCGGCTTTGGCAGTGAGCGGCTCTCAGTGTTCCTTTAAATGAGTGAAGTGCAGCACTCAGTGACAACTACTGTAACTGGTGCTCATTATTATATGGCGAGTGAGTGAAGTCGCTGATCCCACTGTGATCTCACTGTCAAAGCTTTGTAAAAACACAGGGTTCGATTCTGGGTCATTTGCTCTCGCAGCTTAAAAAAAGATCAAACGTGCGCATCAGAGAAGTGACGCCTTGTTTAACAGCTTAGAAAGAGGGAAAAATGAATCGGGCATCGGCCTGTGTTGAAATTAGAAGTTAGCCATGTATTACTGGAGAAAACAGGGAATCAGGACTGTAATTCAGCCCTGCCGCTTGTGTTTCGCATGGAGGTCACAGAAGGTGCTGGAGAGGAACTGGAGTGAAGAGACCGTAATCTGGAAAATGTGGATTTCACTGCACAGCTGCCGTGTCAGTTGTTCCTAATAAAGTGGTAAACCTGCAGGGCGAGCACACCCAGTCCACCCAGTGGGATCCAGTTCGTCTCTGTGGTAGAGTTCCACCAAACTCTGCTTCCTGTTACTGTGACGACTGCGGTTTTCCCACTTCAGACACATCTATGAAATGATTCTGCCTTTGTTCTGCTTTACTCCAAGACCACTTCATTTAAAGGGCTAAATTAGCCGGTAACAGTGCAGTGATACCGTTTGCCATTTGTTGCCATCCTCAAGTGCAGAGGAGACATTCAGATCTTTAAAGTGTAGGAAGCACTTTTAATAAACCCCTCGGGTTTCTCTTACTAACCACTCGGCTCCACTGCAGCACTTTTTGTTATATTTTCAATTAGAAAGATTCCATTGAATTTCATTAGAAAATGAATCACCGTGTGCTTAACACACCACTGCACATATACTGTAATTATTTTTGAGCAGTATTGAGGAATGTGTCTCAAATAGACTATATTATTACGTGTGAACTTTTTGAAGGCTTAATGGGACAAGCTATAAGCTCTGCTGGTGCTCCCCTGGATCCAAGGCGCGTAGGGCCGCTCCTACATATGTATGCGCTCCGGAGTCCACTCCAGCGTTTTTCCACTTGGATTCAATGAGGTTCAGCTCGGACAGTCGTCATGACATTTCAGAATGAGCCTTTTGAAGGCCTGCCCAGCCGCACGGTGCAGTTATAAATGTACTGTCAATCCTTGTTGGATTCATGTGTCAGGGGAGTCCTTTGGCGAAATGAAATTATGTCTCCGCTCTAAAATCATCATGTGGTACAGAGTCCCACAGACGGTGCATTTTACTGACGGAGGATGTGTTAGAATTTTTCTCGGGGGTGAGAAGAGAGAAGGAGAAAAAAAAGCGATTACAGGAGTAAATCCAAGTAGGATTTGTTTGTTCTGAGCGCGTGTACAGTTGTTTGTGTGGGTTGCACATGTCAGGCGTTCATCAGAGGAGGGAGTGAACTGTGATTCGTGTGTGTGTGTGTGTGTGTGTGTGTGTGTGTGTGTGTGTGTGTGTGTGTGTGTGTGGTGATGCCTGGTTACCTGCCAGCGTGGATGCTGGTGAGGCGCTCACGACGGTGATCCTCCGACGTCTCCCCGCTGTTTCTCGCGACGTCTGTTTCGCCAACAGCTTTAGCGGCGCACGTTTGTGTGCTTCGCCGTGCGATGCAGGCGAAGCGGCGGCGGCATCTGTGATTAGCAAGTGTCAGAGCTTAGATGAAATATGGCAGATAATGAGGTGCTATCTATATGTACAAGCGAATTAGACATTTAACCTGCAGCAGCTGAAAACACCTGTCTCCTTCCTGAAAGACTCTGGAGTTGGACTCCAAAGACCGCCTCAAACTTATGTACACAAGAGCTGAGCTGTTCTTATGTCAAACCTAATCAGACTCATTAAATATAATGAATTCCATGCGCAAACAGCCTGAGCGCTCTCAGCGAGTGACTCAAGATGGCACCATGCTGATCTGTGGGCAGGATGACACAAGCGCGCACGGAGGCGCCTCAGTGGCGGCGCTGCTGCCGCTGAGGCGGCTCGCGCGGCCCCCTGCTGAGAGGGCAGGTGGCGAGTCGCCGCCGCGCCACATCTGCAGGTCTCCCTCCGCCGCGGATTAAAGTGTCCTGATTATTCCCGCGCTCACCTTGAAATGCTAATGCTAACGGGGAACAGCGGCTAATGGGCAGATTACGCATTCCGAGGGCTCTGATTTGCATTGTCTCCAGTGCGCTCCCTCTCTCCTCCAGCTGGGGCTTAGCCGTGGACAAATCCACCCACTCACTGTTTAGTCTTTTGTCCTCCGCGAGGATGTTTTCAAATGTCACTCCGATGACAAGCAATGTTGTGAGAGTGGAGGAGACAAGTCTGGCCGTTGCCTTTGTGTTGCGGGCTTCTCAATGGGACCGACACACACACACACACACACACACACACACACACACACACACACACACACACACACACACACACACACACACACACGCCTGCGATCACGCTGACACGCAGCCATTCACTTGCTCTCCGTCTCACACTCTTGATTGTCTCCTTTCCTTCTCCCTCGCTTTCACTCAGGCCGCGGCGCTATCGCAGGGGCTGCCTGGATTAGCATAGTAATGTGCCTTGTTGCATCACACTGGCTGTAATCAATTACAGCCGGTCATCCAGTGTGTATAGCTGCAGACATTTACACCAGTCTTCAGTTTGTTAATCATGTCCAACAGCATTTCATCCTCAGACCCCTTCAATCTGCTCTTTAGAAGGACGGGGGGCTCTTAATGCCGCGTGCACTAAATGCCCAGTGTAGGAATTTGTCGCGCTGGTGCACATTAGTCTGGTTCTTGCAGATTCTGACAACATTTAGTGTCAGTCTGAGTCGTCATGTACAAAGCGAAGAGGAAATAAATGACCTTGCAGTTTTAAACCACCCACTATTTGCCATATGTTTCTGGTACTTATATGCATTCAGACTCTGGTTCTGCAACAGTGCAGTTTGTTTTCACTTAGTGGAGGTTTTATTCTTTCTGGTCCCACTACAATAAAACGCGTTTTGCCTTGGGCTCACTGAGTTCAGAAGTCCTCAGCCTGTGGAGCCACGAGAGCATTATGTGCCCACGTCTGTGCTAAAATAAAAGTTCAGCCCGTTTGGAGCCACTTATTTACAGGCAGAACCGAAACCTCCAGATCATCTCGACAACGTGCGCTAGATGTTCACCTTCCCCACATCACGCACGCACACACACGCACGCACGCACGCACGCACGCACGCACGCACGCACACACACACACACACACACACACACACACACACACACACACACACACGCACACACAGTCTACCTCATCAGATTGCATCCACTTACATTTAACTCCCCAGATAGTGGTGTCTATTTGCCTGCGCGTCTGACTACGCGTCTGCCGTCTTCGACGTTGTGCGAGTTCTGACCTCAATTCGTACCCGGCTGCATATTATAGAGTGTGCCGCAGCTACAGGACAGATTGTTCCAGATTGAGGAATCTGAACTTCTCCAGGTTGCCAACGCCTGGAGCATTGTCATTCCAGCGGTGACACACCGTAACCTTTAAATGGAATCCCTGTCTGTCCAAGGCGGCATGTGTCAATTGGGGCATGCAGGAGCCATGCAGACAGTTCGGAGCTGACATTTGTTCTTTTCGTCATGAATTGATCAGAGGTTTCAGCTCAGAGGAATCCTCACAGGAAATAGAAGAAGATGAAATATCAGCGGTAGGATTAAAATATCTGGAGAGGATGTGGCATAGGTTTACGAAGTGTCCTCCTATCACATCTGCTAAAATTCTATTCCACTGATGAATGATTAACTCCATGTTGACCCGCCGTCTCTATCAGCTAATCAGTGAGAGACTGGATTTCCAGCCTTGCGCCGCGCGGCTTTAGATTATACAGAATTAGCTGTTCTCCAGCTCCACAGCCAGGATTAGAAGAAAAAAAAAACAAACTCAACAAAACTTACACTGACACTTCACAGATGCCGCACAAATAATTGATGAGCAAACATTGCTTTATCAGTTTATGGCTGTATTTAAATTAGCGGTTACCGTGGCAACACACTCCTTCTGGGAACTACGGAGCACCCTTAAAAAGCAGCGTCTAAATCGTGTGAGAAGGCAGGAAGCGTTTTCAGAGAGAGAGACTTTCTTTCCCCTACATTTTTAAACTCTTCTCCATATTATAATATTATACATATATATAAAGTATATATATAAGTATGTATAGAGGTAATGTTGGTCGTAGACGGCTAAATGTTCATTTTATTGTTCTTATACTGTTCATGAAGCTCTTTTATCTCTGTAATTGCTGATCATTGCAAAGCAAACGTGGTCAAGTAGGTGAAGTGGCCTCTGCTACGTTTTATGGATAATTCTGTGGTTTACAGTCAAATGTTTGCTCCCACACATCGACGGGGATCGGCCTCGCCGCGCGTGGTCAATCTTTCCAATTTGCTGGACTGTCCCCATAAGCCTGGGGGCATTTGGGTAATAATCTCTATGTACTGTAGTGGCAACAGTGGCAACAAGACTTAATTCATTTACTTAAGAGCTTTCCACGTGGGGTTTAAAAGTTAATAGGACAATCACTCCATAGTGCATTTGATTAAACCCTCTTAATTACCCCAGGTATAATGGGCTATTAGCAAAAGCCCAGTTGTAAAAGGGCAAGTGGGAGATGATTGTTTTTATGAGGTTCTTTTTCACCTCTTCCAATGTCAGGATTATACAGGATATTATAATGTAGCCCAGTTCCTCACAGTCTGATACGCAGAGGTATTGTGTGGCACGTTGGAGCTAAGCTACAGGAACGTAACACACCCTGAGACCAAGGTGGACACACTGGCCATTTGTACCTCATTCCGCTCCCACATGCTGCCGTTCTCCTGCTCCACAGGCACTTTCTGTTTAAAACGGGCACGGGCACGACGCCTTTCTTCGGCGCCGCAGCCCCGGGTTACACGATGGCGACGGGGACGCTTTATTCCACGCCGGCGCGCCCTCTGCCCCGAAACAGCCTGTCCAGAGGGGCCTTCAAGTTCAAGAAGTCGCCCAAGCACTGCTCGTGGAAGTGCACGGCGCTGATCGCCGTGGGCATCGCCGTGCTGCTGTCCATCATCCTGTGCTACTGCATAGGTAAGCTAAACACAAACGCACCCATGGAACAGCCGGGAAGGTAAATATCACGTTTATTAACCTGCTCGTTTTACTTATTTATTAATGTCTTTCAGCATTCATACATGGACGTCTTTGATCTTGAGTTGGGGCTTCATTATGGAGGCTTATGACTCGCCTCGGTCTTGCTGTCAGGAGGCCGAGGCTTAATTTAGACCAACCCCACTAGACTTAAAAACAACTGTTCGTGTCTCTCCTTCCCCTCCTATCCACAGGCTCTCAGCAGGGTTCTGCTTTTATCTTTTTTCGCTTTCCAACTCTTATCCACACATTCTCCCTAACTCTTTATCTGTACAGCTGAACACATGTTCGCCTCAGCGGTTCAGATCCACGGTCCCGCTAGCCTTTTACCTACAGCCTTGTCGGCTACACCATCCCCATGGTAGCAATTTGAACAGTCCTCTTTTTCCTCCTCCTGTTGGTTCACTTAGAAGGTTCAGTCTCTGATTGCGACTGAAAGCACTTCAGGAGGTAAGAAATCTTGTCTGTAAATAGCTCATAATACCTGATATTCTGGGCTGACTGTTGGTTGAGCGAGAAGCTGTGCTGTAGCTTGAGCCCGAACAGTGGAGCCTGATTAGAAGCAAGCGTTCACATCCTAATTCTGCAAATTTAAAATAAATCAACCATTCCAGCTGACAAAGTCGATTATTTGCTGAGGCTTTGTTGTGAAAATCATCACTGCAGCCGTGGTGTTGTTTCCTGACGTGGAGGTGAAGCGCCACCGACACCAGCGAACAGGAGGCCGGCAGCGACGCACGGCTCCCGGTTTTAGGGGGAGGAAACAGGACTCCATTATGTCATGATCTGTGTTTTTGTTCTAGCTGATTCCTTGTCTTATTTTGGTTCCAGGTTCCGTTTCCTGTTTTATTTTGGTAGTCCCCCGGTCTCTGTTTTGTGTTCTAGCTTCACTCCCGAGTCATGTCACGTCACAGCTGTTCTTGTTTCACCCGGTCGTTATCCTCACCTGCGCTGCATCAGTAATCACTCACCCGTGTATTTAGTCACCTCCTGTTCCCGTAGTCACTTGCCAGATTGTCGTATTCGAGTTCCCTGAGTGTTCGTGTTTCATGAGTTGAGTTCCCTGAGTGTTCGTGTTTCTCGTGTCGTGTTCCTGTCTGTGTCGTGTATCCTGCCCGACCCTGGATTATCTACTTACCGTGAGTTTTTGCCTGTTCCCTGTCTGTACTTTCGCCGAGCCTTTTCGTGTATGACCTGGACCGTCTGACCGTGCCTTTAAGAATAAACCTTTTGTTGATTATAATATCGCCTCCGTGCTGTGCATGTGGGTTCGCCGTCTGCCTGCTTCGAGTCCCTGACAGAACAATCTGGCCACACTTGGACCCAGCCAGCACTTAGCCTCCGGTCAGGTCAGTGACTGTTTTTCCCCTTGTTTTTTACGGCAAATATAACTCCCCCGCGGAAGTATGGTTTCGGTTTCATCCTCTCCGCCTCGTCGGATCGTCGTGCCTGCACCAACCTGCCCAGCTCCATGGTTATTTCCCTGGGAGGATTTCCTGCTCTCACGCGGTCCTCAGCCTCCAGTTCAGCCGCGCGCTGCTCAGTCTCCCGTTCAGCCGCGCGCTGCTCAGCCTCCAAGTCAGCCGCGCGCTGCTCAGTCTCCAGTTCAGCCGCGCGCTGCTCAGTTTCCAGTTCAGCCGCGCGCTGCTCAGTTTCCAGTTCAGCCGCGCGCTGCTCAGTTTCCAAGTCAGCCGCGCGCTGCTCAGTTTCCAGTTCAGCCGCGCGCTGCTCAGTCTCCAGATCAGCCGCGCGCTGCTCAGTCTCCAGTTCAGCCGCGCGCTGTTCAATCTCCAGCTCAATCGTGCTTTGCCCAGTCTCCAGCTCAATCGTGTTTTGCCCAGTCTCCTGCTCAATCGTGTTTTCCCCAGTCTCCAGCCCAAGCTCCAGACGCCGCGGCCCCGTTTCACCATGCGGATCCCGGTACAGAGGTCCGGTCCACACCGCGCCCAGCGCCTCAAACGACGGACAGTCGCAGCTGCTCCGGACGGCGACGGCGGCGGCGCGGGTCCAGGATCCCGGGTCCCGCGGTCTCGGTCATGGGGACCGAGCAGCCTTCTTCCCCGACAGAGGAGCCCCTTAATTCTCTGACTGACTGTGTCCCTCTGATAACAGGCATCCCAGACAGCGTCGCCCGACGGGTCCACCTCCTCTGCTCTCCTCCAGTTGCCTTTCTCTTCGCCCACCTCATGAACACCGCCAATTCGGCTACAGACCAGGGCGCGAGAGAACAACTGTTCGAGGAAGCAGCCGCTCTCGTCCGGAGGGAGCCTGTCCTGCGTGAGGCCCTGCAACTCCCGGGCCTGCAGCCAGCGGCCGCTTCATGTCCCACCTCTCAGTCAGGTCAGCCTCGCCATGTTCATGCCCTGGTGCAGCCCTGTCGTCTCCAGGTCCCAGCCCAGTCGAACCTAGTCCAGACCCCAGATCAGCCGTGTGTTGCCCAGACCCCAGATCAGCCGTGTGTTGCCCAGACCCCAGATCAGCCGTGTGTTGCCCAGACCCCAGATCAGCCGTGTGTTGCCCAGACCCCAGATCAGTCGTGTGTTGCCCTGACCCCAGTTCCGTCCTTGTCCCCGTCAGAGGGCGCCGTCCGTCTGACGACTGTTAACCCCACCCAATCAGGCCCGACGTCTCCCCCGTCGAGCTCGGCAGCTGTAAGTTGTCATGCCAGCTCCGGAGTTGACGCCGTTCCAGTCCCTGTCGGCCATGTTGCGGCCGTTCCAGTCCCTGTCGGCCATGTTGCGGCCGTTCCAGTCCCTGTCGGCCATGTTGCGGCCGTTCTAGTTCCTGTCGGCTCCTCAGAGGAGGACGCCGTTCTAGTTCCTGTCGGCTCCTCAGAGGAGGACGCCGTTCCTGTTCCCGTCGGCCATATTGAGGCCGTTCTAGTTCCAGTTCCTGTCGGCTCCTCAGAGGAGGACGCCGTTCTAGTTCCTGTCGGCCAAGCAGAGGCCGTTCCAGTTCCTGTCGGCCATGTTGAGGTCGTTCCAGTTCCTGTCGGCCATGTTGCGGTCGTTCCAGTTCCTGTCGGCCATGTTGAGGTCGTTCCAGTTCCTGTCGGCTCCTCAGAGGAGGACGCCGTTCTAGTTCCTGTCGGCCAAGCAGAGGCCGTTCTAGTTCCTGTCGGCCAAGCAGAGGCCGTTCCAGTTCCTGTCGGCCAAGCAGAGGCCGTTCCAGTTCCTGTCGGCCAAGCAGAGGCCGTTCCAGTTCCTGTCGGCCAAGCAGAGGCCGTTCCAGTTCCTGTCGGCCAAGCAGAGGCCGTTCCAGTTCCTGTCGGCCAAGCAGAGGCCGTTCCAGTTCCTGTCGGCCAAGTTGAGGTCGTTCCAGTTCCTGTTCCTGTCGGCCATGTTGAGGTCGTTCCAGTTCCTGTTCCTGTCGGCCATGTTGAGGTCGTTCCAGTTCCTGTCCCTGTCGACCAAGTTGAGGTCGTTCCAGTTCCTGTTCCTGTCGGCCATGTTGAGGTCGTTCCAGTTCCTGTCCCTGTCGACCAAGTTGAGGTCGTTCCAGTTCCTGTCCCTGTCGACCAAGTTGAGGTCGTTCCAGTTCCTGTCCCTGTCGACCAAGTTGAGGTCGTTCCAGTTCCTGTCCCTGTCGACCAAGTTGAGGTCGTTCCAGTTCCTGTCCCTGTCGACCAAGTTGAGGTCGTTCCAGTTCCTGTCCCTGTCGACCAAGTTGAGGGCGTTCCCGTAGGCCGAGTAGAGGGCGTTCCCGTAGGCCGAGTAGAGGGCGTTCCCGTAGGCCGAGTAGAGGGCGTTCCCGTAGGCCGAGTAGAGGGCGTTCCCGTAGGCCGAGTAGAGGTCACCCCTGTCTCTGACCCCGTTCCTGTCGGCCCTGTAGCGGTCGTTCCAGTCCCCGTTCCTGTCGACCCTGTAGCGGTCGTTCCAGTCCCCGTTCCTGTCGACCCTGTAGCGGTCGTTCCAGTCCCCGTTCCTGTCGGCCCTGTAGCGGTCGTTCCAGTCCCCGTTCCTGTCGGCCCTGTAGCGGTCGTTCCAGTCCCCGTCACCCGTGGAGCCGTAGCGCCCGCCGGCCCCCAGGAGGAGGTCGCGCCAGCCGCAGTTCCTGCGCGCCTCCAGGAGGAGGTCGCGCCAGCCGCAGTTCCTGCGCGCCTCCAGGAGGAGGTCGCGCCAGCCGCAGTTCCTGCGCGCCTCCAGGAGGAGGTCGCGCCAGCCGCAGTTCCTGCGCGCCTCCAGGAGGAGGTCGCGCCAGCCGCAGTTCCTGCGCGCCTCCAGGAGGAGGTCGCGCCAGCCGCAGTTCCTGCGCGCCTCCAGGAGGAGGTCGCGCCAGCCGCAGTTCCTGCGCGCCTCCAGGAGGAGGTCGCGCCAGCCGCAGTTCCTGCGCGCCTCCAGGAGGAGGTCGCGCCAGCCGCAGTTCCTGCGCGCCTCCAGGAGGAGGTCGCGCCAGCCGCAGTTCCTGCGCGCCTCCAGGAGGAGGTCGCGCCAGCCGCAGTTCCTGCGCGCCTCCAGGAGGAGGTCGCGCCAGCCGCAGTTCCTGCGCGCCTCCAGGAGGAGGTCGCGCCAGCCGCAGTTCCTGCGCGCCTCCAGGAGGAGGTCGCGCCAGCCGCAGTTCCTGCGCGCCTCCAGGAGGAGGTCGCGCCAGCCGCAGTTCCTGCGCGCCTCCAGGAGGAGGTCGCGCCAGCCGCAGTTCCTGCGCGCCTCCAGGAGGAGGTCGCACCAGCCGCAGTTCCTGCGCGCCTCCAGGAGGAGGTCGCGCCAGCCGCAGTTCCTGCGCGCCTCCAGGAGGAGGCCGCGCCAGCCGCAGTTCCTGCGCGCCTCCAGGAGGAGGCCGCGCCAGCCGCAGTTCCTGCGCGCCTCCAGGAGGGGGTCGCGTCAGCCGCAGTTCCTGCGCGCCTCCAGGAGGGGGTCGCGTCAGCCGCAGTCCCGGCGGATCCCCAGGAGGGGGTCGCGTCAGCCGCAGTCCCGGCGGATCCCCAGGAGGGGGTCGCGTCAGCCGCAGTCCCGGCGGATCCCCAGGAGGGGGTCGCGTCAGCCGCAGTCCCGGCGGATCCCCAGGAGGGGGTCGCGTCAGCCGCAGTCCCGGCGGATCCCCAGGAGGGGGTCGCGTCAGCCGCAGTCCCGGCGGATCCCCAGGAGGGGGTCGCGTCAGCCGCAGTCCCGGCGGATCCCCAGGAGGGGGTCGCGTCAGCCGCAGTCCCGGCGGATCTCCAGGAGGGGGTCGCTCCCGTCGTAGTTCCTGCCGACCTCCAGGAGGGGGTCGCTCCCGTCGTAGTTCCTGCCGACCTCCAGGAGGGGGTCGCTCCCGCCGTAGTTCCTGCCGACCTCCAGGAGGGGGTCGCTCCCGCCGTAGTTCCTGCCGACCTCCAGGAGGGGGTCGCTCCCGCCGTAGTTCCTGCGGACCTCCAGGAGGGGGTCGCTCTCGTCGTAGTTCCTGCGGACCTCCAGGAGGGGGTCGCTCCCGTCGTAGTTCCTGCCGACCTCCAGGAGGGGGTCGCTCCCGTCCCGGCTCCGGCCGCACCGGCATCGGTTCCTGGCGGCCCGGTTCCGGCTGCTCCTGCATCGGTTCCTGCCTCTCGTCGCGGTGGGCCAAGGAGGACGCCGCTGGTCCCTGCCTCGTCCTCGTCTCGGCCGCCGGACTGGTGGTCTTGCCCTCGGCGCCTCCTGCTGCCCGGATGGCGCTGCCTCCTGCGGCGACGTCCGCCTCGACTCCTCAGCCCATTGGATCAGCGTCCGCCTGGAGGACGTTGCCATTCGGGGTGGCTCCCGGGGACATCGGTCCAGCCCAAGGGCACTAAGAGTGCCACCCTGGCTCAGCGGCTGCTGAGCAGGGTCTCGCCACGCCGTCACCCTCCGTGACGGAATCTCTGAACTTCATGTCTTCCCTGGTCGCGGACTTTGTTGTGGACTCTTGTTTTGGCCCTCCCCCGGTCCTCCCTCCACCCACCCTGCTCATGTCCCTTGAGGGGTAGGGATTCGGTCCCTCCGCCTGGGACCACCCTCCGCCCGCCCTGGTTTGGGGGGGGGGCTTCCGTAGGCGCCGTGGAAGGCGCCATAGGGGGGGGGGTACTGTCATGATCTGTGTTTTTGTTCTAGCTGATTCCTTGTCTTATTTTGGTTCCAGGTTCCGTTTCCTGTTTTATTTTGGTAGTCCCCCGGTCTCTGTTTTGTGTTCTAGCTTCACTCCCGAGTCATGTCACGTCACAGCTGTTCTTGTTTCACCCGGTCGTTATCCTCACCTGCGCTGCATCAGTAATCACTCACCCGTGTATTTAGTCACCTCCTGTTCCCGTAGTCACTTGCCAGATTGTCGTATTCGAGTTCCCTGAGTGTTCGTGTTTCATGAGTTGAGTTCCCTGAGTGTTCGTGTTTCTCGTGTCGTGTTCCTGTCTGTGTCGTGTATCCTGCCCGACCCTGGATTATCTACTTACCGTGAGTTTTTGCCTGTTCCCTGTCTGTACTTTCGCCGAGCCTTTTCGTGTATGACCTGGACCGTCTGACCGTGCCTTTAAGAATAAACCTTTTGTTGATTATAATATCGCCTCCGTGCTGTGCATGTGGGTTCGCCGTCTGCCTGCTTCGAGTCCCTGACACATTATGTGCGGCGGCATTAGACAATCTTTAGACATGTCATTCGGTCAAACGGAACAAATGATAGACAAGCTGCCAGGAGTGAATGCAGCCGGGAGAAGCTCTTAATCTGCGAGGAGTCTGATCTCTGCCAGGAGTATTCCTATTTCGCTGGCTTCTCCTCTTTTGCAGAAATTGCAGATGTCCCGATATGATTCAGCGGCGTCTGTGTCTGACTGAGCTCCGTCAGATATGCAGACGCGACCCGGTGCGGCTTCCCAACGCGCCGCCGCCGCCGCCTCGCCTTTGACGGAGGCTCGGCCGGCGTCGCCCCGCGCTTCTGAAGCCCGGTTCACAGGCTGACGGACCGCTCGCGTCCTCGGGGCTCCCGTTGAAGCGCAGGCGGCGCCGGTTCAAATGGCCGGCGCAGACGGCAGCGTCGCAATGAAAACGCGGCTTGAGCGGCGCTCTTACAGGAGAGAAAACGCTTCCAAACACTTGAACCAAAAAAAAAAAAAAAAAGACCTTGGTGCACAAAGCCTTTGTTGTACTAGAAGTAAAACTTGCTCATTCTGTCAAACAGGAAGCGCTTTTATCTCGCTCAGGAAGATAAACTAATGCTCATCCTCTCCCTCTTCTTCTGGGAGTTCCACCCAATGAGGAGGCTTCCCGGCATTTCCTTCTTCATAACAGCGTGTGTCAAAGCTGACTTCCCACTAACCTTTGGAGTCTTGACCACAGCTATAAACCCGTTACAGATTCATCACTCCTCTTGCCCTCCCCTGTCATCCAAACCCTTAATCTCTACACTGCGCCTTTCTCCCCGGGCGGATATATAAGTATTCATTCAGCTCGGAGGCCGGGGAAATGTGACACCGTTGTATAAGGAGAAATATGGTGTTGTTTGGAAGATCCTATAACCAGTGTTTTATTGGTGAGCAGGGAGGGGAGTGCACTCTTGGAGGAGAAGTCATAAATGTGCTATATCAATATCAATATTCACAACACTTTTATTGACTTAACTGTTTTTGTTACTTCTCGTTCATGATCTCACCTCGTAAAATTAGTATGGCTGTAGACGTATATTTCATTTTAAAGCTCCTCCGTGTGAAGGAATCAGTTGCTATTTTTATTTGTCTTTGGGCTCATAACGGATCTGCTCAGTTTACACAGGGAGGGAAAAAAGAGCCGAAACGCTCATTTGTTCAGCTGTTGTCACTGACAGTTCTAGCAGACTGGATTCATTTACAACATTTTCATCCCAACAATCACCAACTTGTTTAATTGTAGACCTGTCAGATGTTTGGGAATTGTATTTCTGGCCTGAATCCAGAGTGTGTGCCTGACGCCTTGCTGTGTGTGTGTGTGTGTGTGTGTGTGTGTGTGTGTGTGTGTGTGTGTGTGTGTGTGTGTGTGTGTGTGTGTGTGTGTGTGTGTGTGTGTGTGTGTGTGAGTTAAACAGATGCAGCTCTCTGCCACTTGCCTCAGGTGTCTCAGAGTGTTTCCACCACTTCCTCTCCCTTTTATCTGCTGCCAATTCACCTGCCAGGTGCAATGACTCAAATAGCTACAATGTGCACTTATACTTTAATACTTTTCCTAGTGTCAGCTCACACATTCCCATTAGTACTGAGACGGAGTCAAAGACAAACGCAAGCACACCTGCATCTATTATATGGTAAAATCAGGCTGTGTGTGAAACACGCTCTCCCATGTTATACGTTTTTTACCTCATCGCTCAGTTTAAGCCTCATAGTGTATCTAATAATGAATTAGAAACACATTGTTATGACAAAATGTTTATCACTGAATTAACTTCAGCAGTAGGAAAATGCTGCAGAGCTGCAGCCATAAACCTGGACCCTGGCTGACGGACAAAAGCAGCGTCTCTAATTCAAATGAGGCAAACCTGCTGAGGTGAAGCTTTCCAGTTCCAGTTCTGCAAACTGGCCTGATTGGAAGACTTTCAGCAATTGTTCAGATATGGGGAGGCCAATCAGGACCGAGTCCAGCTTTGATGCTCTGATTGGGTGCAGGGAGAGCATGTGGATTTTCAGAAATATAGTCTAAATTGAGCTGCACAAACAAAATTAAACGTGAACATTGTCCTAAGTGAACATGTTTTGTATGTTTTTAAATAAGTAGAAGACAATGGATTTCAGTTTCTTGATTTGCCTTTGAATGTCACACAAATGCAAAGAGTATAGTCCTTACGCGTGTCCTTAAATGAATCGTGAATTATTTCGCGTTATCTGTTGCTTTTGTAAAAGTGCATTCCACAGATTTGTAATTCAGGGTGAAGTTCTCTAAAAAGCAAGAAGATTAAATTTATCAGGCGCATGAAGAACACTTTGGTGTTGTTGTTATGTTTTTCACTGAAGGTTAGTTGATTGAATTTGTGGGTCTTGTAAAATTGTTGACATAGGGGACATTTTTGTGTTTATACAAGGTCCTAGTAGTTGGCGGAGAGTGGATCACGCCGTGGACTCCACTCACCTCGGGTGAGCGTTGGATCGAGGGGGAAAACACAGCTTCCGATACTAATAAAAAATATAGAAATCCCACGGAGACTAACAAAAGGAGACTGTGAGCTCGCACCAGCTGTCACGAGACGACAAACACACAGGCTTGGTCGATCTTCGCTGGAGACATTGTCATTCCATTTGACGCTGCTGGAGACGCCGTCCCAGTGAACAGGAACATCTTAGCCGTGCTGGGAGCTGTGCAGCTTACTTGTGGAAGACCCCCAGGGATGTTTCTGCAGTGGTGCAGGTTCCAGCATAAAACTATGTTTGTCTCCATAATTTTGAGGCTGCTCAGCCAAAGTTGTTGCTGGCACACCGGCTCTCCAGATGGGCCACCACTCTCTGGTAAATGCACTAATTATTCTTGGTGACGATGGCCATCTGAATAACGTCATCTACATATTTCAAAAGGAAACATTTATGTTCCTAATGACCCGGGCTGCTTAGATGGATATTTTTTCCCTTTGCGGGTTTCTTCTGTAGCATAACAAGCAGGTAGACGCACCAGAAGGGATGCGAAGCAGAAATGATGCGGGGGAATTCGCCCTGAGACCAACTGGGAGGATTTTATGGGGCTTGTGTTGCACTTTCCAGGGCTGAATTGTTTGCGCTTCTA
Source organism: Betta splendens (assembly GCF_900634795.4). Taxonomy (NCBI): domain Eukaryota; kingdom Metazoa; phylum Chordata; class Actinopteri; order Anabantiformes; family Osphronemidae; genus Betta; species Betta splendens. The sequence goes on along the minus strand of NC_040890.2, from coordinate 17,236,648 downwards.
TACAATAAGTGTGATGTGGTCATCGGAGGTCGGACACACCTTCTGTGAACTTTCACATTCAGCCTTCTGTTGGTTGTGAGTGGAGATCTCCCACATTTTGCCATCGCAGATTAGAGGCAAGCACAGAGTTCCTCATCGCCTATAAATATTAATTGAAGTTGTCTAGGCTACAGGGGTAACTTATGCAAATTCAAAAATGGAGTATTCACCTCAAAGCAATTTGTTGATGAGGTAAGTGGGGATTCAGGTGCAGCCGCGCTAAGAGCACGCGGCTGGTGGCTGAGATGTGATGAGAGCCGTCTCCTTTGGTCAAACCAGGAGCGGGATTCAAGCTTGTTTTGCCTTCACTTATAGATCACAGATACAGAAATGTGAAGGTCCGGTCCTGTCCAGTGGTGCAGCTGCGATTAGAGTGGAAACGGGGCTCATGCATGCAGGTTCCCCAGAGGACACATCCTCATATGACTTATCTTGACATTTTCATTTTATAGTGAAATGTCACAATAACAATGAATTGATTGGTATAAATTTGCTACAGGTAATCATGGTTCCCAGAGGATATATTTTAATAACTTTAATGACTCTGTGACTTTCCATCTTCATCATATGTAATCATATATGTGTGTAAAGTTGACCCCACACCCACTCCCATTCTCAGCTTGATGAATGAACTTAATTATATTGAGTCTGGAGCTTCAGCTCACCCCATCTTTATGTTTAAAGCTCCACGTGTCGCTCCATTTTTACTTTGCGTGTCTTGTCGTGACTCATCTTAATGATAGAATTTTCTCTTAGCAATGCTATTTTTGGGAATGCGTGTTTTGTCAGACACTCCGGTGTTTTGTCGTGAAACCTTTTAATCTGCTTTATTTTCATGCTGCCAATCATTTTGCGAGAGTAGGTGTCACTTTCGGGAAAGCAGATGGAGCTTCACTCGGGGTTAATGCTCCATGTCATCAGCTGATTCTGGCAATTTACGACTCAGCAGCTCGGCAGCCAGCGTGTTATTAGGATCGTGGAGCCTTTGCGCAATTAAAGGCCACCGACATGTTGGCGTTGTTTACACTGTGCTCCTTGAAGAAGTTGGTATGAAAAGCAGGAGATTTACAGTTAACCTAACTGAAGGAGACGATGCTGTGTTTGTATTAATGTCTGGATTCAGTGTGTAGCACAAACAGGAACACTTTAAGCATTAAATGACATTACGTACTGTGGCAGATATTGCCCGTCTGCCTGTCTTCCCAATACATCCCTACTCTGTATCGTCTGTCTTTTCCAAACCAAATTATCGAGAGCATCAGGAAACTTCATTGCTGTAAAAACATAGAAAACAAGACCAAAGGACTTGGATCCTGCAGTGATTCGGCAGCGAGATCATTTAGAAAAGTCAGCCTTGTGGGAAATATTGATGAACCAGTCACCTTTCATTTCAGCGGCTCTTCACCTTCAGACGTGCGCTAATTGTGCACTATTTCTGAGGAATTCAAGGCTGCGCCGGCTGTAATGCTGCGTGTGTTCTCACTAAGGTGAAGCCAAGTATTTTTATCAGCCGGCTCCAGAGGCAACGCGCCTCCCGCTTTAACAAAGTACCCACTGATGCGCCGCCCATATACGCTCTCCATCTCTCTCCCTTTTGCTCTCCCTCACATTTGATATTCTCTCTGGCCCCTTTCGTCCACCTCAAGTTATTTGCTGCAGTCAATATCCATCTTCGCAGCGAGCGCTGGGTGCTGGAGAAAAGTTCCTCCCGCAGATCAAATGGTCGGAAATCAAGACGCTTCCTCAGCATGTTCCCCGGCTGCTGACTTTGAAGGAGATTGTCCCTCTCGCTGTGCTCACAGAAGCACCTCGCTTCCCCAAAACAAGAGGAGCGCAGTGTGATTGGATCCAGCGCTGTGACAAATAAAGCAGGTTGGCTGAATGAAAGCCAAACACAGTTTAGTTATGTAAGAGAGCTGGAGGAGTGTTGCAGCGTCTTACCCTCTCACTTCCCCCCCCTGCTGTGACTGTGTATCCCAATACGCTGCCTTACACTTTCTTAAAAAGCCCCTCACTTCGATTACAGTCTTTCAGGCGCGGCGTCCTTCTGTTCTCGTACGAGACGTTTCCAGTGTATCTCGTCTGTTTGTCTGAAGTGAAAGCTTCGTGTTAAAATAGAAATCCAGCCTGCTGCTGTCTTTCATACGGCGGCTGTTTGTGTTCCGACAGTCTCCGCGCGTTAATGAACAGCTCTCCCCGAGGAAACATGCTACAGCGACAGGGTTCCCGAGTATTGATTGAAATGACTTTGTTCGGCCTCTATCGGTGCTAAGCTCACACAAAAGCCGCCCAAGACCGAGTAGCTGCAAGAAGAAAAGCGGAACGTGAACCCGAGCTAAGCTGCTGTTTCTACCGCCTGTATTACAGTACATCCATTTATCGCTCTCTCCTACGGCTTTTTTGTGCCTAAGTGGCTTGATTGTTTGTTGCCTGACTGTGTGCTTATTTGTTTATCGCTTGCTACGAGCCCACACATCTTTTTTATTTATTTTTTTCCCGTGTGTATTTCACAGCAATGCACCTTTTCGGCCTCAACTGGCAGCTCCAAGAGTTGGACGGCCAGCCGGCGTTCGAGAACGGAGGAGTGGGGAAGACGGGGCCCACACAGTCGAGCGTAGTGACGGCTCTCGCTGCCGACGGTGAGCAAAGAAAAGCCTCCTGTCTGAATAAATCACTAATTAACTTTCATAAAAGCCCTCAAAGTATGAATGCATATAATTAATCATGTTTATTCCTTTGTTGTTTTTATTGTAGCTGTATTTCTCTCAGGGTTAAGCTTTTCTTTTAGACATAGGAAATAATGAGGACAAAATGAAACCGCCACTCAACTATCACACACACCTGTGATGCATTATGTTAGTCATATATACAAACCCACTCACAGTCCACTTTATTAGGGACACCTTTACAATTAAACGCACTCCACTCTTTGCTTTTGTTGCAGCTCTACGACACGTTTGTTTGATTTCCTGGTGTGAGTCCCTCCAACCTCTCAGACTCGTGTGCATGTGTGAAAACCAAGAAACAGGGTCGCTCTAGTTTGTTTCTAGACGTTTAATTCCAACTTAAAATATTTTTCATGACATGCACCAGGAGCTAAAACAAAGGAATTCAATTCAAATCAATTAAATGTTTCCAATCGTCAGCGAAGGGGGCTTTAAGCTGCCAAGCGTGTGGGCTCCTGAGCGCCGGAGTAACGTGTACATACAGTGATAGTTGCCCAGTCAGCTCTTGGACTTTGAAATGCTTCGCCCTCTGAATACTAATTAACCGCTTCCAGACGGCCTTGTGCTGCTTAATCATATTCGTGGACCATTTATTGTGCATTCAACAACAAGCCGCCTCGGCTCACCTGTACCGCACACGCCACCCAATTAACCGCTAAACACTGCACTGCTCAGAATGCGTGACCACGGAAGCATTAATTGAGTTGAGTGGGCCCGGCAAAAGCTCAATTGTTTAAACTTGGCTAAATTTAAATCCTCATAAGCACTGCTAATTAAGATAGCTTGAAGCAGGTTATGGACTGTTTAAAGGCAATCAATAGCCTGCTATTATATTGCTGGCGCCTCCAGTCTTCACTTTGACTGAAGTGAAGTGACAGCCGGAGCCGCGGTGAGGACGGCTGATAGCACGGGCTCCATGCGCCGCGTGCTTCCTCCAGCTGCACCCAGAACAGGCTCACGAGCCGCGACGCTGTTCAGGAAAGGAGCAAAGGTTGAGATGTTATTATGTTGCAGACGACTCTGCAACATGCACCCAACACGCTGAAGTTAGCGCCGTAGCTAATTAAGGAGCGCAGCTGCGTTCCCTCTACGACAGAGCAACGCTTTTAAAACGCTCCAGAGTCTTTTTTTTTTTTTCCTCTCTTTCTTCTCAACAATGAAATTTCTTCTTGTAATAGCACATTGCACGTCATGGTTTTTCATGTGAGCATGAGTCACGGCCGTCCCCGTCTTTGGCGCTGGAGGAACACAGTTTAAGAACATCATTCACCAAATAGTTTTGATTTGCTGTTATTGCTCTGGCAAGGTAGCACTCAGTATAGTGGACACTCCATTTAGACCTTATCTCATATGAAGCCTCATATGAGTCATCTGGACCAGACGGGAGATGGGAGATGTGGGCTGTTAGAGCCAATTATATCTGGTCATTTTTTTCACTGAGCAGTGCATCATGGACCACAGGGAATCATTACTCTTAACCCTGCCTAGCTTGGTGTCTGCCCATTTGGAAACGATATGACTATCTTATTATTAAGCCCCCGTTTGAATAAAGGAGTAAGAATAGAAAAAGATGGACTCTAGCATTACTGATACCCTGATGAAAAAGCCCAGATAACACAGAGATCAGAGTGTGATTTGCTGCTGTGTTGTGCTTCGCTCACACCTCGCCTGCGTCTGTCTTTTAGGAAGGAGTAGTGTGCTCCATCAGGAGAACAACTCCGTGGACACCGGCCAGGTGGACGTAGGGAAGCGGGCCGGGCAGAGCGTCCCCCCGGGGGTGTTCTGGCGCTCCCAGATAACCATGGAGCAGCCGCGCTTCCTCAAGTTCAACATCTCGGTGCAGAAGAACGCGCTGATCGGCGTGTACGGACGCAAGGGCCTGGCGCCGTCTCACACCCAGGTGACGGCTTTGCTCTTTTCCTTCATTCACCTGCTCTGGGGGTTCACAGCAACGCTTGGTTTGCTATTAGCGGGGCTTAGGCTAATATTAGCCCAAATGAACAAACGCCGACTCCATTGATTTCACAGTGGACCTCACTTAATTAGTTTGTCAACTCGATTTAATACAGTTTCTGTTCGACTGATGTTAAAGTTAAATGTTAAAAATCCTTTTATTACATCATATTAAAGAGAAATTGTAAGATAAGATATATTAAAGTTAAAGTATCTGCATCACCCTGTTTAAATACATTATTTATTATCTGCGCTCATGAGACGCCTCATTTAAATTCTGCCCACATTTGCGAATCACCACCGGACGCGGGTTTGGTTTCAGTTTTCGGCTCTCGGCTCTGATTTGCTTGTGTTGACGTGCACGTCCCTCACTTTCACTAAATGTCTGCCATTTGCAAATTGAAGTGTTTCCAAAATGTCTGATGTGTCACTTGAATGACATTTCTGGGTATCCGAATGTCCGATGTGTGGTGATGGTGATGGAAGCACTCAGACAATGGCTATTTTCCACCACACTTCACTGCAAAAGCTCTTAGCTTCACCTTCTTGACATTCTCTCTTAGTAAAGATGGGCTTCACTCAAGTGTAGACAGTTAGGGCCACTCTTTGATGGAAGAAAGTCCACTGCAAGTGACAACAGGTGAGCTGGATTGCACTTTCAAGGTGAAAAAAGGAAGCCCAACAAAATCAAAGACCAAAGGCTACTAATTAACAAGACTCCACTTTTATGTCTCTCCAGCATTTGTACCACAGACACTCAAGCCTGTCAATGCTGGACACTGTTCCATTGTGGCCACCTCTAAATTACATTCTGTTCAGGTACCGGGGGCACAAATCAATGCATTTACTTAACTGAGCATGAAAGACCCCAACGAGAGATATTGACTGTTCGTCGTATTCACAGCTCGGAAGACAAGACAACATTTAAGTGCAACAGCCTTTCCACCTTCCTCAAATATAGACTTCCTCCATCTGCTATTGAGTGCATGTCCGCGCTGACACCAACCAAGTTAGATGAAGCAAACTTCTTCCTCTCAACACTCTGGACTCTGTTGTGCCAAACTAAATACAGTCAGTCTGAAGACTGAAGGTTTCCCCCCTCCGTCCGTGAGGGATCCGGCTCTAGCTCGCTCGCCCTCTCTCTCTCTCTCTCTCTCCACGCTTGGTGTGTTGCCTGCTATTCACGGGTATTGTTGGATTGAAATGAGTTGGGGGCTTTCACACCAGCTAATCGAGATGTATGCACTTGGCCGGGAGGTTTAGGGCTTGTGGAATGAACTGTTTTATTACTTTTCCCTCCAGCCGGCGACACAAAGAAGGCAACTTCCGCCAGGTTAATATCCCTCCCCTGCCCCCTGCTCCACACAAATGAGCTTAAATCACGGCGTTGACTTCACCTGCCCCTCGCTTAATGCTCTCTTTCCTGTTGTTTGCAAGTCAACTCGACGGTTGCTCTGGTCGATGCCGGGCGCATTCCTCGGCGCTAAATCCTGTTTTTATGTATATTTCTTTGTCCCGTTTTAAATGCGTTTCAAAGTCTATTGTGCTTCTGTGAGGCTGGATGTTGTGTGGAGCTCTGTTAAATTATGCATTTTGCCTTTCTCGCTATTGGATTCTTTCTTCTCCTTATTTTATTTAATATGTCGCATTTGAAGCGAACATTAGGACACAAGCGGTGCACAGCATGGTTACATGCTTTGGTGCTGGAACAGATTTCATCCCGATACAATGACAAAGTGGTGATATGTGACTAAGCTGTTATGATGAACGTGCTACCGACTGACACCACCAGCGCCGACGTTCATCTGGAGCAGCGTCTACATCCTATTTCACCTCCGGTTCGGTCTCTGGGAACCCTGGAAAAACAATCTGCTTCCCATCCATCCATCCGTCCATCATCATTACTGCTTCCCCTTAAAAGGGTCACAGGGCTCTGGAGCCGTCCCAGCTGGGCCCAGGTCTGGCCTGGGCGCTCGCCACTGCCTCAGCAGCACAATCCTACCTTTGCATGCTTCTTGTCGGATGCTGAGCACATAGTGTCAAGCGCAGAGTGTTTTTTCTATTATTCAAGCGCTGGGAGAAGACTGAATCGAGTGTTTTTGCTTCAGTAAATGTTATTTGCGGTGTAGTGCAGAATGTCCTGATGTGTTGATGAACCAAATTTCCCGTTTCTTTCTGCACTTACTTGTTGTTGTCCACCGCAGGAAGCACCGCGTCGGTGGTGGTGCCGTTAAAAGCACCAGTATTACATCCAGGCTACACCCACATTTAGTTTCATTTGGTTTACACTGATAATTAAAACAATAAAACAAGCAGTTTGCAATGAGAACAGAAACTGTTTTAACTGTCAGTCAGAAGCCAGAGGCTTAGCAGTTCATTAAAGCCCTCTGCAAACAGCCTCGTCGTTGGATTTGAAGCCCAGCAACCTGCTTCCGTGCCAATCTGTATGCAGCCCAGTGTTTTCACTATAGGCCACGTCTGTGTATCTAACAACTGCTTCAACCAGGGGATCCGTCTGCATCTGTTGTGCGCCTCTCCAGCCTCCGAGCGCTCTGCGCGTGCTACGCCGTTGCCTGCCGCAGTGCCGTGCAGCCTGCAGCCTCAGTCAAAGGTTCAGGTGTTGAGCAGGTGCGGCGCGAGCAGATGCACCGCTTTAGTCGTTTCGCTTGGCAGAAATGACTCGTTACTCCTTGTTTACCCTTAAATCAATGTTTGTTTGAAAAAAGCACACACACACACACACACACACACACACACACACACACACACACATGCAGGGAGACCATTCTGCTGCATCCCCTTTATGTATAGAGGAAAAACACACGCTGAGAGGAGCATAGTATGTTTATGTTGCGCTTTACTCTGCACATGGATCAGCTCCACTGGAAGATTATGACTCCCTGAAGACATATTTGGTTTATTTTTTGCTTTATTTTTCACAGCAACCTACTTAGTGCAGCGTGAGCGAGACCACATACTGTAATAAAACCAACATCAAGCCGTAAAACATGGGTTATACTTTTTACAGTCTGTTGGATTTAATTAGAACAAGACAAATAGGATCAAAGAGTTTCAAGTTGATCCATTTATTTGTATTCTACACCGGTCCAGTCGCACAAAACAACTTAAATGTTGAGTATCGGTACATTATCAGTCAATTTCACCGATTATAACGAACATGCTGTTAGTCTGTAAGTGCACTCCCATAAGAGTTATTATGTTTTTGAAATACTTTGGAGCGTTTGCCCCTGAGCCATATCAGCTCTATCAGTATACAAAGCACTCTCCACACAACATCTATCAACTCTAAATAACTGTCACTGAAAAATCAACATTTATTATACTCGACTATTTGCCGTGTACACAAACCTGCTCTGGCTGCGTCTTGCGTTATGACTTTGAAAACTTCCACCTCCACTGAGCTGCATACAAATACAAAGCATTCCATCCAAGCGTATGTGGAATCTCTGAACTCCCTCGCTTCTCGCGTTCCTGCTTTGATCGTTAAATGACCGGTTGCGTCGTCTCTCGCAGTACGACTTCGTGGAGCTGTTGGACGGCAGCCGGCTCATTGCCAAAGAGCATCGGACCCCCAGTGAACCGGAGAACAGGGCCCGTCTGGAGCACCCGGTCTCCGTCCACCAGGCCGGGTTCATCCAGTACCTGGACTCGGGAGTGTGGCACCTGGCGTTCTACAACGACGGGCGCAACGTGGAGGCGGTGTCCTTCAACACCATCATCCAGGGTACGAGGACGCACATCTGCTGATCGGCTGATGACTGCGATTGGAATGATGCGTAATGACATGTTTGGGACACTTTAATTTTCCTTAACAGCTGCGTCTGCCAACGCGAGCACTGAGCTTGTTGAAATTTCTGCCTAGTAAGTACAAACAAGTTGAGCTCCTCAAACTTTAAGCCACCTAGGAGGCAGAACTGGGGCTTCCATTGGGGAGGCGCTGGATTATTGTGCTCAGCACTATAATACAAGACTATACACATCATTGATCCTTACTTCTTAACAACCTCTTCAGTGTTCTAAAGTCTGTAAAATTTCCTTGTGGATTTTGTGGTAGGAAAAACACTAAGGTTCTGTGTCCTTCCGGGAATTCCATTGATCCAGCTGTACAAATATGAAGGTATCGATGTGTGAGGTCAAAATTGCCTGGGTCCAACACCGGCTCAATGAGCGGCCAATACAAGCCAGAGTAATAACAAAAAGTTTGCCCTCTTAGCGCCGATCAAAGTGAGGGTCCCGGTCTTTTGGGGGCGCCCTTTATGAGCGATGGTCTGTTGAATGAACACGAGATCTGTCTCCAGGATATGTCAGATTAACTTCAACTCAGAGGGGATTTGGGATGTAAACACTCAGGAGATTGCATGACTTGTATGGGCATGATCAGTCATTCAGGCGCTTGGTTGCGGGGGGAGCGGACGGGGGGCAAATGTATCAAAGCCAGTGGAATTATTTGGCGTAATTTAAAATGCCAGTGTGGCTTTTTATTAAACCTAAACCAGGCTTAGATCAGAACGGCCTGGCTGCAGCATACATGTTATGGAGGCTTAGACCTTAGTGGGACATGGACAAATAGCTGTAAATGTATGCCATGCCCGATACGGCTGCTGCTTAGATAGCTTGTGTTCACGCTGGGGGGAAGTTGGTGTCTTGCTTATCTCCAGCCATTACACAACCACACACATGTCAAACGCTGTATTACGGATGCATTCTTGATTTGCTCTAATATGTCAGTCTGAGTTATTAATAGTTGCACTTGCGCGTTGCTGCACCCGCAGAGTCTGTCACCGAGTGCACACACAACTGCTACGGCAACGGGGAGTGTGTGGCGGGATCGTGTCACTGCTTCCCAGGATTCATCGGGCCGTACTGCTCCCGAGGTAATTACCAGCCGCACACACTCCTGCCACAGTCCCGTCTGCCCCGCTGGGGATGAACTCCGCCCGTCTCCTCCTCAGCCGCCTGTCCGGTCCTGTGCAGCGGGAACGGCCAGTACACCAGGGGGCGCTGTCAGTGCTACAGCGGCTGGAAGGGCACCGAGTGCGACGTCCCCGTGTCCCAGTGCATCGACCCCCAGTGCGGGGGGCACGGCCACTGCGTGGCGGGCATCTGCGTGTGCGGCGCCGGCCACAAAGGGATCAACTGTGAACAAGGTAAACCGGGGGGGAAAAATGGCTTCCTTTCAGTAGAGTCCCAGCAGCCGACGCTCCGTAGCTGTGTCTGAGGCTCAGGGGGAATCAACACAGTCCATTGGTGAAACAATTGGTGTTTTCAACTCCGCTGAGCAGATAATGCTTTGGATGTTGTTATTGACACCCGGTGTATAAATTAACTCCCTCTTAGTGTTTAGACCACATGAGGCTACAAGCTGGAATAGATTGTGCAGTGGCCGTTGATGCATTCGCCTGTTGGAACGCTCCACAGTTGAAGACACCTGTTAAAATCGATCAGTCACTGGCATCTGTTCCTCAGTTTATCGAGAAAGCGCTTTTCTTTTTTCTCCTTTCTTGTCAGCCGCTTTCCGCTTCCCCTTTCACTTGTCCGTGCATTTACCTCCATCGATCTCCATGCAGACAAAAGGCAATTATCAGCCCGGTTATACATGTACAGGTCGCTGACCTTACATGCGAAGCCATATTGAGCTCACTAAATGAAGGCAGGCGTGGTGGTTTTTCCTCAAGTGAAGCCGTACGGGAAGGAATTTGTAGCTGAGAGCTCGCACACAGCGGCTCCGGTGTGATGAATCGGCCCCAGGTAAATAATCAATATCGGCGTCCGGGCAGATATGGAAATGCACAGAACAATGAGCTCCGGAGGAAACACAATAACGTCACAGAAAATTGTCCCTTGTTAGTAATGGCTTGATTATCTTAGTCATAATTGCCAATTATTAACCTAGATCAGCAAATTGATAATAGTAATTGATTACATCTGCCTCAATACTAATTGTGCCTCTTTTCATACGGCCTGTAATGGAGCATAATTAAGCTGTCAGGATATTGGAAGTACCCTGTAATATACTGTAAAGGAGCTAGTTGACTGTAGGCTGGGAAATGACTACCAGCCGCCACTAAACACTGCAGCAATTTCAGCTGTGGCTCAGCCGCCGTCATCTGGCTCAGAAACACTTCCACTCCAGAGGTGATTTTTGGCCGTTAGCCGAGTTAAAGTGGTCCGGGGTAAATAGGTGGGTTTGATATCCTGTTTCTGAAGTGGTAAACTGACAACACTGTGGTCCTCGCTGTGTGTTCGCAGTGGACTGTGTGGACCCCACGTGCTCCGGTCACGGAGCCTGTCATCACGGTGAGTGCCACTGTAACCCGGGCTGGGGAGGGATCGGCTGCGAGCTGTTGAAGAGCACTTGTCCAGAGCAGTGCTCCAGTCACGGCACCTTCAACACCGCGTCGGGGACCTGCGTCTGCGAGGCCAACTGGACGGGAGCCGACTGCTCCATAGGTCAGAGCTTCACCTTCTCACCACGCGTAGGCTTCTCACGTGATTCCAGCAGTTTATTATTGACCAACCTGCCAATAATTACTGTGCATGTAAAGCTAAAATATATATAAAAAACATCGGCAGGAACAAAAGCTTCCATATGATGTCTGGCAAGTTTCAAAACTTACTCTGTACAGAAAAATGTGGCACGCTCTGTGTTTTTATCTTCTTTGATAAAACCACTGCAGATGCCAAAGATGTAATTTTCAAAGTCTACAAAGTCGGACTGTAAAAGAATTTATGGCTTTCATGCGTTTATTGATGCCATTAGTTATGTTATTTCAACCAGTGCGGTGACTTTTATAGTGTCCCTATATGTGATTTGCTCTTCACCGTTTGTGTGGATGAAGTTTCTCAAACTGGTAATTGGCACCTTTTTTTTGTACTCATTCCAAATAAACTTCCCTCTCGCTGTGCGACGCACACACACAGTAGACGCCAGGTGTCCACAACAGCAGTATTTCAACCCACAGCCTTTATTAACAGGGTGTAGGACGGACTAATAGATCTATATCGTGCAGCGTAGTGTCTGTGTGTGGGTGTCGTATTAAAACAATTAGAACAAAAACAAGAAACAAAGTTTCAATAGAACAAAGCCAGAGTTTGAGCGAATGTGGCTGGATGTGACGCTTGCTTTGGTCTCGAGTGATTTACAAAAGGAAAATCACAATTTGAAGTCGCTTTTTACATCACATAGTATATTACAGTTGTAAAGACACAGTAAATGTGCCAGAGGTTGGACTGGATGAGTCACTACAGTGTATGAGATTGAAGAAAGCAACAACTATTAATTTGTGATGTTCCCCTGATTTATTCGGAGGCTATGAACCAAAGTGATGAACGGCCGCCTGACTGATCGGAGGCCTCGTCTCATCGGCTGCTCGGCTGTCGTGCCTGATGTTTGATGAGCGTTGAGTCACAGATTTCCTCTATTACTTTGAGTTTCACTCAGTTACAGGCCACTTTATTAGGTACACCTGCTTAATTCAACCCAGGACCGCAGCTCTGGCATTCATTTAAATAAAATTAAGCGGGTGAGTCTTTAGGTGTACCTAATAAAGTGGTCACCATTTTACTCTAAATTATTTAATGAGTAGAACGTTTAAAGCAATACAGAAATTTCTAAGAAATTGGACTCATCTCTCAGGAAGTCTTTGTTTAGTCAACACAAATACATTCAGATGCCTGAGAAAGTCTTGGTTTGTTTCCAAGTGAGAGAGAGAGCGTAATCTGAACTGACAACAGGAAGCCAACACAAAACCAAAGCTGCACTCGTATGAGGAGGGAGATGCTGACATTTGATAGCCAGGAGTCACTCAAGCTTACAAAGAGTGGAGCTCTCGGAAGGACTGAGGCCAAGTCTCCGTCTGGACTCTTCATTGTTTTCCCTTCACGCTCTCGGCTTCTTTCACAGCATCTGCACCAGAGAAGCTGCATTAAAACACGGAGTCTGCTGCGTTTTAGCCGGAGTTGATTTACGGGATCCTTATTGTCAAGAAATTCACCGACGGTGACGCGTTTGCGTTTGCTTTCAGCCTGGGCCTAAACGAACAAATAGGAAAAATCCAACGGCTTCATTATCGTCTGGACTAAATAAATCAAGCTGTGGCTGCGTTCACACCGTTAAAGGTCGGTAATCAACACTCGTGGCAAGCGTTGCTGTGGAAGTGAGCACATGTTAATGAGGCTCAGACGCAGCACTTCACTCCTGCGCGATCCGGCACCTGCCTGCGCGCATTCACACACTGGTTTCCAGCAGTTTCCCCAGAAGCAGCGCGGACCGCGTCCTTTGTCGCGAGGCGTAATGATGTGCCCCCCCCCACACACACACACACACACACCCCACAGCCGCTCGGCCCTCGGACACAGGTAGGTGACATGTTAGTTCAAGGGCCGTCTGCTATCAGGTGATTTATGCGCCGCTTCCTCCTTCACAATGGACTCGTTCCGCGGCCGGTCGCACTTAGAAGCAGGCGGCTGCAGTTTGTTTCTGTCAGCATAAAAGGCCTGTGAATATATATTTGTCCTAATTGAGCCATAAGGAGGCTGGACGGAGCGTTTGAGGCGGTCGAAGCGCCTTTGGAAGCTACGTGAAGCGCCGTTGTTTGTCTCAGCGCTTCCTCACGCGCTCTCACTTTCATTGTAGAGAGGCTCATTCTCATTCTAAACTCCACCACCGCCTCAGGCCCGTGCAGCGCAGGCCGGACGGCGCCGAGGTCCGAGTGGCGGGACGTCGGGCCCACCTGCTTGAGCGGAGGATTCCTTCTTAATTACCACTGCAGCTCTTCTTCAATTAAATAAACTTTAATTAACAATCACGTAGCGCGGATCGACTGCACACAACCCCTTTCCAGCTCGAGTCAGGGGCGTGTTAAAGGCAGATAAACACTTTTGCACTAATGAAAAATTGATTGCATAGATTCTATGGCAAGGAGGGATCCCCACGGAATCGAATGACTCCCCTCCAGAGACATGCTTAATATTCTACAGTGTCGGCTCGACTTAATCAGAACCATCCAAGGTCTCTCAATCGAAAGAAAAACTCTATTTAGAGAGCTGGGAACACACAGTTAAGAGCCAGTGAAGGGGATGAGTGTCTGGGAAGCAGTGGCTTAGAAAACAAAGATAAAAGGAGCTGATTTTATCAGCGTCTTTTTACATTCTGGACAGAAAACGATGCCTTCTGGCTCGCGTGCTTCCCCTGCAGGTTGGAGGCTTCAGACCTCTCACTTACGTTCATGTGTGGGACTCCAGCTCCTACTTGAGCTGCCTCCCGCTATTGTCGCAGCCTCCACGGAGGCTCTTGGTTCCAGTAAATGAGCGCTTCTTATTCCGGTGCAGGAGCGGCCGCAGCTTGTCGAGTAGCGCGCAGCGACGACGGATTCTGTCGCCACTCGTGGATTCAATCATCTGAATTATACTTTGGTGTAATTAACACAGATCCATTAGAGCGACGGTGCTGGTCGGGACGCGGCGGCTCGTCTGACGCCTGTCCACACTACAAGAAATGAGCTTCTGGGACGTTTGACACCTAAAAATGCTCTTGACGCTTATAGATCCTGAATTCCTGCACCGCTTTATTGGCTGTGCTCTGAATTTGATTTTTATTCTTTTTTTTTTTTTTTTGTTAGTTTAATTTTTGACAGGTTTGTGTATTTTCATGCTTCTGCACTGGTGAGAAAATCTGGTTCTTTAAAATGACTCCAATAAAAACACGTTCACGTGGCTGCAGAAACAAAAATGACAATATGTGGCGTGTGTGTGTGTGTGTGTGTGTGTGTGTGTGTGTGTGTGTGTGTGTGTGTGTGTGTGTGTGTGTGTGTGTGTGTGTGTGTGTGCGCATGCGTGCGTTGGGTTGTGCATTCTATGTTATTCAAGGTTAATTTTTCAGGGTGTACTTACATTGGCGATAAGCTTTGATGTCATTTCAGATGCTGAAAAGCAGTTGTTACGCTGATTGGAGCCGTTTGCTGATAAGCAAATTAAAGACGTCCAGCATTTGTTGCAGATTAGACATAAAATACATTTAAACCAGTTCCCACGTCTTGTACGCTGCAGTTTGAGGACACAGTATGTTTCCTTGTGATATTTTCTTTAAGGTTTATCTCTTTAATGTGCATTTGAGCACAGGCCGTTATGAGTCGCTTTTCTTTATAATCCAGGGCCACGGAGCTGTTGCGCCACGTTTTAGAGAACGCGACGTGCGAATTAAATGTCAAGAGAATTTAAAGGACGTCATTGTTCTCAGGGCCTGTAAAAACTCTGTATCTCTGACTGCTGTTCAAACAGAAGAGTGATGCTCCTTCACTTCTCTGCCTCCAAACCATTCATTGTGCTTTTTGGCAAAGTGTCCGTGACCGTCAGAGTCGAGGTTCCAGCGCTCTGACATTTTCTGTGTCCACTATGTATCACATGAGGTGAGGGAACGCAGTAAAACGCTGACATTTTCGGGGGAAAAATGACTCTTAAGTGTTTTTATGAATCTTTTGCAGCGTTTTTTATTCCCCAACCATCCAGTGGCTTTATGTTCTATAGCGCAGAGTGTAGGAAATGCAATGAAAGGCTGCCAGATAAACTTATTGGCCCACTTTAGCCGAAGGAGCCAACACTTCTCAGCAAACATCAGAGATTTTTTTCAGCGGTGGCAGATGCATCTGCACAGAATACAAAAATAAGCAGGCGCAGAAGAAAAGGGGGAGGAAGCAAAAAAAAAAAATAGAAGCTACATGTCTCCCTGGCTTTTTGTTTGTGCTACAGAGGTGTGTGTCGTGGACTGCGGTCCCCACGGCTCGTGCATCAGCGGCGCGTGTCACTGCGAGGAGGGCTGGACGGGGCCCGAATGCGAGCAGAGGGACTGTCACCCGCGCTGCATCGACCACGGCGTCTGTCGCGAGGGCAAGTGCGACTGCCACCAGGGCTGGACGGGCGAGCACTGCACCATCGGTGAGCACGGTGACGCACACACGCACGCACGCGCATGCACGCACACACACACGCACACAAACATGCATGCACGCACGCACGCACGCACACTTACACACACGCACACACACACACACACACACACACACACATGCACACACGCACGCACACGCATGCACGCACACACGCACACAAACACGCATGCACGCATGCACGCACACTTACACACACGCACACACACACACACACACACACACACATGCACACACGCACGCACACGCATGCACGCACACACGCACACAAACACGCATGCACGCATGCACGCACACTTACACACACACACGCGCAAGCACACACACACACACGCACACACACACACACATGCACACACGCACGCACACGCATGCACGCACACACACACGCACGCACACACACACATGCACACACACGCACACACACGCATGCACACACGCACGCACACACGCACGCCTGACAGAAGGGCGCCAGCTACAGACCACAATTCGTTTATGGGCAGGATTAAAAGGACAACTTTGGAGTGTGAATGTCAGAGTTTTCAGTGCAGTTTTTTAAGCATCTGTTGGAAGGTCACAGATGATGCCTGCCTGCTCCAAACAAGTGGCTCGACACAGTTTCCCAGTGATAAGTCGTCTCCGCTGATGCTATCGCTGCTTGGAAGGAGACTGCTGTTTCTCAGGTTTCCGCGGCTTCCAGCTGCAGCGGCTGAAATTAAGCGAGCGCATTTAGACGCGGACAATTCAGAGCCAGTGTCTAATGATAAGTGACCTTTATTGTGAAAGGCTCAATGGGCCTTTTGTGACGAGGCTTTTGCTTTCGGACTCGGCTGCTTTTGGTGCAGGTCCACTGTTGTTCCAAGTCTCTCACTGTGCGTCTGTGAGGTGCCAGAGCCCAACAGACGGTTTCCAAACTTTTTCCAAAATGATCAATGCAGCCAGTTTTTTTTTTTTTTTTTACACCAAGGGAGCAAATATATCTTTTCCACAGGGCTGTGTCACCTTTATGCTACAATACAGTCATCATTTAAAGGATTTTCTCTTTGCTCGCCTGTTTTATGTTGGATTCTGTTTGAAGATCTGAAACAGTTTAGTGCAGATACACACAGAAAGAGGAGCCGGTTTTCCACAGCACTGTACTTCTAGCACTAAGTCGGAGGAACATTCCCAAAGAAACGTGTTTATGTATTTATTTATTTGGGTGTTTGGCTTTTGCCGCTTCTAGAGGAATCATGCTGTGTTCCAGTTTTTCATAGCAACAGCTCCGCATCATCAAAAACATGTGAGCTGGTTTAAATTAATTAGGTATGTGTTAAACCCTGTTTTGAATTCATCTGCCTTAAGATAATCAAAGATGCATTTTTATATCCAATCCCTTCTTCCCACTCGTGGAAATTAAATAGATGCTATATTCCCACCAGCTGTCTCGGACTCTTCCCCTTTTAATATTTTTTTTTTAATTTCACATCAACTTTGTAATTTTTCTTTTCCATATTTCTGTTAGATATTCCTCTTTAATGCGGCCCGAGCGCTGCTCGTCGGGTAGCGAGTCGGGGGCAGGTATTGAGGGAGCCGAGGAGCCGCCGCTCGGCCTCTTTGGAATATTATTTTCCTGAAATGGCAGCGCTTCACCTGGCATTAATGAGGATAATGAGTTGTGAGATGTCACTTCCTATTGACCTTTAGCTCCGACGTCCTCGACACCGGAGCCCCTGTCAAAGGTCCCGTAGTTAAACCCTGACACGCCGCGTCAAACAGCATTCCCCCAAGTGTCGTCTCCAACCTCTCAATGACGACCAGCGCTCGGCGGAAAATAAAAGGATCTGGCTCTCCAAACTATTGAGCCCTAATTATGTATTTACAAGTTCTCTCATCAGCAATTCCCTGCTCCGTCCGGCGCCAAGTCGTCTCTCAGGGAACAGGAGATAGCGCTGAGGCAATTGTTGCAGGGTCACATTCCTGATTGTATTAATCTTTCCCTCCTCGGGGCGACTGCGCCGTCCGTTCCTCTTTCTTCGCTCCTGTTTAAGGCTCCTGTCAGGAAAGTAACTCCTCGCTTCGGACGCCGCGGCGGTGAATGGGCAGTGCATTACCTTTTCTGAGGGAACCGGGAGCTTATTTTGTCTTTCAAACCCTGAATAACTGCCATTTGCACAAAGCGCCTTTTAATCACATTACACGGCCGGCGCTTGAATAGAGGACTTCCTCGGCCGCTCTTTTGTCGCCGGCATCGAGATCCTGTTTTATATGCAAGGCTTAACCCATTGTCGCTGCTTTCTCAGCACTGCAGTTTACCACTAAGGTGTTTTGGATTGGTCTTAGTGTACTGCCGGTTCATTGCTGAGCAGTTGTTGAAATCACTGAAGTGGAGATGACAGTAAAATTGAAAAGGGGGGGTGCTATTGGGCTCATGATGAATTCATATTAGAGCGAGGGCGAGGCTGCGTGCGTCCTGACAGGCAGACGGGGAACATGTTTTGAAGCGGGGCCCAGATGAAACCGACTCGCACCGTCACAAAACAACCAGCGTTATAACACTCAGATATCAGGAGAAGCCGCGTGTTCTTCTTTGTGTTACCCTGCCTTGCTTCGGCGAAGCCAAGCAGATGGAGAGTGTTAACAATGAATATTTTACTCCGCCGAAGATGCCGATTTCTGTGTTTTTCCTTCCCCGCGCTCTGAAACACAATCATCATCCAAGCAGCTTTTGCACAGAAACATTTTGTGATTGAAGCATCTGTAATTCTGATTAATCACTCGCTGCTTTAGTTAACATCTTCACTCTAAGTTCGTTAAATACGGAATCTTTCCCAACTGTAACTGCGAATCTTCTAAATCTGCAGCATGTGTCTCTTTTTCTGAAATCAATTTTCTACTTGTTTATTCTATTTGCATGTCTCTGCTAACTCCTACTCATCCAATCTCCTTTCTATTTTGTGTTTGTATGCCTGTCTGCCCACCTGTCTTTCTCTCCCCAACTCCCTCTTGGCTTTCATGTTTAGCCCTGGATTCCAGAGTATCAGGTAAAAAACACTTTTGCTTGAGAATTATACACTGCTCTTGTGATGCTTTTCTGATCCTGATTCTGCTCAACAACTTTTTATTTTGCTTAAAAATGTAAACTCTGTTTTAGAAAAGAATACAAAAAAAAAAAATAGGTGAGCTCGCAGCTTTCCTCTCTTTCAGTAATATCAGCCATATCCTGTCAATCATGCTTAGCTTGTGAGCCACTCGGCTCAATCGCCACAACTGCTGTGATTTGCATACGCAGTCGAGAGATTGAAAATTAGAGCAGAAGCTAAAAACGTGGCAAAGGCAACCGTAATCTTCGGGGAAACTACCTGCAAAGCTTCTTTTTCCAAAAAAAAAAAAAGAGAGAGAGAACATTTAAACCAGGTTGGCAGGTACATCAGCTTTATGCCAGCAGCCGTTTCCACTTTTTGTGCTGCCTGTAAGTTACAATAAGTAAATGTGTTTGTCAGTCTTAGCTCTGCCACAACAGAGATAAGTAATTTTCTTTTCCAAATGTTTCCCTTTCCTCGGTTGTGTAATAGGAGCAGTCAAGATAGGATATAAAGGTAAATTGAACCACTACACCCCCAAGGGAGATTGTCACAAACAATCCCTCCCTGCTCTCTGTCTTTCCTAGCACGGCGTTTATACACCTGTTCTATGTCCGAGTCGATCATAATGTTTCTGCTGTGATCCTGCTCCCCCTCGATATGTTCGCTCATCCCCTGTCCGTCTTAACCAGTTTCACACCAGACTCCACGCCCCCCCCCACCTCCACCTTCCACACCTTCCTGTCTAATTCCCTGTGTGTGCCAGATTAAACGCCCTGAACTGGTGTGGTTCGTGTTTGGGCTCCCTGTCTCACCCTCCACTAGAAGGAATGCGATCTGGCAGCAAGTGCTCTGTTCTCACTAAATGTAGAGACTCCCCTCTTGCCCCCTCCCCGATTTACATATATACGTCCCTTCCTCTTTGATGTTGCTGTTACTTCACATGAGTGTTTCTAGCGTCTGCAGTGGACTGTTCTGAGATGGACGCTCGTAAATGGGCACCTCGGAACTTGCAAAGAATCATCCTTCTACGTCCTCAAAAAGAGAAGGACTCAAATTGCCTAAATTCGACTGCGGTGTCTGTGCTCGTGATGACTCACGCAGCCAAACGTCATGTGGAACAAAAAAAAGCTAATGAACAGGACTCGGCTCTGCGTTCACAGGATCTTCCATTGGCCTGTAACAGTCGCGGCTCCTCAGCAGGATTCTCCCTCATTTGTCTCACACATTTCACTTCTCGCTGTAGCTGAACGTGGTCCTGTAGCTCATGTGAAACGACTGTAACCCTCTACACCCTCACCCACATCCCCAGTCCTGTCAGAGGTGTACATACTGTATGTTCTCTTTTATCATTCCTTTGTCCCCCCTCTGCCCCCTCGTCCACTCTAAACAGCCCCCCCCCGATTTCCGTGTTCCTGACTCGTTCGGCTGTTTGACACGTACATGATGTGTTGACAGACGGCTGCCCCGGGCTTTGCAACAACAACGGGAGGTGCATCCTGGATCAGAACGTGTGGCACTGCATCTGCCAGTCAGGATGGAGAGGGCTGGGGTGCGACGTGGCCACCGAGACGCTCTGCTCCGACGGCAAGGATAACGAGGGAGGTAGGACGGAGCCGGCGAGCGAGCGAGCGGGCGAGCGAGAGAGCGAGCGGGAGAGCGAGCGAGCGCCTCGACAAACAGTCCTTTAGCGGCGCCACAAACCCGTGCGCCGCGCGTTGTGCCACACGCAAAATTGGCTTTGATGTGGCTCCTCAGTGACAGTGCAAGCAAACAAAACAAATCAATCATACATAAAACATCACTGGAAAGAATATGCAAATGTTGTAGCAGAGCAGATTGTTAAACAGCGTGCTTTAAGAAATACTGTAGATCACTCATGAAGAGTAGTTGTGATTATAAATGAGTTGTCAACAAAGTGGAGGTTTTGTTGTTGCTTTTTCTGAACTGCGGCCCGTCCTGATCCCAGTCCAGAACTTTTGAGGTCCGGACGCGCCTCTCTGCCTTCGCGCCGCCTCTGGACCCGCGCTGTCACCGCCGCGACCTCGGGTTCGCGCCGGCCGTCGCCCGTGCGCAGCGGAGCTCGACGGCCGGCGTGTCCCCCGTCTCACCCGTCTCACCCGTCTCACCTGTCCCTCCCGCTCGTTCCAGATGGGCTCGTGGACTGCATGGACCCCGACTGCTGCTCTCAGGTGGCCTGCCAGGGTCAGACCTACTGTCGCGGCTCGCCCGACCCCTCGGCCGCCGCCACGCAGGGCCAGGGTTCAGCGCCGCAGCCCGCGTCCAGAGGCTTCTACGAGCGCGTCAGCTTCCTGATTGGCCCCAGCGGCAGTCACGTGATACCCTGGGATAACCCCTTCAACAGCAGGTAGGCAGCTTAATGAATTACTGACAGCTCTTTAATTATTTGGATCACGCTAGTTGTTTGCTGTCTCATTACCAGT
This sequence comes from Betta splendens, assembly GCF_900634795.4. Lineage (NCBI taxonomy): Eukaryota > Metazoa > Chordata > Actinopteri > Anabantiformes > Osphronemidae > Betta > Betta splendens. Next base: position 17,215,460 of record NC_040890.2, on the reverse strand, counting down.
TGGGAAGAGGCACCTGTGTTTGTGCAGCCACTCCAAAACGTCAAAGCGTGTCACATCTTCTTTGTCTTTGCAGCCGCAGCGACACCAGCGTTGCTATTGCCAAGAGTGCTCTCTGTTTTATCCCAGCGAAGCCTCGGTTCCTGCTAAAAACAATCATTATAGCTGTAAAAACACCAGCGTTAGCGTTCGCGAGCCACGAGTACGAGGCCGCGTGGGCCTCCAGATTGAAAGGGAATGTATATGTTATCATAAACAAAAATATTTGATCATCTCGTGGACTGATGATAAGACGGTAGATTTCAATATCTGAGGCCAACGCACTTAAACAGACTTCTCTTTGATATAAGCTAGAAAGGGTTTCTTGCCTTTCCAACAGAAAAGCCCATTAAGTCAGTGCCATCACAGAGAGTCAGAAAGTTAATGTTGTTTTGGACTCTAACATCAAAGTGGCAAATGTAATTTTTTTTGCTTTGTGTTCTCGCTAGATGCAAAATCTATAGAAATTGCTCCTATTGTGGCGCTTACGTAACACGTAAATTGACTCATTTTCCACTTAGGGCAGTTTGGGGTTCTTTTTTAGTTTGACAGATCGTAAAGGTGCTGTTTTCTGTCTTGTTGCGAGGTAAATGGCTGCAAAGTGTTCCACAAAGTATCGCTTTCATCGGATTTCGCCTGGCGGACGGCGATGACGTTCCGTCTGCCGCTCCAGACGCGTGGCCCAAACGTTGAGCCACTTAACACTGAGTCTGGAGTTGTTACCGGATATCATCATCAAACTTTTAATCTGTTTATGCGGTTTATGAAACTCTGCTGATAATAATAATAATGATGATTATGAATGTCAGCCTGCCTCGGTCTTTGTTTCATGTGCTTTTAGCGGACGTTCGCATGGTAACTATCATCATGTCAACATTGTCACTGTGAACATGACTAACAGATTACTAACATTAAGTCCGGGCGCTGCTGCGCCGCAGCACCGGCCACGCTAACAACAGCCGCTACCCACCGCGCTGCTATTATTACGCTCCACGGACGCCGATGGGCATCATACAATCATGATACATGACTGTACGGGTTTTTAGCCCGGCTCATTATTCCTGGCGCTTTTGCAGCGTGCATGTGGAGGGGAGGGGGGGGGTTTATGGGGTTCATCCAGAGCGAAATAAAGTAAAAGTAGAAATACCATCGCGCTACATCAAACGCAGGAGACAGAGTTATGTTTTTCCCCAAGACCTCATGCTCTCCCACATCTGTTCAGAATCAGGAGTAGAGTTTGTTTTGTGAGTGATGGAGAGGGAAATGATTGCCAACTGTGTGCGCGAGGCTTTGGGAATATTTCCTCCAATAGTTTAAAGTAATCCTTATGTAAATAGCATGCTTTACTGAAAATATAGAATGAGGCGATACCCCCCCAGCCGGGTTCTTAGTAATCCTCATCCTCATTGTCTTCAGCTTACTGTCGATTTCATGTCTGGCAGTAGCATTAACTCTCTTGCTCGGGAATATTCATTTGCCTTTTTATCTCCTTGTAGAAGTTAGTTTTACAGTCAAAACATTGTGGCGCATTCGAGACGCTCGGCAGCTAAATTTGACAAAATTAATTACCTTTTTTTTTTTCATTGTATCTTATCGGCACAAACACGGCGCACATGAAATATTATTTTGAGACGAGTGGCATAATGAAGTAGTCCGCAGCAGTGGCGGAGTTTGTTTGGAGCCCCACATTTATCAAACATTCATTGGAGGTTATAGGGTGAATAATTTATCGACAGCCTTTGCAGGGCGTACATTATAAAAAAGTCTGCGGAACAATGAGAGCGCAGCCGCTCGACTTCACTCTGCAGCGGTGACTCTGACGTCTGCAACAGGAGACGCAGACGCTTAGAGGTCATTGTTGTATTTTTTAAGACGCTTCGGTATAAGTCAAAAAGCAGGAATTGATTTTAGTGTGTGGTCAAGTTCCAGCGCTCGGTGGTAAACTTGTATCTCCTATAGCACAGAGAATAAAACATGTGTTGCGGTTTAGTCTTTTTTTATTTTTCCGCCGCCGCTTCTCCCTCAGCCGTATCACATGTCCCCACACAAGTCTCCCAGTGGGTCTTCAGATGGTGTTTTTCTCCAGCCTGCGTGAGACAACGACAGATAAGAATGCATGAATTATATGATTCATTTCTGGGGTCTCAGCAGGTGGTGCGGCTTGGTGTTTGTTTGGAGCGTCGCTCTTGTAGCATCCGTCTGCCTCTCCAAAGATTAATAGAGACACAGGCGGGAAAGAGTGAACCTTCGCCCGGGCTCTTAAGTGGCCTTGTTCCCTGAGCCGGTAAATAAAGGATAGGACAGAGTTGTGCCAGGCGTGGAGCGGGAGGGGAAGAAGAGAGGCTAAAGCTGTTGATCATCCCTGTCTCATATACGTAATGACCCAGAGATAAAGTGGCAAAATGAGACATCTTCTGCCCAACACTGACAAATACAGAGGGAGCGCTTAAAATTGTGCTCCGTGGTTGAGAAGTGGGGAGTGATTAAATGTTGATGGAGAAATATAGCATTGCCTCCCCCTCTTAGCTTCAAAGAAGGGACTGACTTAACAGATTACTTCCCACTTAACAATATACGAGGGTGAAGCGGCGTCGGGGCAGCTCCACCTGAAGGGCACGCGGTCGGCTTGAATAATTGCACAGGCTGCTTTAATCACGAGCGAACCGTCCACGTCTGTGATTTATGTAACAGAAATGCCGAAGGAAAATAGAGGTTTTAAGGCCGGGGGGGGGCTGGAGGTGGAGGGGGCTCTGACCAGGAGGGAGAAATCTGGGTGGGGAAGGTGAATGAGTAATGAGTACTAACCAGCGGAGAAGTGGCCGTAAGCGAGGCGTTTAACCCCCCGCCCGCCTCCACCCTCCACCTCCACCCGCCCCATGGACCCCCATCACCTCCAACTAACCCCCCAGCACCTCCACCCCCCCGGCGGTCCCCCCCCATCACCTCAAACTAACCCCCCATCACCTCCACCGCCCCCACCCCCCCAGCACCTCCACCCGCCCCTACGACCCCCCATCACCTACACCCCCCCCCGGCGGACCCCCCCATCACCTCTAACTAACCCCCCACCACCTCCACCCACCCTTATGACCCCCCGCCACCTCCACCCTCCACCTCCACCCGCCCCGTGAACCCCCATCACCTCCAACTAACCCCCCATCACCTCCACCGCCCCCGCCCCCCCATCACCTCCACACACACCCCCGGCGGACCCCCCCCCCATCACCTCTGACTAACCCCCCAGCACCTCCACCCACTCCTACGACCCCACCACCACCTCCACCCGCCCCCGCGGCCCCACTCTGTGCCCGGCCCAGGAGGCCAGCGCTCCAAGGCCCCGCCAGGTGCGAAGGCACATAAAAGTATAGGTGGAAACTTTGCTTTTTATTCCAGGGGCGTTTTATTTGCCTTTTCTTGACTTCAAACCAACAAAACCTTCACATGCAGACTCGCCGCTCTTTAGCGTGTCACTTTTTATTTGTATTGGAAATGCATTTTCCGTTCACATCTCTTCTATTTATGACTTCACCTTTCTACACGGCGGTGGCGATTCTTTTGTAATGCAGCGCCGCTTCCTTTTTTTTTTTTTTCAGACCCCCGTTTTCATTTTGTCTTTGTGACAGTTTCGCCTCCAGCGCTGCATTTTGTTGTTTTGAATCCCTATAAAGTGCCTCTTGACACATCAGCCGCCGAGTTTTGCAACTTCTCGCATCAAGAGGACATCTGTAACCGCGTTGAAGAGCTCATTCCAACACAGGCCGCGCTGATGTATTATCTTTCATCACAGGCGTTACCACAGACGTTTATCACGGCGGCGAGCATCAGACGTGGGTGCGACACTGACAAAAGGAAGAAGAAGTGGGAATAATCAGCCTGGATCACACACCCTTCAAAATACAGTTTAGAGAAATCCTGAATACGGAAAACACTGAATATTTCTCTCTTGAATCTTATTTGAGGAGTATTTTGGTTCCAGAATTTTAGCGACTTCACTTAGAATCCTGATCATTCATAGTAGCTGTGAATCATGTTAGCTGATTAACGTGCTGTGTGTTTTCCACTCTCGGCTCTGAAGCCCCGTGTTTTCTGCGCTGCCCTCACAAATTGAACCGCCCTCAGAGCCGCGGCTTTGTATGTTGCATCTTCTTATTTTTTTTTCCTACATAATAATGCTTTTAATAAAAATGGGGCTTAAGCATGAGCGAAACGGCATCCATTAGCGTGTCCTGCTGGAATATAAATGCTGCAATATGTGTGCAAGATGCTACAAACTCTGAACGGTCCTCCACGTCTTGGAAACCGCATCGCACTGAATTATGGGCTTTTAAAGGCGGTAAACAAGCGGTGAAAGGTGCTCTGTAAGGTGGCATTTTCATGAATAACAACCGGCGGTGTGTGTGTTCCTCCCCGGTCAGTAAATCATACCTCCTCTCTTATGCTGCTGGCAAAAGGATGACAGTTGTTAACAGCGCTGATGCCGTGGCTGCATGTTGATGCCGGCTGCTATTGTTTGTTTACTCAACCCTCTCTGTTTGTTTGCCCACACAGCCTGGCGTCAGTCATCCGGGGTCAGGTCCTCACGGGAGACGGGACGCCGCTGATTGGAGTCAACGTGTCTTTCCTGCACTACCCAGATTACGGCTTCACCGTCACGCGGCAGGACGGCATGTAAGGCGGCCTCTGTGCAGCGCTGGAACGGGCGCCGCTCATTTCCATACCCCCGAGAAGCCTGGCAACGCGGGCCTTTAGGTTCAACCCCTGCCCTCGCCATTATTTATTTATGGCATGCATGGCTGTCCCCAGACTAGGAGGGAGAAACGGAGGAAGAAGCTGTCCGGCGGTGGGAGAGTCGTCCTGGCACTCGTCCAGGAGCTGCACAAAACAAATCGAAACAGCAGCATATTGTGCCCTAGAACAATTCCTCATGCAAATGTCACAGTGGTGGGGGCCATTTTGAACCAGGCTGTTTAAAATGCATTGAATCAGCGAGGATAGAATCAATCTGCCCGTGGTGTAGTAAAACATGGGATTACTGTCTGACCTTCTCCTGCTATTACCACAGAGGGGTCCTCAATAACGGGCGCACATACATTCAGCACCCGCCCGGCGCATGTCGCATGCTTTGCAGCGAGGGTTCATTTCAGGTGGGTGCGAGGTGGCTTCTGGTTTTGCAGATGCTCACGCGGGAGAGTGAAGCGTTTTGGTGGGGTTGTGCTTATGAGGCGGCGCCAGCGTGGAATAAAAGGCTTATGAGTGACAGAGAATTGTACAGCTGTTGTTATGAAGGACAATCCACGGGCCCCCAGATAGCCGGGGATTAGCTGATTTCTTCAGATATTCCGCCCTGTAACTCTTCTGACAAGAAGCGTGATAAATGGTCGGGGATAATCACACTTGGTTAGCCAACAGATCCGCTCGAGAAGGAGGAGGGGGGGGGGGGGGGGGCAGCATCAAAGCCTGGCCTCTTGCAGCTGTGAGCTCCCCACTGCCCAAAGTGGAGAGAGCTGGAGAAGGAAGCTGTTCTAGGTCAGCTGCACAGCTTGGCTGCTGGCGTGTGTGTGTGTGTGTGTGTGTGTGTGTGTGTGTGTGTGTGTGTGTGTGTGTGTGTGTGTGTGTGTGTGTGTGTGTGTGTGTGTGTGTGTCACTCGGAGCGTGTGCACGTGAATGCATGCAATGTCACCACACAGATGCTTTACCCCCTGGGTAGCGCAGCTCGACGAATATATAGAGCAGCACTTCAAAGGCTCGCCCTTCATTTCCAAACCAGTAACTTTACCCTGAGTAATGTCGTACTAATTAAAACCAGTTCACCAGAGAACACTCCCAGGACTGGAGACTCCAAACCAAATTCAACCATGAAGTGTCATCCTGCACCACGCTTGGTTAAACAAAACTTATAAATTAGATCCGGTGAATGATAATATATGGAGGCTGTGCAGAGGGAATTCATTTGATAAAGAAAAGTTCTCTCTTCCGTTGAAAAAACATTATGGGAATGGAGCCGATCTGAATTTTTACAGCAGCCTGAGTCCTGGTCATTCTTCTGTAATAAAACAAATAACACAGAAAGTTTACTGGCTTCTGGAAATGTCACACAACTGGAACGAAAGCCGTCCCCTGAGGAAAAAGGACAAGTCCTCAGTTCACAGGAAACCCCTCCGATGTCCTTAAACGCGCCGTTATTTCAGCAGATTTGGACCAGGCTTGCGTTTCTGAACGGACTCTCCCTGTGACTGACCGGCCCGTGTGGTCATGTGACCCCGTCCAGGTTCGACCTGCTGGCCAACGGCGGCGCCTCCCTGACGCTGCGCTACGAGCGCGCCCCGTTCCCCACGCTGCTCCGCACCGTGTGGCTGCCGTGGAACGTGTTCCACGTCATGGACACGGTGGTGATGAAGCGCGAGGAGAACGACATCCCCAGCTGCTACCTGACCGGCCTGCTGCGGCCCAACCCCCTCATCGTGGCCACGCCCCTCTCCACGCTGTACAAGACCTCCCCGGAGGACAGTCCCATTATCCCCGAAACCCAGGTGAGACCGGAGGCCCCGCGTTTCATGACTTTTATGGTAATTTGTAAACGAGTTCTCGTATCTAGATATTTTTACGGGCATGAATAATTTAACTAATGCTTGATCCCGACCTTACAAGTTTGGATACGCCACACACAAGCGCAGTGTGACGATAATGCTGTTATCTTCCTTTTACCATGGCTTCGTCCGATTTGCCTTTCAGTTTGCCTTTGAGCTCTGATTGAATTCCGGCATCTCCCCAAATACTGAGCCAGAAATTGTCTCGCAACAACGCTGATAAATGCGGAGGGCAAATCTCATGGAGGTTACATGCCTCAGGAGTTGGTTCGTATCCAAACTGCCCAAATCAGACTTGAAAATCCCCACATGCAAAATGTGATTCCGCAGCTTTCGCTGTTTAAACTGATTAGAAGAAACAGATCCGTGCTGCATTTGAGGCGAAAAAAGGAACCCAAATTGCTTGGACGTGCCTCAGCACGAGCGCACATGCCGTATCATAGAGAGTACGACTCGTAAGTTATTAGAGTTAGGACGTGCGAGTGTTCTCAGACTCAAATAATGAGGAATCCATTTGGTGCCTGTGGAGTTGTCTCCGTTTGCATATGGACTGATACAATCGGGTTCGACGTGGAGTAAGTGGAACTTACAATATGTGAGCTGCTTAAACAGCTCAGAAAGGTTTTAGTTTTCACATTGCACCTGCATTACTGTACTTACGGTAATTACCATAGTGCTACTCTCTGACTATACTATTTAGCAGCAGACTGACGGCTAATTATGAAATCACAGGTCCTCCATGAGCAAGTGGCCATACCGGGCAGCGACCTCAACCTGGTCTACCTGAGCTCCAGGGCAGCTGGCTACAAGCCCATCCTCAAGGTGCTGCTGACCCAGGACCGGCTCCCCTTTGGACTGATGAAGGTCCACCTGATGGTGGCCGTCATGGGCCGTCAGTTCCAGAAGTCCTTCCCGGCCTTCCCTGACCTCTCCTACACCTTCATCTGGGATAAAACAGACGCCTACAACCAGAAGGTCTTTGGCCTGGCAGAGGCTGTGGGTGAGTTCCCGCTGTGAAGCTGCTGACTGAAGATGTTGTATAAGCAGGTTCACAGTCAGATACCCACACTACCTCCAAGCAGTGAACCTTGGTTGAACCTTTGAAGCCCACTTCTTTATTTATTTCTTAAATGAAGGATTATTTAGCCGAGGACTGATTTTGTTACCATGAGCAATAAAGCTTTAGCAGCTGGTGTAAAATCCTGAAATCCCCCAGTGCTGCATTTTTGAAGGCCACTGCTCTTTTGCTGACTTCTTTGTTTTGCATGTATGATATTTCAGCAGCGGTGCACTGACTAAAATATTGCCTATGAGGCAGTGGCCTGAAAAAACAGCAAGGAGTCAATAGTAACAATAAAAATGACAAATACCACCAGGGCCATTTAATTGGATTAAAATGATGATGCTGTTGCCTTAAGGTGCCATTATTGCACCTTATTTACAGATTTGCATTTAAAAAAACACACACAATCAACAGCATTCACATCTGGCTGCAACTGCAGCTGTAGCATTTACGACACTGACTATAATGTGCTGCACCTCAGCCTTTATTGGTAAAGAATTCATGCCACTTTAGAGACAATCTTGTGTTTATTCGCATTTACACGAGATGGACTCGAAAAATGAAAGCAGCGCACATAAAACACAAACTGTGCAGGTGAGAGCCATAAACCCCACGGGTCTCCTAAAATCATCCCAGCTGGAGGAAATTACAAAGAGAAAGCAGAAACAGCGACTACGGGAGGAAAGAGGCCCAACGTGGGCTGAATGTCGTAACGACCGCGGGCTCATTGCCGCCGTAATGTCAGGCGAGGCGGCCGCAACCTTGCTCACTGTAGGTGTCTGCTGTCATTACTTACAGTGTCGGTGGGATATGAATATGAGTCCTGCCTTGATGTGGTGCTTTGGGAGAAGAGGACGGCGGTTCTTCAAGGCTACGAGCTGGACGCCTCCAACATGGGAGGGTGGATGTTGGACAAGCACCACGTCCTGGACGTCCAGAACGGTGAGGAGCGCGTGCGCTCTAAGGGCACAGGCAGGTGGTCTTTACCCGGAATCACTGCAATAAATACTTGAATCCAAATGAAATATGGTTCATCATCCCATGCGCAGATAATAGAAGGGAGTTTTGAAGGGCCGATCCTTCACCGTAATGGCAGAATAAATCAGTGAGTAAATCACCGGGGTGCAGGACTCGCCGTGATTCCACACGGCTCAGCTATTTTAGGAAGACAGCGGCCTTTTTGGCTGCCGGCGGAGGCCGCCGCTTTTGATGAACAGGCGTCATGTTGCATTAATTCAACGAAACTAAATTAATTTCTCGCCCTGTCATCAATCAGAATCGCTTTAATTGCCAAGTACAATAAATAGACACGAGTTAGTCTTTGTCCTGACGGCGCGCGGGGACGCGAGACGCCGGCGCATGCATAATGGAGGCGCTGCAGACGTGTGCAGCCCTGAGTCATTGCTAGGTTACAGTAGCGAGGCTGTGACACTGTAATCTGGAGAATTCAGTGCTGCGGTACAAGTGTGCAGGCAGTAATATGACTGCAATTATAAAAAATGGGCCTCGGGGTAGTGTGCATTGTCAGTTTGCCAGGCTGCTGTTGTGACATTAAACCCACTCCGGCTCACAATCGTTGTTCCAGTTGTCCAATGCAATTTGTGTCCCTTTCATCTTGAAAATAGTCGGGGTTGCAGACACGGCCTTCGGCGGAGTCCAGAGACTCGCGCCGCGCAGCTGGAGACCGGGCCGGACTGTTAGGTTTCTGGCGGTTCGATTGGACCGTCCTTGTTTTTCTGCAGGTTTGAATGCGAGCGTGGGAGAAATCTCGCGTTCGCTTAATTGCTTACATTTGCACAAGCCTGAAATTGATGGTCAGTCATACAAATCAAACATTTGAATAGCATAGAGATAAATATAGTATTTCTACAGTTTCCCTGGCAACTGACTGAGTACTGTATATTAGAGCTTACATGAGCAACAAATACATCTGAGAAACTGGTAATTATACCTGGAGCCACAGAGTCTGGGGACGTTCTTTGAAGTTGCCTTCAGTGATAGCATCACTGCTGAACATTTGGGCTTGGTTGTGATTGATTTTTTCCTCTGATTCAACTTCGTATTTCATCACTGAGAGAAAACGCGAAGCGCTACAAATGTTACAACCGCTGCCGTTTGTAGATGTCCATCAGTAGATCGGTCCGTTTTTGAGCGTTATATAACGCGCGGTTGCAACTCGTTAGTCGCTCTGGCATCAGGACGGATGACGTGGCGCGCGTAATATCTACATCCAAGGGTCCTGAAACAGCGGAGAGGTCGCGTGATGCCAATGTTTAGCGATAAAGTGAAGACATTGGTTTTCAGAGGTCGCGTTGAGAGAAGAAACCAAACTCTGAGCAGTTGTGTTATTGACTTTCTTTATAACGACCTGATACTATCAAGGAGCCGTGCATTACTGTACTGTACCTACTTTGCCTCAGCTCTGGTTTCCCCTCTTCACGCTTGTGCCGAACGCCCACAGTCACGCCTCTCACCCGTCAGGTAGAAGATACGAGCCTTTCTGATTCAGCCCCTTTTACTGGAGCTGTAATAGCAGCCAGGTCCCTGAATAGCAGCACAAATGTACAAATTTAGCCGCAGCCGAGCTTTTATCAGGCGGCGTGTTGGCACCTGTCAACACTTTAGTGTGTATTACTGCAGCATGAAGCGGCTGCGTAATAAAACCTTGTGCCGATAATTAATGTCACTGATGCAATCAGATTTTGTGAAATGGATGAAATAAATAATAAAAGAAATAATATTTTTTTCCACTTGCGTGTTTGAAGCCAACGTTTTGCCAACGCTTGACACAGAATCTAAAAACACAACCTGTCACCTCATGTTTAAAGGGCACCACCGGCGGCTCCGTGATCACAAAGATCCTCGTGCGCGTGAAGCCGGTGCAGACGCTGCATTTTGAACCACATGCAGCTCAGTCTCTCCGAGCTCAAAATCCCGTCCTGCGTAGTGCGACATGTTGCGTGAGGAGGTGTGAGGAGGCGCGTGAGCGGCGCAGCCTCCAACACCCCGTATCGGCTGCAGGAGGAGGCTAGCTGTAGCCGCCGCGCCGCCCTTGTCCAGCAAGGTTGAAATAACCCTCCGAGGTGATCTGTGCAGCCTCCAACGAGCTCCGCTTTCAGGAAGCACGTTTGTGTAACCAGAACTGCATCCTGCTCCCTGAATAGCATCGTTCATATACTCCCACAATTGGCAGGGGCTACGCTATTCATCCCACAATGCTCAGCGGGTTTGCACAGTAACACCATCCGCGCATTCTGCATGTGGAACAGACCCAGCAGCCGCCCTTCGCTGAACGCACCGCAGACGAGGCATCAGGAAGCCGGTTTCGGAGAGTGACTCTTTGTTTAAACCTTGATGCCACTTGTCCTGGTGCTTTGTAAAACATTAGACGAACAGGCGCGGAGCCCATCACCGAACCCAATCTGTCAAGAAACCCAAGACGTGAAGTTTGTGAAGTGTGCAGCGGAACACGGATTTGTGCCTCCAGCTTGACTGCTGCCGGTGTGCCGCGTTTCATGGCGCCCGTCTCCAAAGCTTCCTCGGTGGCAGCATCACAGTGGGAGACGGAGTTGTTGTGCGCCGCGCGTGTGATCAACAGATAGGCGCCGCGCGTGTGATATGCTAATGCCGCCGCCGCCGCGCTCCGTTATTAGGCCGCGCCGCGCGTCTGAGTATTATCAGAAAACTAAATGCTACCGCGCACGGAGAAATCGGCGCGCGGAAGGGTTTGTGACGAAAATACGGCGACAACCAGATGGCGTCAAGGTTTTTTCATGCAGTAAATGCTGCCGTGTCCCCGAGGGCTTTCACACGTCTCCCTCTTCCACTACAGTGCGGCCCCAAAAATACACAGCAACGTCTCACTGTGTATAAGATTCCAAAATAATTTAGCCACCGCGCACTGTTCTGTCTCATTTACCCGACTGACAAGGGCTTAATCAATGGGCCAAAAGGGTTTCATGCTACAAATCCTATTAGAGGGGCTCGACCCAAAGACAGAGAGCTGTGAAATGTTTTTATTAGTGACTCTGCGCCGGTTTATGCAGCGCTCACGTCAAAGCATCGCACACCTATCTGGAATCCATCAGTCTCTGCCCTCGCAGATATTCATTTTTATTACACAGGTTGTGAGGAGGCTCCTGCTTTTATGCCGTTGCATTTTCTCAATCCAAACTGAATTATTCAGTCGTGCGTTCAGCCACTTTCTGACATTTGAGATTTATGGTCCACGTGGGTTTTTGGGCAAGGAACGCCGCTCGATATCCTCGCTCGGCATGAAGATGAATCCAAATATCACTGTTTGCCTTCATTGCCGCTCCAGTATTGATTCCTCAGTGCTGTAAACCTTGACTAATGTCCTCGCCCAACATGGTGAAAGCGCGAGCGGTGGTCGTCTGCGCCGCGCTTTCGCTCCGCGCTCCCGCGTCGTCGCTGGCGCCGCTCCCAACATCTGAGGACGCGCTCTCATCGCACGCGGCCACAGGCCGGCGTCAGCGGCGCCTTGCGCTCGCCGCCTGTCGCGCCCGATAAGACGGGCGGCCGCCGCCTGCGCTCCCGCCGCCTCCCTGACAGGCGGATGCGCCTCCCTCTCGATCTGCGGCTTGTCTCTGTCTGAAGGAACGCGGCTGCTTCTTATTGGACACAGCCGGAGTGGAGGAACCGGGCATCTCAGAGTGCACTTACTGTACGGCTCATGCTCTCGCTGTGTTTGGAGCGCTGAGTGGTTCGCTGCCCACTTTTAGCCTCTATCACGGTGGATCAGTGAGGCCCTGGGTGGTATCGTACAATGACACAGTGCAAAGGAGAGCGAGAAAGGACAAGGTGCAATTAAGACACATTCCCACTCCTCCCCTACCAATCTCTGCACTCTCTCCATGTCACCAAGGTGACATTGCTCAGGGCCCTCTAGGTTTTTTTTTTTTTTTTTTTTTTCAGGTACGGAGGCTCGGCCTTGAGTTCGCACCATTAATCATCTTGGGAGCTGTGATGTCGGCATTTAAACATTTTTTTTTTCCACTACATGACTCAAATTAGCCCTTTATCAAAGAAATTATTACCGTCTGTCACGACTCTAAGGAAAGAATCAATTCAACTAACGGTCATCAATGAGTGAATACGAGCATTCAGAGGAGGTGGAAAGGTGGCTCTGTAGACTGGGACGCTGTAATGAGGAATTATCCTCCCCGCATACGCGCGGTGGGCCGAGTGCGCGAATAAAGCGGTCGCAGCAGTAATTCCCCCTCCTCTGACGTTTCTACGACGGCTCCTCTTCTAGTTTTCTATTTTCCACTTTATCCCCTCTGATAGAAAACGACCTTCAGGTTTGCGCCACATCGCTGGCGTTTATTTTTAATACGTAGCTTGGATTGTCTTCAATATCGCTCCGTTATTATTTGGCAAATCCCCACACTGCTTTCGGAGCCTGAGTGTTTAATACGGCGGTAAATGCCGCGTGACATACACTCACATTACATTATGAGCTGTGTGATTGCTCGACGGACGGCGGTCCTGGAGACAGGCAGCGAGCAGATTCCCACTTTCTGAAAGTCTCCTTTTCTCAACGCGCCAAGAGAAACTGATTTTCCCTTCACAGACTTCTATCCAAAACCCAAACACGCCTCCACACGTCCATTTACTGATCAATGAGCAGGCACATGCCGAACGCTTGATCCATTCAGCTGCCACGCGTCTACTTTTGACTTCAAGTCTTCTCTCCGAAATCTGTCGCGGAGGAACTAGTTTGTTTCAGTCTGTGCCTCGAAACAGAACTTGGGCAGAGTGTATAAACTGTATTTCAGCTTACGTAAGAGGCTGAGTCGAGCTTTTCGGAAAGTTGCCTTTGCTGTTTTATATACAGTATTATATCCAAACTCTGAGCAAAGTGAAGTAAAAGTATGAAATATTTATAAATACATGTTTAAGGGCTCCACAGACATTTTAGTCGGATACTGTTACTGAGTCGCTATTTTGGACCTGGGGCGCTGCGTAGTCAGAAGCTAAATTCCCATCAGTGCTGCTCTCCAGCTGAGATGTCACAAGCTTTGAGCCTTGCAACAATCATCAGCAGTAATGTGTCATGACCAAGTGTCCTTGAGGGGAGAAAACGGAACATTTATCTACTCGCTCGCCGCTCCGCCGCTGCGTCTGAGGAGCCGGCTGCGTACGAGAGAATCAAAGCCAGCGCGCGTCATGCGCGCGGACCCCTCGCGTGGGCAGCGTGATGGATTTGTGTGTTTAATCCGGTCCATTGTCTGGGAGCCTACGGTAAAAAGAGCGGCGGCTGTGTGTTTGCCCAGCAAACCGTGGTGTAAACAGGGAGCCTCGGCAGCGACCCGGCATCGAGGCCGCCCGCGTGTCGGACGGGAACGCGGACGAGCCGCCACGCAGGCGCACATTAACATTCCGCTCGCAGCGCTGCTCATTCGGAGGCGCGTTCCGTCGGCGGATGCTGCGTCAAGCCCTCGGCTCACTGAGCGTTTTCATCGGGCCGCGCGCCGCCTCCGCTGAGCAGACGCACGGATCACAGTTCAATTAAAGCCTCAAGGTCGCGCGCGTTTGATAGCGTCACGCACAAAGCGCTCCCCCGGACCTATTTGTCTTTGTTAGAGGCTGGTGTGTTAACGCGCTCTGATACAAAAGACGGATCGGTCCGATCGTCCTCTCAAGTGTCTCAGCAGAGCGTGCCGTCGCTGGAGTTCGCCCTTCAATCAATTAAACCAATGAAAGGAACGAATCAGAGAAAGGGACGCGCTGGAGTTCCGTACGGGGGGAGGTCGGCGGGACAGCGCGGGGGTGAATGACATTATGTGGCCATCCAGCGGTGTCATAGATCCACTAATTGGGACAGAGGCAGTGCGAATTCCAACAAGTTGCTTGATGTGAATAATTAAGTGCTTCCAGCATGTACTTCTTCCCTTTGATGTGTGTGTTTTCCCCCTTTGAAGAGAGTCCCGCTATATCAGTACCCTGTAAAAAGCCAGTTATATCTGCTGCTTGTTAAAATATTCATCTGTAGTGACTCACCACGTTTAGTCCTGGTGAAATCTATGCACCGTAATAAAAGGGAGGCCACGGCGCTGTGTTTATGTTCACCACCTCTCTGTGACCTGAGGGAAACAGGCTCGCTGTCAAATAAGGCAAATAGCATTTAATAGAAAATCTGCTTCGGTGAATGCATATCAGTTAAACTAATGTTTACCCAGTTGCCTGTGTTCAGATCTGATTTGTCTGATCTTTACTCAGAATAACCAAACTCATGACTGATGCATCCAGAGGGCAACTCAAAAAGAGCCCTTTTGACAACTGACTGCAGAAAAATACTTGAATTGAACTTGAGTAAAAGTTAAAAGCACAATTCAAACTCCTGAGTCTTATGTGTGAACCCATAAGCTAAACAAAGTAGCTTCATCCTCACAAACAAACAGGCACGGGTGCTTTTCCTTTCATCTATGTATGCTCAGTTTTAAAGGTATATTTTGACAGTTGGGAAAAATGTTCAATGCTTTTTTTTTTTTTTTTTTCCACAGAGCGAGATGAGAAGGTCAATACTTTACCACTCTGTCGGTTTATGTTAAGTGGAGAAGCTGCAGACAGAGTGGATGGTCTGCTCCAAGCAGAAGAAGCACCGTCTAAACTCTAACCTGATATTTTTATAGGCTTTGGGTGCATAGTTTTAATTTTGAGCTTCACACAGACTCGTTGCAAGGTGTCAAACTCCTGGCGAGCAAACGGCCGCTCGTACCTGCAATATTCAGCATCTCAACCGTTAGAAACTAGTCTCACCTATGCATTTCTGTAACTCACCCAGTGCAGTGGCCCTGCTGTAAGCCTGCGTTTGCGTTCCCAGGCATCCTGTACAAGGGCAGCGGCGAGAACCAGTTCATCTCCCTGCAGCCGCCCGTGATCTCCACCGTCATGGGCAACGGCCGGCGCCGCAGCATCTCGTGCCCCAGCTGCAACGGACAGGCCCAGGGCAACAAGCTGCTGGCGCCCGTGGCCCTGGCCTGGGGCAGCGACGGCAGCCTGTACGTGGGCGACTTCAACTACATCCGCCGCATCTACCCGTCTGGCAACGTGACCAGCATAATGGAGCTGAGGTAGATAACGAGCGAATCCGTCCTGTACCTCCCAGCGACGCTGGAGCCCGTTCTCAAGTCTTTCTAACAAACACATGGAAACAAACTGGCCCTCGTGCTCCTGGTGGACAGACTTTCAGTCGCATGCGTTTTTTTCCCCCTCCACTAGAAATTTGAAATCTTTCCTCAATCCGTCTCTATAATTAGGGAAGACATCCTGTCTTCGGCGTGTAATTGGGATGATTTACGCCCTCATGCCAAGTTGGCCGCTCTCGCCGGTGACTCTAATGCAGCCATTTGGCTTATTTCAAAGTGGCAGATGTTGATTAAATGTACATTGGGTCACCGTCTTACATTAGCCGCAAACATGGAAACCGCTCCAAAGGAAGTCAGTGTTAGAGATGAACAAAAATAACAATATAACAGGTGAAATCTATGGGAGGAGCATCTGTGTTGCAGTCGGCCACAATAGTTTAGATCGGATCAGGATGCCCAGACACACTTCACTAGATAAACAGAGTTTCACGAGAGGGTTTGAGTCTCCGAGCAACATTTTACTCTTTTTACAAGGAGGGGAAAACAATCCACCACTAAGCACACTCGTGTTTGTCAAATTAAATCTAGTCTGACACAGAAGAGCCACCGAGGAGGGTTTTGCTTGGCGGCAGGAGGCGGTTGCCCTGCAGATTCACAGTCGTACGGATGAACGGCCCTTTCTGTACATGCTGCAGTGTGTCGTGTTTGTGTGTCTTTGTGGTTCGTGCCCTTGGAGCGTTTAAAGGAAGCGGCTGTGCATGATGCATGTTTTCTGTACGAGTCCGCGTGCTCCACCTTGCACCGCCGTTGGTGTGAGTCTGCATTCAGACGCTGGCTGGAGTGGCCGGCGTAACAAGTGGCGGAATCAATATTTCAATAGAAGTGGTCAAATTGAGAAAAGCAGTGGTGAAGCAGGATGGAGCAGGATGGAGATGGGAGCACACATTTCCCTCTCTGTGGGATGTGACTCTCAGCCACAGTCCCTCCTCTCCACTTTCTGCCAAATGAACTGTCATTGCCTGTGACTTTCTCTAATGGCTCTGTTGATTTTTGTGGGGGATACTTTTTAAGTTTGTTTGGGCTCGTTGTTCAAAGTTAAATTTGGAGTCCTTGCAGCTCCGGCGCTGCTTATTTCTCATGGTTTCAATGAGGAATAACAAGGCTCTTAAAAAAAAATCCTCTAAGTCGTTCACACAACAATGAAAATTGATTTGGCAAATACCAGCCTTGGAAATGAGAAGTAAAAGTATCCCTTTAATATTTACAGTTTCTCTCTGTTGATTCTTCTTCCTCTCTTCCTGCTTCCTGTCGTAGAAATAAAGACTTTAGACACAGGTAGGTGTTACTGTCTTAGTGCCTTTTCCATACATTTTCATCTGCATCCTCCTCTTTGTTTGATTCACGCTCTTTCTTTTACAGTCGCCTTTAGCGCCGCTGATTACTATGTGTAATTAGAACAAACCAATTACGGCTTGATTACATCTAAACAACGAGAACAATGTATTGTCTAAATTAGTGTAATTAGCGACTGAGCGGCGCTGGTACAACTCAAACTGGAAGCTTTAGCAAATTTAAAGCAAAGTATTACAAAATAGTGATGTTAATGTATACAAATCCATAAAACATGAACACCTCCGCGCGGCTGACAGCCGTCCGACCGCCGCCACCGTGACGCTCGCGCTGTAATTACATTTGCAGCGATGATGTTCGGGCAGATGTTCGAACCCGCAGGGGCTCACGCAACTGTTGGAGTCACTATTAAGACAACAGCATCCTTCACTGGATCATTTAAAGGAACACAGGGATGGAGACGGAGCAGCGGCGCGATGTTGAACGCGGCCAGAGCGTCCGGAGGAGCTGCAGAGCGGCGCCGAGCGGCCGAGGCGTCAGTGGCTGCGGTTTCCAAAGCCTCCGAGGCTCATACACGCGTGTAAACAGCAGCCCCCCCATCACCTAATTACAGCTGCAGGTGCGGTTTAATGTTGATCGATACCTGCGTCTGATTCGCCGGTGAGCGCCGACGCCGGTTTTCTGCCGCCGGGACGAGTCGCCTCTGTCCAATCAGCCCAAGAGACGGGTTGGTGCCTTTAGTTAACGTTTGAGGCGCTACATCTGCGTCAAACAGCGAAGACGTGCAAACTCCGCCTGACTGGTTCAGGGCGAGTGGACGGAAAGCAATGTGCGGGAGCGTGATTCTGAAAGAGCCCGGCTGAAGCGTCCTCTGGCTGCGGCTCAGGGACGTTTCCTTCATTCTCTTGTTGGACAACCTGCATAATGTTGACGCCGGCTTCGCAGGCGCCGGCAGCTTATTTGACAAGCTGCTGCTTCGTGTTTTTGAGGGTTGGCAGGTGTGTTTCACAGAGGTGTTTGCACAAACGCTCCTCCAGCGTGCGGGGTGTTGTAATAAGGTGATAATCCTCCTCCTCCTCCTCCTCCTCCTCCTCCTCCCGAGGAGGCTAGTAACAGGAACCAAATGCGAGCTACTACAGAAGGAGGCAAAGGTAGCGGAGCCTCATGTGAGCGCTGCTGATTATAAATAGCGACTCCAGACGCGTGGCACCTGTTGTACTCGAACCGTCCAGTCTGATGAGAAGCGCTCTGGCCTCATGTTGCATGGGTGCGTCCGCTGCCTGCAGGTCGACTGGGAGAGAAAAGGTTACTAATGCGTCTCGCTGAATTCTTTATGGGACCTTGACAGCAGCCACCTACTGTATTTGGGGCGCTGGCTTTGACTCATAATGGCTGTCAGGTTTTACGACTCCATCTTCATCATTTTATAGAGACGTTTCATTGCCACATTTATTTCACCGTCACATTATCCCACTTCCAAAGCCAACCCGTATTGACTGAGGTTCCATTAAGCGTCGAGCACAACCGGCGACGCCATGTTTAGGGCTGCACTGTAAACCGAGCTATTGCTCATCTTAACTGCCTCTGTTTTAGCTTTTTAATGACACTTAAGCACCTGCTATGCATCAACTCCTCAAAACAGAAAAGGTTAATTCAGTAGTTTGTCACCATTTGGGTTTTTTTAAGGGCCCATCACAGTAAATTATAACTTAATTGGCTTCCTTTAAATCTGAGTATCAGTCAATCATGTGTTCTTTTTGATTTCTAATTCCAGCCACATTTGCGCTGTGATTCAAAAGAGGTTAGATTCATTATGCGATGGTACAAAAAATGCAAATAAGCGGAGGCAGATGCAGTGCCATTAGTCGATGCACTTTGTTAACATACTCGAGTCATTTCTGTAATTTCCAAAGGCTTCTCCCCACAGGGGAATGATAACAAATGAAATGATCTGGCGCCCGAGTTGTCGTGTCTGCTTTGTAAACTGAACCCCCACCGCAGTGCTTTCCTGTTAAATTCTGTTTGACTTCCATCATTTCAGCGTTCTGTTTTTCCACGTTCACGTTCTCAGAGGTGCTGCCCTTTTTTATTCCGCGCTGCAGACATTATTCACGTGCTTAAAAATAGACTTTATTTCTGTTGTTGCTTCATTATCTGTGCATCACGTTTTGAGGTGATAATAGGGAGAATTAGCTTTAAAAATGCTACTGTTATGAGTTTTAGTTTGTTCCCATGCAGTAAAAATATGTCTTTTTAACATGCAAAGTTTTTATGAAACTTGAAAATGATCTCAGAAGATATTTAATGTCTAAGAAGATATGAGGCTAAACTTGAACAGGGGCAGCTGGAGTTTACAGCTTCAATTATACAATATTTGTCTTAAGTGCAAGAAAAGGACATTTAGAGACGAAGCGTCTCCAGCTGCAGGACATAACGGCGCATTTGTCTTAAACCCAGTAACAACCCGGCACACCGGTACTACCTGGCCACCGACCCGGTGACTGGCCAGCTGTACGTGTCTGACACCAACTCCCGGAGGATCTACCGACCAAAGACCCTGACTGGGACCAAGGATCTGCAGGCCAACGCGGAGGTGGTGGCAGGAACCGGCGAGCACTGTCTGCCCTTTGATGAGAACCACTGCGGCGACGGAGGCAAAGCTCCAGAGGCTTCGCTCACTGGACCCAAAGGTACCGTTTAAAGCTAATGAAGACGTGGCGCCAGGTGTCGGTGGCAGCGGTAAACAGTGTGACACCCGGCTGTCAGCACCCGCTTCACACCCCAGGAATGTGGATGTGTTTTTACAAAAACTCACACTGACACACTTGATTCTTCATTGTTTTTTCTACTCAAACAGCTCCTGTGAGAGTAATATCTCTAAGCTTTTCTAGCTAAATCTACAGCTTAATACCCACCATGCACAACCTGTTGTCCACATTCTTGGATTGCTCCTTTTTTTCATAAATTATTGTGGATGAGAAGGCTAAGATGAATTGTTTTGCGCTGGCCGATGCCGGCGCTGAATGCCAACTGCAATAGCTCAGCTTCAGCTGGGTGATAAAGGCTTGAGTGAAGGCAATCTGAGGGAGCGACTCTAATGATGGAGTGGGTGGAAGCCGAGACCGGAGAAGAAACAGCAGATGGCTCCACTTTTTTTTCTCCTCTCAGACATTTGGTGAACTCTGCTCAAATGTGACACTTTTCATCTGTCTGAGAATCTCAGACTGTCAAATAGCCAGCTCCCAAGGATTCACCGTTGGCTCCCTCGATTCATCAATGTTTCAGCAGAAAGCCGTCCTGCGCAGACCCAGCCACAGGTCAAACCAAAGCACTCACCTTCCATAGAAGGTTTTAAAGAAAGAGGGAGCCTCGCAGCGGAGGCAAAATGAAGCCGAAGCTGATTCTGAGCGTTTTAAAGCCTAAAGTAAAGAACAGTCGGCCGCTGCGCACACACGCTCCTGACATCAGCAGCTCCGTCTTTAGAATAAACCCTCGGCATGTTAACACCAATGTGCAGAATGAGAAATAGTCCCTCTGCATGTGAAGTATGATTGAATTCCCATAGGTGCCGGTCTCTATTAGGCAGCAGTGTGACGCGGGGAGCGACGCGGAGGCTGCAGAGGCCTGCTAATGTATTTTCCCAGTTTGGGACAAATGGTCATTGCAACTCCACGCTGGCGCGGCTGCAACTTACAACTCTAAGCTGACACTCAATCAGCGAGACAGTTTAGTCCACAGCCGTCGCCGTGGCAACCGCCTGTCTTTCACCCCCCACCCCCTTTCATCTAAAATTGGCAAGCGCCGCCGTCCCCGCTCCCTCGCTCCTTCATTTCCCAAATTGCGTGCGGCTTGTTGGTGTTTGCCAAAGTCCCAAAAATCTCCCACACGCCGTGCTCATTGACACCCGACCCTGCGAGGTCCCTCTTAGAGGCGGAGGGTTATAATACATGGCAAGTGCATATATACCGTATGAATACAGCCTTTCCCACTTCAGCCTGAGAAATTATTTAATAGCAGAAAAGCAGCCGGTGAATTATTGATAGCTGTGCTTTTTGCAGTGACCTGAATAATGGGAAGGCAAGCTTGACACATGTATCCATCGTGTTCCGTCCACTGACTCATGCAAGCAGAGATGCTGCATATCTCGCATGTTTTCCAGTTATCACCCCCCCTCCTCCCGTCTCCTTCTTACCCCCTCTTCTCACCTGATGTCAACAGGCATCGCCGTGGACAAGAACGGCCTGATTTACTTTGTGGATGGCACCACCATCCGGAAGGTGGACCAGAACGGCATCATCGCCACGTTCCTGGGCTCCAATGACCTGACATCGGCCCGGCCCCTGACCTGTGACAGCAGCATGGACATCAATCAGGTGACCGACACACACACACACACACACGCTTGTTAAGCCCGTGGGTCAGACGGAGAATGTCACGCCGCTGCCTCTCGAACCCCTCTGCAGTCGCCTCACCTATGACTCATCACACACATGCAGCCTTATATAAGCGCGCGCGCATTACATATGCAGGAGCCATCTTTTCATGAATGATTGTCGTTTTGCGGCAGCTGGTTTCCGAGCGGGAGCAACATGTGCTGAGGCGTTTTTTTTTCTAATGTCTACATTATTACCAGTTCCCAAACTCTTAACCGGAGAAGATAAAACAGCTGCTTAGCATGCTGCTCCTTCTACCTACAAGCTCCTGCAATTAAATATAGAAATGCAGAAACTGGACCCTTTTTCAGAATTTAAATTCTCAGAGCAGAAATTGTGTTTTCTCTCTTCTGGCTGGTGTTCGGCTGAGAAGCAGAATCAAGACGTGTTAGGGCAATTAATAATCTAAAAAATCGTATGTGTTTTTTTGCAATGTTTTGTTTCCAGCTCTGCGGTGTTTGTACCTCGCTTGGTCAGGGCCAAGGAGAATCTTACTGTCAGGAAGGATTTAGTTGGTAATTAGGTGCTAAATAATAAATAAGCATTTTACCGACTGGGGTCTTATCCGGAGACAAAAAATTCAAAAAGTGACACTATTTGGATATGCTGCTTGGCAAAGAAACAACAGAAACCAAGAAAAGGCTCCTTTTTTCCTCCCAACTCCACAGCTCTGACAGTACAGGAAGAAAATATGTGTTAGGAGGAGGATGTGATTCAGGCAGGAAGTGAAGTGTTTATTGAAGAGATGAGTTTTCAGGTCATGGCAGATTATATGGAGGGAAGAATAATTACGGAGTTTGGGGGCTTGTTTTAATGTGGCTAGAACTGAATAAGGAGGAAGTTTGGTTCCGCTAGAAATCTTCAGGATTGAAGATGTTAATAATGAAGCTGCAATTGCCAGTCAATGCACATAACGTCTTTTTCTTCTGCTGCAGCACCTGATTACAGCAGCACAGACAAACTAGATTTACTATTTAGAATCCCAGAGTAAAGCGCTGCAAACGCCCCCAGGATGGTCGGACGCACCTGTAAGCCCATAGTGAGGGATCAACACCAATAATAAGGTCCAAGACACAGACAGCAGCACAGACTGTGCACCCACCTCGTCCTGCCACAATAAAAGAAACAGTTCCAGCACTTAAAGAATCTTTGAAAAATCTCCTCCCTTTTACTGCATTAAGTTTAAAATCGGTTTTTAGGATGAAAAAAAAAACATTTTAATTTTCTTCTACATCCTAATTCTACACGAACTAAATATTTGCATTCAATTCAAAATTGCTCACGTTCGAGGGTAAATTAAAGGTTGTTGTGGAAACGCGAGACTATTTTTATATTTCAAACACAACGCAATCTGTGTGTGTGTGCGCTTGTTGGGGCGGTGGACGCGAAGGCGGGGAGCGAACGCGCAGACAAAGGATTAGGCTTGTCACTTTTTGCTAATTAACCGAGTCATTCGGTTCGAGCCAATAAAGACGCGGTGCTGGCGAGACGGCGCCGTCCTCAGGCGTCCAAGTTGGAGAATTGGCTGAGTGCAGATGAACTAGTGGCAGCCTTAAAGGCAGCGTCCTTTATTATTAATCACACCATGAAAACGCGCCATTCAGGAGTGTTTTGACAGTTTAAATAACAGTTATGTATTTGAAGGCCAGACCAGTGATTTGTGCTGTTACAAATAAGCATTTTATTCAATGACACATTTCTTGGAAGCAGACTTTAATGGCTTGCCAGGGTTAAGGCTTTGTACTGGGTTTTTTTAGAACAGTAGACGTTGACGCTAGAATTCGTATATGAATTATTTTTTGTTTAACTTGATGCTGACTGATCTTTTCCGCCGTCTTGCAGCGGTACAGTAGGTCGCAGAGCAGCGATAATGCAGGCGAGCGTGCAGCAAACGCTCCAGGTTGTTTTGTCATTATTCTCCAGACGCGAAATCCTGGAAGTAGAACTAACATGTTAGAACGTAAATGTGTGGAAGATGGCATGCGATGGGAAATCACTGCTGCCAAAATAGCTCAGGGTAGAAAATGTGAGGACTGCGGGGATCAGAAGCGCATGAAGATAAAGGCTAATCTTACAAATATCCCTTATGGCCCTGAGAGAACTCACTAACCAGTAACCCTGCGACTTAAATGTCAAGTCAGATTCATGCACCGGCAAATGACTTGGAGTAAGAGCAGGATATTGCAGCCGTAGCTTAACACTCTCTCGCTGGTATCACTCTGGATACGGGCCTGCGTGATCACGCGTCCTCATCGTTTTTTGCATTAGCTTCATTGTTTGCACTTCTTCCGTCGACCAGGTGATTCTGGAGTGGCCCACGGACCTCGCCGTCAGCCCCATGGACAACGCCCTCTACGTCCTGGACAACAACATAGTGCTGCGCATCACGGAGAACGGCCAAGTCAGCATCGCGGCGGGCCGACCCCTTCACTGCCCGCTGGCCGGGCTGGAGCGCGGCGCCGCCGCCGGCAGCCAGAGGGCGCAGTTGACGCCTCTAGAATCTGCCGTGTCCATCGCCATTTCGTACCACGGCTCCATCTACATCGCCGAGACAGATGAGAGGAAGATGAGTCGCATCCGGAAGGTTTCTGCCGATGGCGAGATAACACATTTGGCCGGCGCTCCCTCCGATTGTGACTGCAAGAACGACGCCAACTGTGACTGTTACCAGACAGGGGACGGCTACGCCAAGGACGCCAGGCTCAACGCTCCATCTTCTTTAGTGGCAGCTCCAGATGGAACCCTGTACGTGGCGGACCTGGGCAACATCCGCATCCGGGCTATCGCTAGAAACGGGCCAACTCTGGCCTCCAGCGCCGGCGCGTTCGAGGTGGCCTCCCCCGACTCCCAGGAGCTGTACGTGTTCGACAGCAACGGCACCCACCAGCACACGGCCAGCCTGCTCACCGGCGACTTGAAGTTCTCCTTCAGCTACAGCACAGAGAACGACATCACAGCCGCCACCGACAGCAGCGGCAACACCTTGAGGATCCGCCGCGACCCCAACCGCATGCCGGTGCGGATCGTCGCCCCCGACAACCAGGTGATATGGCTGACGATGGGCACCAACGGCGGCCTGAAGACGCTGACGGCGCAGGGTCAGGAGCTGGTGCTTCTGACCTACCACGGCAACAACGGCCTGCTTGCTACAAAGACATCAGAGATTGGCTGGACGACCTTCTATGAGTGAGTCATTGTCAAGGTCGCTCTGTTGAAGTCGTTACTGTGGCCGGCTGGGTCTGATCTGAATTACAACTCATTCAGGCCCTGGTCATTTGAAACCAGCCCACGGCGCGAGCTAAACGCTGCTACAGGTCTGCCTTCTAGCTCGTTGCTTACTTCTGACACCTCGACTCTAGAATGTCTATGCTTTTAAATCTAAGCTGGAGCCTCAAGTGGGGATCAGAGATAAAGTGTCTGCTATGGATGTGTATAACCTTGTGTTTTCCTCCTAGTCTCATTTCACACCTGCAAAGCGCTTTAGGGACACATTTAATTGCAATCTAATTATAAAATGTGCCTTAAATGTCTACAATAACCTAGTAACCTATAAAGTCACGCTACGTATTGTTTTCTTAACCAAACCATGTGTCGTGCAGTATATTTCTTTCAAAAGTAAAGTTAAGAAAATGACCGAATCCTAATTAGATTTTCTCATATTCAAGCAGCCTGACTTTGTCTCCCAGTGTCACGTTATTTTGGTAGCATGGCGTCTCAGTGATTGAATTTTTCTCCCTTGTGTCATCGGCTGTCATGTCACATTATGCCATGAATGATAACCTCACTATTACTAAAAAAAAAACAGGGCATTCATTTGAGATTATAATGACACATCAATCATTCACATAACTGAAATCATTATAAGTCTGAGTTTTCCATAGTTGAGAGGATGTGTCCATATCACATATTTGGATTTCTGCCGTGGTTTGATACTGATGCCCCTTCACTTATATTCTGGAAATAGAACATATAAAAAGTGACATTTTAATTTCTCAACAAGTAAAACACTTACTGAGGTGATAATTCAATGCACTGCGATGGCGACAGCGCTCGTACATATCGGCGATTTGTCATTTGATGTGCTTTCTCGTCAAACAGCTACGACAGCGAAGGGCGGCTAATGAATGTCACGTTCCCCACTGGAATGGTGAATAACCTGTACACGGACATCTACAGCGCCCTGACGGTGGACATCGAGAGCTCCATGACGGAGGAGGAGATCAGCATCACCACCAACACCTCCACCATCCGTGCCTTCTACACGCTGGTTCAGGGTAAGGCCACGGCTCTCATCTTCCCGACTCGGGCAGACATTTTGTAAGTGGTTATTTGTCACTGTTTCTGGGGTCGCTGTGGCAATGTTGAGTAAGCTTAAGTCGTGTATCATTACAGCTCAGAGCGTCTGACAGACGACAGTGTAAATGATTACTCTCTCAGTGTGTGGGTTTCGGTGTCAGGGAGACGCATCAACCTTGTATCTAAATAGTTTCTACTCTCTGCCAAAGCCAGATGGTCCACGGATCATTCATGTTCATGCTTTGTGTCTAAAAATGGTCTCATTTGAATTAATAAGGACCTTAAGAAGAAGTGACACTACCAATTATTACCTCAGGAGACTGTCAGTAGCTTTAATACCTCCAACCAGACGTTCTGTTGGCTTCTTGTTGGTAAAAACAGACCAGTGTAGAAGCAGCTACCAAGTGGGCTTCGACAACTCGCTGAGGATCACCTATGCCAACGGGATGGACACCCACTACCAGACAGAGCCCCACATCCTGGCGGGCGCTGCCAACCCAACGGTGGCCAGGCGCAACATGAGTTTGCCAGGGGAGAGTGGGCAAAACTTGGTGGAATGGCGCTTCCGCAAGGAGCAGGCCAGAGGGAAAGTTATCGTGTTTGGACGCAAGCTTCGGGTACGTGGTTCTTTTTTTTTTTTTTTTTTGCTTCATCCTTGACGCTTTCTTTGCAGATGAGCGGTGACACAAACACAAACTGTCCCTTTCTTGTGCCGTTTCTTTGCTCAGTGGCAGCAACAGGATTAGAAACCAATAATTAAGTCTTATTTTGAAAATCCAACAGGCCTTGCCAACATTACAATTCTCGATATATAAAACACTATTAATATTCTAGTGCATAAGTCCGCCTTCCTCGAATACGAGCCTGATTTACGCTCCGCACTTCTTCATGAATTTAACTCGCCTGGTTATGCAGTAATTTTCATCTCTACTAAATTTAGGAGGTTTTGATCTAAGTGTACCTGAACAATCAGTAGAGCATCTCTCAGTTTAATGAGCCCTGCCAAAGGGGTGTTAATCTCAGTGACTACTGTGGGGAAGAAGCCGTGAATAGAGGATATGGAAACGAAGAACTTCCTCCTGACAATGCACTATTGTGTAACGTATGTGTGGGTTGTGTTGCTTATTTTTAAGCGTTACCTAACAGTAAAATGTTATAGTAGTAGGAGTAGCGATGGCAGTTCCCTTCGCTTTGTCTTAATACCCTCTTAAATCAAATCCCTCCTACAGGTAAATGGACGGAACATACTATCTGTCGATTATGATCGCACCCTGAGGACCGAGAAGATTTACGACGACCACAGGAAGTTCCTCTTAAAGATTATATACGACACGGCGGGCCACCCGGTGCTGTGGGCGCCGAGCAGCAAGCTGCTGCCAGTGAACGTGAGCCGCACCAGCAGCGGGCAGATCAGCGCCCTGCAGAGGGGTCCCACCACCGAGCGGCTGGACTACGACGTCCAGGGCCGCCTGGTGTCCCGGGTGTTTGCAGACGGGAAGATATGGAGCTACACCTACCTGGAGCAGGTAACGGGGCCGAGCGGAAGCCGAGCGCGCGTCTTTATGACTACACGCTGAATCAGGGGCCTGTCATGTAGCAGAGGTCACCCTGAAGAGGTTTGCTTTACAATAATTACCGGCCTCATTCACATAATTATGTGTTCTTAGCCAAAAGCAATCATTTTAGACTAATTACCGATTTATGAGAATCATTTATAAGCCTGAGATATAAAAATGGTGGGTAGATCAGCATTCAGATGCTGCTGCGCTGGAGCAAGCATTAATGAGCTGAACCTTATCCCGCGTATCTAATTATTAAATCTTTAATACTGTAGTTGGACTGGATTTTCTTGACGTTAATACACTATGGGGTCGTTAGGAGTTTCTCTGCTTTAATGCTGAGATTCTCTGTCCGCGTCCTTCGGTTGCGTGACCTGCAGAGGCCATGTCAACACTGTGACATAAGGAAACCAGAGAGCTCAGGGAGCCCAGAGAACCTCAATGTGCTGACGCATGACTGGGCATGACATTTTAACAGAGAGGGTGGTAAACCCTGGGAAGACGGGGCCACACTTAAAGCTGCATAAACTGTAAATTAATTAAGCCGATCTGTGGCTCAAAGGTTATAAAAGGAAACGCTGCTTATGCCAGAGACACGTGTGTGTTGACAACAATTACTGCAGCCGAACTCATCTAAAAAATCCATTTTTCTCCATCTGTTGTCTCGGTTAATGTTCTTAACTGGAGCTCTACTTGGTGTTTAACATTAAAATATATGCATTGCCTCTGCATTAATAAAGCATAGGTGACGCTGGTGTATTTTTCATACAGTAGATTCTTTTGTCTGCTCACTCGCTCTGCACTGACCCTGTCTGGCATTTAACATATATTATGCATTATTATTACAGCACTCAAGAAAGATGTTTTGCTCTCTCTCTCTCTTTCAGTCCATGGTTCTGCTGCTCCACAGTCAGCGCCAGTACATATTTGATTTCGACTCCCTGGACCGGCTTTCTGCCGTCACTATGCCCAGCGTGGCCCGCTACACCATGCAAACCATACGTTCTGTGGGCTACTACAGGAACCTGTATCACCCCCCCGAGAGCAACGCCTCCGTAGCCGTGGACTACAGCGAGGACGGCCTCCTGCTGAGAGTCGCTCACCTGGGGACGGGACGCCGGGTCCTGTACCGGTACCGGCGGCAGAACAAGCTGTCGGAGATCCTGTACGACAGCACGCGGGTCAGTTTCACCTACGACGAGACGGCGGGCGTGCTGAAGACGGTGAACCTGCAGAACGAAGGCTTCATCTGCTCCATCCGCTACCGTCAGGTGGGGCCGCTGGTGGACCGGCAGATTTTCCGCTTCAGCGAGGACGGCATGGTCAACGCGCGCTTCGATTACACCTACGACAGCAGCCTGCGAGTCAC
This sequence comes from Betta splendens, assembly GCF_900634795.4. Classification (NCBI taxonomy): domain Eukaryota; kingdom Metazoa; phylum Chordata; class Actinopteri; order Anabantiformes; family Osphronemidae; genus Betta; species Betta splendens. Next base: position 17,186,656 of record NC_040890.2, on the reverse strand, counting down.
CAGCGTGCAGGGTGTCATCAACGAAACGCCGCTCCCCATCGATTTATACCAGTTTGATGACATCTCGGGAAAAGTTGAGCAGTTTGGAAAGTTTGGGGTCATCTACTATGATATAAACCAAATAATCTCCACGGCCGTCATGACCTACACCAAGCATTTTGATGCACACGGTCGCATCAAGGAGATTCAGTATGAAATATTTCGATCGCTCATGTACTGGATCACTTTCCAGTACGATGACGTGGGTCGGGTCACCAAGCGGGAGATCAAGATCGGCCCCTTTGCCAACACCACAAAGTACAGCTACGAGTACGACGTGGACGGCCAGCTCCAGACCGTCTACCTGAACGAGAAAGTGATGTGGCGCTACACGTACGACCTGAACGGAAACCTGCACCTGCTGAACGCAGGGAGCAGCGCCAGGCTCCTCCCTCTGCGCTACGACCTGAGGGACCGCATCACTCGACTCGGGGACATCCAATACCGGATGGACGAGGACGGCTTCCTCCGCCAGAGGGGAGCCGAGATCTTTGAGTACAACTCCAAAGGACTGTTGGTGCGGGTTTACAGCAAGAGCAGCGGCTGGACCTTACAGTACCGCTACGATGGCCTGGGCCGCAGGGTTTCCACCAAGACCAGCCTGGGCCAGCACCTGCAGTACTTCTACGCAGACCTGAGCTATCCAGCCAGAATCACCCACTTATACAACCACTCCAGCTCGGAAATCACCTCCTTCTACTACGACCTCCAGGGCCACCTGTTCGCCATGGAGATCAGCAGCGGGGAGGAGTTCTACATTGCTTGTGACAACACCGGCACGCCTCTGGCCGTCTTCACCAGCAACGGACTCCTGGTCAAGCAGCTGCAGTACACGGCGTACGGCGAGGTCTACTTCGACTCCAACCCAGACTTCCAGCTGGTGTTCGGCTTTCACGGAGGACTGTACGACCCGCTGACCAAACTGCTGCACTTTGGTGAGCAGGATTATGACATAATGTCTGGGAGGTGGACCGTCCCCGATGTGTCCACGTGGAAACGCGTTGGCAAAGAGCCGGTGCCCTTCAACTTATACATGTTCAGAAACAACAACCCCATCAGCAAAGTACACGAAGTCAGAGAGTACGTTGCAGGTAAGACGAGTGCAGGTAAAACTCCTCATCTCTGACAATCATGCTGTGATGGATCTTCTCATGCTGTTTCATTGCTGCACAGATGTGAACAGCTGGCTGGTGACCTTTGGGTTCCATCTTCACAACACCATTCCTGGGTTTCCCGTCCCCAAATTTGACTTGAGCATGCCATCCTATGAACTGAGGAAGAGCCAGCTGTGGGATGATCTGCCGGTGGGTCAAATCTTCTCTGCACATTGAGTAGACGTAGTGAAAACAGCTCGAGTTGAAAAGTTGGTGGGTTTTTTTGCTAACTGAAGAGATGTTGTTGCAGACAACAAAAAATAACCTCCTCCCCATTGTTTTCTTTTTGTATTAATATTTGGAACCTGCCATCTTTTAATTAGACTACTATGTATTTCATACAGTAGCCGTTTTAATTGGGCCATATTTGCATAATCACACACATATTAAGCAAAGTGTGCTTCCCTATGTCTGGCTGCTTTAGCGACCAGCTGAGCACATTTCCACACTGTCTAACTTTATGTGTAATATTGCGGTTTTGCTACTGTTAAAACAGTCTTTTGAAGCTATTTATGCTAGGCTTCTTTGGTCTAATGCCTTAATACAAAAAGTGTTGCTGTAAAAATGTCATGGGGGATTTATCTACTTTTGGCTTGAGAACACAGCTTGAAAACACCATTATCTTAGACGGCGATGAAAAACTCTCTGAAGCAGAGCCGCAGCCGGTTCTAAATGGCCTGGAGAGTCAGGTTCTGCCATGTTCAGACGTTAACGTTTCACTGCACTTTTCCTACAGTCTATCTCTGGGGTCCAGCAGGAAGTAACTAGACAAGCACACTCTCTCTTGTCATTCGAGCGGCTGCCACAGGTCCATCTCAGCCGAGGTCGCAGGGGTGAAAAGTCCTGGCTGTGGTTCTCGGCGGCAATGTCTCCCATCGGACGAGCCGTTATGTTCGCCATCTACAAGGGCACGGTCCACACCCACTCGCTCAACGTCGCGAGTGAGGACTGCATCAAGGTTGCAACCATCCTCAACAATGCTTTCTACCTGGAAGACCTGCACTTCACTATAGAAGGACGCGACACGCACTACTTTGTGAAGCCGGGACTGCCGGACGCCGACCTGGCGGCGCTGCACCTCACCAGCGGTCACAAGACCCTGGAGAACGGCGTCAACGTGACCGTGTCCCAGTCCACCACCGTCATGGACAGCCGGACTCGCCGCTTCGCGGATGTGGAGGTCCGCGCCGGCGCCCTCGCTCTCCACATCCGCTACGGCGCCACCGTGGACGAGGAGAAGGCGCGCGTGGTGGAGCTCGCCCGCCAGCGCGCCCTCGCCGGCGCGTGGGCGCGCGAGCAGCAGCGCGTGCGCGACGGCGAGGAGGGAGTGCGTCCGTGGACAGAGGGGGAGAAGAGGCAGCTTCTGAGCAGCGGGAAGGTTTTGGGCTACGACGGGTACTACGTCCTTTCCATCGAGCAGTACCCAGAATTAGCAGACAGCGCCAATAATATCCACTTTCTTCGGCAAAGTGAAATTGGGAAAAGGTAACAATACGAGGTGCATGTTCTGCCAAAGAGACTTTTTGGTAAAGGCAAACCCGCGGACAGAAGGACACGCAGCCATAATGGAGGGTTGCTGATACAGTATGTACCCTGAGTGTCCATGTGTTTTTGTAAAAAATAACAAATGAGTTCCATAAAATACAACAAAAAAATTGAATTACAAGCGGTCGAAGCAATGCTGTGCATTGTGACATTGGGACTACAGAGTAAATGTAAAACTACACCAAGCCTTAACATGGCAATTACAGGTACGTTCCTCTGTAGCACAAGCCTTGTGGACTCTGAACAGAGGACTAGTGGTGTCTTTGAGGAAATAGTGAGGTAATTTAGGTGTTTTATGTTCGTTTTCTGTTTTCATCGAGAAAAGTCTGGCTCAACAACTAGTGTAAGAGCAAAGTAAATGTTTACATTATGCATATCTACACTTCTCTAGAAGTACGGGGCTCGTGTTCACACGCCTGGAGCAAGCGGCGTCCTTGGCGGTTATTTTTCCCTTCTTTATTTTCTTTAATCAGAGACTTCTGATGTCAAAGAGAGATCCTTACCAAACAACCACTACGTATACCAGATTTAGCACTGTAAACATGAAAAAAATGTTCAGACGTCTTATTCTCTTTTAAATGCTTTTAAACAGAAAAGAACAATTTTGATGTTTAAAAACCTGATATTGTGGGGAAAAAAAAGGACGGTCACAGTTACGAACTGTTGGGGGACAAGAGACACAGCCGTGTCCTGGACGGCACTGGGACACCATGTTTTGTAAATTATGCAAGAGTTTTATGGCGTTTTCTTTTTTTTTAAGAAACTGAATAAATGTCTGTAATAGTCATTAACAGTAATTTATGTTGTGTTTATACATAACAAATAAAGTCCAGCTGACTTAGCTTTTTAAGTTCTGTTCCACCCTGATGCGGCTGATGTGGGGCTTCTTCACTATGCTCTTTTTAATCAACAGAAACCTGTGCATGTAGTGACAAGTGGTAATGTATCTATAACATGCAGTCAACTATTATTTCCACTAAATTTCATGTTTATCGGGCATAATGCCTTTTGACCCAGCTTTCTGTCCAATTAATATTTCATCATCAAGAATATTTCATGAACCCAGCTCACATAAACACGGTTGCAGTTGATCTAAACATAGCTCACGTCCATGTTTTTTGGTAGGTATATATATTTTTTGATTGTTAAATGCACTCATGGATTAAAAATAATACTGGGGTTATTTTGGTGTGTTGTTTTTTTAAGATGTTCTTTAGGTTTTGTTGGTTTGAAAATGAATGTACAAGCGAGAATAGGCTAGAGATTTGTGCAGCCCCTTTAAAATTAGAGTCTGTATTTAGGCTTTAAGAGGAAGACGAGTGAGCTACAGGATCGGCAACAGGAAGCAGTCCTTGAAATATTTAATCAGATGAGTTGAGGCCCAAACATTTAAGGTTACCGTGTGACAAGTACTGTAATGATTTTTTTTTTAAATCTGTTTGTTGTGATCAGGTTCCTCACACAAATGCAAAGCGCTGAAGTAGAGACACTTCAGAAAACCGGCCTTTTATATGAATGGGATTTTTTTTTTCATGCTAGACATCAAACAACACTTCAAACCAAATGTAAGGCTTTGCCCAACGTTGTTTTATGCTGTTGTTTTTGACCTTCTCTCTGCCGTCCCAAAGATTCTTTATACATTTTAAGTCAATTTTTAAATGTTTCATGATATGCAGAGCTCAACAAAGCCATGCTATCTTAAAATCTCCAAAGCGCGCCTTCAAAGTTCTCATCAGACTCCCTTAGCGTATACCACCCTCTTTCACCATGGACCTGTAATAAAATGTATTATTCAAGTTTCTCTGTAAGCCACTATCTATTGTTTCTTCCAGCTGAAAGTACAGCGAACGTACCGAACCCCATTTTGTTTTGATATACCCATACAAAGGGCTTTAAACCCCCGCTGACAAACCTTCAAATACAAAATCTGACAAGTATGAGGCATTCAAATCTTTCATTCCCTTAAAAGCCCTACGATGCTCCCTAGTGGTGCAAAGTGCATAGTTCACAAAGTCATCCCGTGGACGATTTGCCTACGCGTCATTCAGCATTACACTTTTTAGAACAGCGGTCATCGCTGCACCTTCACCGGTGAGAATATCTTTAAAATAACGCTGGCTTTGAACTCCAACAGTAAGTAATTTAGTTGAATTCTGGTGATTGACGAGACACACGTTTGAAGGGAAAGGAATTTGACAGTCCAGGTTAATTTTAAGAGACATCAAATGGAATAGATGAAGCAGTAATATAACAACAGCCTGCAGTGCTGCTGCAGTATTGCACTGTGACCACAGCAGGCGCTGCCAAAGCAATTGTGCTGCGTATCACTATGCAGCGCAACTAGACCCACTTCAAAGGCTTATATAAAAGAGATGGCACAAGTTTGCAAGAACATCAAAGAGCCCACAGCATTGTGCAATAACGACATCAGAGCAATACAAAAAAGGAGCATGTTACATAATTTAGTAAGTTTAGTTTGGTAACTGAAAGGTATGGGCTGTACATTAAAGCAGCTCGTCTGCATCAAACATTGCAGCTCTGAAGCCTTGGGCTTGACCTTCACAGGCTGATGTCAAGCTGCTCGCTGGTAAATTAAACCAATGCCTGGATGTAATGAGTATGAGTTACTTTAGTGGATATCGTAAACGCTTGTTCAACTTTAAATCGATGTGAAGAATCAGTTGTTTGACATTTTTAATGAGCCTCTAGTAAATAAAAGAATAATGTGCGTTGTAATGTGCACATTTAACCTTTTACATTTCTACTAATTTCCTGTTATTACTGCAAATATCTGCTCTTTCACGTCATGACACACAAAAGGTCATTATATTTATTCCTGCTTTTACTCACCTTTTGCTGACAAGCTGCGTGAAAACAAAAAGAACATTAATTCAAGGAGGAAAGCGCTGCGCTTCCTAACAAGGCTTTTAAGTTGTGCAGTGTTGGCTGGTGGTTCTAACCAAAAGTTAAACAGCTTTAAGCAAAGAATGGCCATGAAACACATTGAGCAAACGGCGCTCAGATTAAACTTCATCTTAGTCCCCAGACTTATCGATCCACATGGTTGAACAGCATTTGTTTTCACCCGTGACTGTGAATCACTTTTCATTTGGACGCAAAATAGTCTTTTGAGCTGAACAGAACTTGAACCGTCGCAGGCGATCGTTTGCAATTGTAAAATGGAATCATCTGTACTTTAATCCTACTTTGTCGTATGATGTGATGGTATTCTACCCAGCACTGTCTGAAACAATATAAATCAGTTATGTTGTAAATGCTTAAATAGTGAATCACCTATTATTACTGTAATATATCACCTGAAGATTTGTTAACACAGATTTGTCCTTTTTATTAATACTCTAGCATTTATATCATCAGTCAAATCAACTTATAAAATAGCTCAATATGTTAAAATGATTTTCGATTTAGGTAAATACCAATATAATCTAATAATGTATTTTTATTAAACCCTACTTCTGTTTCATCTTGAAATATAAATATAGTGTTTATTGAGCTAATGATCGCAAGAGGGTTGAGTTATTTACAGTATGATAATAACCTGATTATAGTATGAATTCCTCTTTATCGTGTCTCTGGCAGAAACAGCAACAGGCTGATTGTACTAATAATATGAATATATTTAGTTGCACTTTCATGTTTGTTTTCGGATCATTTACCAGTAGCTAAGAGCAGGACTGCCACTTTTAAATACGCATGCAAACTTCAAAGACTGCAAACATCCAGTAGAAAATAGTTTCACAGGCACTTTAACATGGCAGCAGGAAGGAAAACACAGCCCCCACGCCTGCGCTCTTCTAATCAGCGACTCAGACCTTGACGATAACACAGAGCGACACACGCGTCCTGTCAGTGGGATCGACAAGCTTAAAGTTTCGAACATTTATACTGATTATCTCATCTGCTACGGTCTCATCTACTGTAAGCACCCCCCCCTCCACTTTTCCACGCAGCCCGTATCCATGTAAATGGGAACAAGAACAAAGAATTTGGGCCCTGCTTCAAGTTCAGCGTGCAGCCTTACATCGCCCGGCTTGTACCATGTCCCAGTTCAGAAATAGCTGCTTGTTATCATGCCTCTGATCTTCTGAGGACAGTTCCACAAGCTGTTGGGACTGTACTTGAGAGGTCTACAAAGAGTGTGAGTGAAAAACAAGGGAGCTAATGATCTTGGAGGGACTTCGAGGCGGTGGATAGTGGATTCTGAGTCTTAAACCGATGGAACTGGGTTAACAGCAAAAAAAGAAGATGCTTGTTGTTGTTGACTTGCTTTTTGGGAGGTAGATCGGCAATTATCATGTTTCAATCAATAATGTATGCAAAGTGACAAATGGTTCAAGCTGCTCATGATCATTTGGAACGACAGCCTCCACATTCATCTGCGAAGAACCTTTGGACAGTCACACTCTGCAGCTCGAGCCCACGAATATCTGGTAAATGTACAGCCATAAGAGAAAGCAGACTTCATCTGTATCACATGTACAGTACACTGAGCTCTATAACCTTGGAAACCCCGCATCTCCACTGATGTCCACTGGGGTAAATAAAATATTAACCAAATTGCAAATATTTACATTTAAGTGTCCAATGAGCTACAGAGTTGTATCAATGTTTGCCGAACATTTTTGGAACAGCTGGACGTCAACTGATGGTAATGACACAACGTTTGTGCTTTTATAGACTGGCATTGGCAACATTTGTGTGCGGGATTTGTTTTCACGTTGGTTATATAATAATGTAACTGCCTAAAAATCTGAGGACAAATGTATAATAAATCCAAAGTTGTGTTTGTTTTAATATAACAATAAATGTGCAGATCATTTTTAGTAGGAATATTTATCAAATAAAACAGACTTTTGCCTGCTAAGAAATTAAACTGGCGACGTTAGGAGTAAACACACAGAGCTCCAGTAGCAGCTCACTATCTGTAAGCAATGAAACATTTGTATTTAAGGAACACGTGCAAGTAAACACTGAACATAGCCTGCAGCCAAAAGTGAAGAGCAAATCCACCATTATTATAATTACACTCAACTACTTCTGACTTATTTGATTTATTTATTTTCCTGTTAATTTGATTATTTCTAGAAACGTATCGTGAATGGTTTAGTTGTTGCTGTGCATGTTGTTTTTTTGTGAGTGTTTCTTTGCTCGGTCGGCTACAAAGTCCATGAGGTGGTGCTGGTTAAAGGTAAACCGTGGTCATGTGGCAGTAAGGCGGGCCGGATGGTGACAGCGTCCTGGTGAGTGATTGGATGAAGAGAAGCTATAAAAATCTGGACGGCGTTAAAGACAATTTTAGTTAACGTTACCGAGGAAATATAACACATCTTGCTGCGGCTAATTAGCATAAATCATGAGTGGATGTCCATACTTTGAGAAGAGGCATTTGTATGTTTACTTTATAAATCGCATCAGTAAAAAAAATAAAATTAAAAATTAAAAATTTGGCTGAATTATTTTCTGTCAATTACTTTTTGACACCACTAGTTGCATCTGTTCTACATTTGTGGTCAAATTGATTTATTTTGGAAAAATACTAATATTTTTTTTCGCACTGTAGGTTATTCAAAAACAAGCCTCCAAAACAAGATGAAGACGAGGATGGCTCTCAGGCGGGAGTCAACAAAGCCAGTAAAGGAGGAATAATCTATGGAGACTACCTGCAGGTAAAAAAAATGATGATCACAGTCACAAATCATATGAATGTTCAGTTTCCTAAACTACAGCCTTTTCTCTCTTTCTACAACGCAGCTCAACAAAATAATGTCAGCCCAGGTGCTACAAAGTGAAGTGAAGGGTAATAAGATCCACGACGAGCATCTCTTCATCGTCACCCATCAAGGTAAAAACGGAGCTCGGGTCGGGGCCTTATTTCATCACCATGACAGCAAATTAGTATTTTATTTTTGTTTGTTTACAAAATATTCTCACCTCATTTGTATTATGTATTGCAATCCAAATAATTAGAGTTCGTTAAACCATAACAGATTAAATATCAACCAAACAACTTGGCTGGAAGAATATTCTTCACTTCTCCAGCTTGATGTCATTTGGTTGTTGACCTGCTTCTTTACTTTGTGTTCCATTGCAGCCTATGAACTGTGGTTTAAACAGATTTTATTTGAACTGGATTCTGTGCGAGAGATCTTCATCAGTGGACACGTAAGTGCCAGCAATTTGTATTTTAATTTATTTTTTCTTCTTCACAAAAACTCTAATTAGGTTTAATACAGAAAAATGAGAGAGCGCTGTCTTCAGGATTTATTTTTGGTGTGAACATTGTTCTGGAGATGTTGTTACCAGGATAGTCAGGTATTATTATTATTTATCTAATTATGAAAATGAGCTGGTATATCCCTCATCGCCCAGATAGATGCTGGAATTAAAATTAGAGCAACAGTTAAAGTTGTTACTTCTGTCCCTGGAGGAGACACATTAGGTTGATGAAATAACCATCCCACAAAAACAGAAATTCTAATTAGTTCAGTAATTACATTTTTCCCTGCGTCAGGATATGTTCTCAAGCTTCATTACGATTAGCAGTTATATCATTAAATATTTTAATTTCCTCAAGGTCCGAGACGAACGCAACATGCTCAAAGTCAACACTCGCATCCACAGGATTGTGATGATTTTCAGGCTGCTGGTGGACCAGTTTGCGGTGCTGGAAACAATGACAGCCTTGGACTTTTTTGACTTTAGGTGAGCTCATAAATATCTTCCTCTGCATCTCTGCTTGAGCTATAAAAGACTTATGAGATGCGCTCTGTCTGTGCTGTTTGTGCACAGGGAATACCTGTCTCCCGCCTCTGGCTTCCAGAGCCTGCAGTTCCGGCTCCTGGAGAACAAAATCGGGGTCCCGGACAACCAGAGGGTTCCGTACAACAGGCGCCACTACAGGGACAACTTCAACGGCCATGACAGCGAGACGCTCCTGGACTCAGAGCAGGAACCCACACTCTTGAAGCTGGTTGAGGTGAACCTTCCCCACTAGTGACTGCATAGGAGCATCAATTTTTCTATATAATATCTGTGCATTTTTTAAAACATTCTGTTTGTTGAACGTTACTCTGGAAAGGACCATCTGCTATTGAACCAGGTATAAATGTGCTAAAACCTTGGGCTGTTCTTCTCAGGAGTGGCTGGAAAGAACTCCTGGCTTAGAGGCGGACGGATTCAATTTCTGGGAAAGGTTGCAGATCAATATATTTGATGGACTCAATCAGGAGAAGGAGAAAATCGAGGTAGTGTAAGAGATGACTTCTGAACAAACTTTCTCTGCTTTCCCTAGAGTGCGCGGTTGACTGACAGGACACTGTGTTTTTTTTTTTTGTTTGTTTTAAAGAAAATGCCAGATTCCGAGGAGGAGGAGGAGGCGATGGAGGAGCTGGTCAAACAGAGGGAGCTCTTCAACTCCCTGTTTGACGAGAAGCGTCATGACCATCTCGTTAGTACAGGTGAGTTTAAATGACCAAACTGAAAACACGAAAATTTGACGTTTAGCTCGCAAAACCATTATTACATTTCATTTAATTCATTTTTCCCATCAAGGTGAGAGGAGGCTCTCCTACAAGGCTCTACAAGGTGCCCTGATGATCTACTTCTACAGGTGAGTGGGGGTTTTTTACACTTCCTGTCCCTTTAATTATCCAGTAAATTTGTATGTAAATCAGTAAATCACCCAGGTCATGTGACATCCATGTTCGGTGGCTGTGTGATTAAAAACATGTCACACCGCTCATTCAGCCGTTGTTTAAGCTGCCAGTAGGTGATAATTATGTGGAAACGCTGGCTTTGCTGCGTTAAGCGCATTGTGACTCTGGAGCAGGTGATAGTGGCTCATTTCACAACACTCCAGAACCTATAAAACAAACGCTCGCGTGTCTTTTAGGGAGGAACCACGGTTCCAGGTTCCCTTCCAGCTGCTCACATCGCTCATGGACATTGATACGCTCATGACGAAATGGAGATGTAAGTACTGTAGCATCTGTCAGCCGCCCCACACTCAGTAAAGTACGGCAGGAAGCTAATGCTGTAATATTTTGCCCAAGGGCAGAGTTGGACTAACGGGAGGGATTTGCAGAACTAAAATAGTTCACAACCTCCGAAGTAGAATCATTCACACCTTCTGATCAATCCAAACAAGCCGTTCCCGTAGAATAAATTTTTACTGACTCGTGTCTCGCTTACGTCAAAACAGTTAGGCCTCAATTGAAACGTGTGCAAGTCAAGACAAGGCTCAGGTCACAATGGACCCTCTGTCTCTTGTTGTAGACAATCACGTATGCATGGTGCATCGTATGATTGGCAGCAAAGCTGGCACGGGGGGCTCATCTGGCTACCACTACCTGAGATCTACTGTCAGGTACAGTATGCTGGAGATTTAACTCTTCACGCTGCCAACGCACGCGCGGGCAGATGCAGCCTCTCCATCTGCATCTCAATGAACTAGTCCTCTGGTCACTCCTTGTTGCACAGTCTATATGAGGTGTTTCAAGCATCATTTGTAACGGAGCCTTACTTTTTTTAGCGACCGCTACAAAGTGTTTGTGGACCTGTTCAACCTGGCGACTTTCCTCGTCCCTCGTCACTGGGTGCCCAAGCTGAATCCCAACGTTCACACCTTGCTCTACACGGCCGAGTGCTGCGACAGCTCCTACTGCAGCAGTGAGGACTCTGACTGAGGCGCGTCCGTCCCCGCATCCGACACCAGACACATGCGTCAATAGAGGAGACAGCGTTTTAGGAGAGATGGGATGAAGCAGAGACATTTTATTCCTGCAGATTTCCTAGAAAGCACTGGGAGAGTGACGTGTAAATACAGATAAATAGCAAATGTACAAAGTTTCATGAGGTCCAGCTGTTAATGTTTAACAAGCACGCTGGAAAAAACGTGACATTAAAAGGATCGAACAATTAAGCTGAAAAATAAAACATTACTGGTTAATTAGTTACATCAGGCTGCAGAACCTTTAACACGGGTCTGACTCTGAAACAATCAACTGGCCATATTAGAGATTTTTATTCTAATCCTGACTGCTCAGAGTACAGATGGCTACTTGATGAAGTCTGCTTTTATGTTTTCTCAGTAAAATTATGCAAATTTACTGTGACTGACCTGAAAGCAAATGGATTGTTGAGAGCAATAATGAGATTTTACAAACAAATCATCGTTCATGACCGACAGGAAGCTACTTCAGCCCACGGCAGTATGGTTCACGTAAAACGTTCAGTATTAAAAGCAGTGTAAAATAAAAGTCAAAGCTTAGTTTAAAACTATTAGAAACAATGCAAAATTAAATAATGAGCCAAATGTGTATATAAGCTGATATAGATGCATTTGTATAGTGTCAAATATATTATTTTTTTGTAAATGAATCATATTTATGCAGTGATTCATGCAGCAGTTTTTGTAAAGGCAAATTTGTATCTATGTATTTAATATGATACATATTTTGTACTGCACATCTATTCATATGCTTACGGTTTGTGTTTATTGCTTACTTATGATCCAAAATCTGTGAACGTTTAAAGGGATTTATTTTGTTTTAGTGATGTTAGATGGTGACATTTCAATAAAAAGGATTTAATGTAATTACTGAAGGATGGTTTCAATTTCGCCAATAGCGACCGCTCACATGCAATCATACAAGACAAACTAAAACAGTGTATAAACACTGTTGTCAAAGAAAAACTGCTGCCACAGAATCTGCAATACCTGGGGAGCAGACAGAGAGATTAATTAATTCCTGAGCAGACACACGCCAAAAGGTGAAAGGAGACGTAAACAGAGGAAGACAAGCGGCAAAGATAATACTTACCACAAACATTGCTACCGATTTTTATATAAACATAGCCCTCGTCCCCCCATGCCGTTCCCCAGGAGTTCTGCACAATCCAGTGTGGAATATGGCCTAAAACAAACAACAAGCATCTCGAGATTTAATTATTTACAGGATAAAGGAGCACTAGGTGCACGTACGTGTGCGCCACAGCTGCAACCATTTTAAACTGTTACATAATCACTTACATCCTTGTGTAATACCAGAGAAACCCAAGTGTGTGTGAAATAATTGATGATGAAAAATAAGAAGCGCCGCTGTGTGTGAGCCACAGTATGTCAAAAAACAAACAGCCAGAGCAAATAGTAATAACAAAACCAATATGGAGTCGTCTGTCAGATTTTCACGGGATTTCAACACGAACTGGTCTAAACCTGGGACTGTCCGCACCGTCACAACCTGGAAATCTGGGTGAAAATTTCATCAACTGTACAAAAGGCTCGTATTTACCGTCCGAGCAGAGAGTATTGTAAATGTGGATTCAAATAATTTTTAATATGAAATATGATTCATGCATTAATTTTCTTTGGAAAGAAAAAACTCTGTATTCCTATTATTATTCCTATAATATATTCCTATACCAAAAAATATAATTCACTTGTTACAGGATTAAGATTTGATTGAACAACCTCAAATAAATGTGTTTCATTGTTGAGCCGTGTGTTGGAAGCAGGTACCAGTAGCGTCGTATCCAACGACCAGGACAGCGTGGTTGGACCGATGGCTGGAGCAGTGGTGCTGGATGATTCCTCCCAGATAATCCTGCCAGCTGATCGCGTCCACAACAGCAACCAAAGGACCGTTCTGCACCAGCTCACCCATCATGGCCGCCTCCTGACCTCTGAGTGACACAGGAAGAGGAAAAAGGCCTTGCAGTTGCACTATGTTAGGGATCTATAAAGTAAACTGTAAAGTCTGAGGTTTGGGAAAAGCAGTGAGAAGCGAAGCTCGAGCACATTATGAAGGTCATTACTTCAGTTTAACATTTCACATGGGCCATTTTTGAGAAATGTTTTGTTCTATATTCTCCTTTAAAGCATCTAATGACTGAACCATCAACTGTGCTTTTTCCTCGTTCATAAAATGTAGATTTTTCTCATTATCCCCATTCTGCTATCTGCCAACTCATCTTTTTCTTCCGCTCCATGATTCCCACTCGAAGCACAGTAGGTGTAATACCCTACACTCTCGGAGGCTTATGACATACAGACCGTGGATGAGTTATGGAGTCTAGGTCTGTGCCAAAACCATATTGAATAAATCAATTTGCATCCCCTTGGCAGTGAGGTGGGATCTTGTCTTTTGGAAACTTTATGATAATGTTTGCAGCACAGCAGTCGGGATGTGGCTCATGAGCCCCTTTACTGGAATGTTAAGGCTTCACCGTGACCCTTGAGCCTCCGTTCTACGGGAAATGTCAGATTCAAGCAGTTTGATGTACTCAGTGACAGAGTACGGCGACCTTTCTGATGACAGAAGCAGGTCAAAAGCTACATTTTTATACTGATTTATGCCAAAACTGTTCCAGTGCCCACATTTCCCGAATTTGAAAATTGTGATAATTTTGGTTAAAGAATGATTCAATGCTGGTTTCAGTCTGAGAAAAGAACGAGTAAAACATTTTAGCAAATACTGTATAATGAAGGTAAGAATTAATTTTTCAATCCTCCATGAGTTCTAGAAGAACCTGACCTTAGCTCTGACAGCACAACCAGGATAATTTGTATAATTTCTTTTTCAATATTAAATAAAGACAGTCTGATTCACTTTAACTCCAGATAACCTTTGGGTCATAATGACTGAGCCGGAGTCAAGAAACTTTGTGTTACGGAACAAGCCATGTCTGTATTGACTGAGTAAACACACTGGTCTGTCATTGCGCAGGACCCCTCCCCTCCCCTCCCTCTGTCCTTGGTACTTGAAAACTACATTAAAATTCCATGTGACAAAATGTATTAGTTTTTAGTCCATATTACTCATACACGGATGACAAAAAAGATGTTTTTACTCAAAGTCATGTGCAGTAAAGTTCTTCACAGCGACTCCATCATGTGACTGGGAGAAATAATGGCAAATTCCTGTCTTGGCCTTGTAGCGGTAGTCGGACTGAGGAACCAATTTCACTTTGGTCTAGAAAAAAAACAACAGCATGTCACAATAACCTTGTAAAATAATCACACTGACGCGTGGTTGGTGTGTGTATAAACATATACCTGTTTTAACCAATCCAGAGCCCACACAGCAGATCCCCCATTGCAGCCACTGTTTTGTATGGAACAGTCCAGAACCTGCTGCACGCTCAGCTGCTCCAGCGTAAAGCCTCCTATCGCATGGACAGACTGAATGGCACCAACAGTACCGAAGGCCCAGCAGCTCCCACACTGCAAAAAGTAAATTACCGTAGCATGACTCAGGTCTTTCACGTTGTACAGGGCAAATCATTGTTTTGATTTTTTTTTAAACAAACACTGATTCAAGGACACTTCAGCATCAGCAGGACAAATCATTTTTCACTGAATTTGTCTCTAATTGTTGTTTTAAAATATTGACCTTTTTGTTGGCTCTTAGATACAACTTAAACTAAAATAAAAGTGCAAAACAAAGCGTCTGGTTTGCTGTAGTGAGTGTGGAGGCAGAGGTTCATAAGGTGAACGAATCTGGTCAGACTGACTGATCTGTGACCAATTGTTTTCTGCTGCCATCTACTGACAGAATCACCTCAGGTGTGGTGCAAAATCACAATCCCAGCTTCTGCTAATGTACTTAAACCTTAAGGTCAAGTAATATTTGAGATCGTTTAGGGAGTTAAAACTAGTGCATCAGCTTTAATATACAGTAGGTTTAAAAACCTCCAGTGTTCCTTTGCTTAAAAAAAAGAAAAAACGATATATATATATATTTTTTATTACAGGTGGATTTTTTCCCCCTTCCTTACATTGGCAAAAGCAATACCATTATCTAAACAGCATGTGATGATCTGTTCACTTACTCAGCATTAAGTTGCCATAGATGTGATGAAAACATAAGTTCCTTCTAAAAATCCAATTTGTTATTGCTTTATGCGGTTGCATGTCCTAAAATCCATACCGATAATCAGTTTGCTACTGGAGGCACGTACATGTACATGCTGAGTGTACACAATATTAGGACCTACAGTACTGCTCTCCTAAAGCGGTGAAATGAACTGTCATAAAAGTGAAATCGAAAGGACTCTCCATGCGTTTGTGTTGCTGCTTTTTACTTCCCGTCGACCGCATTCATCTGCTGTATGTGTTGTGGAAACTCATCCAAGGCAGGTCGACTTGAGAAGCGCAGGAAAAGAAAAGCAAACTGTAGCAGTGCAGAGTGGAAGGTTAGCGCGGTCATGTACACACTCTACCTCTGGCTTTATGTTTTTGTATTCCCTTTTTTCCGCACGAGCCTCAGGACAAGGGTTTACAGTGAAAACACCACTTCAGACGGCAAACTGAGCAGAAAGTGATCCTTGAGTGAGGACAAGCAACACCTCCGTGTCTCTAAAAGTTGCTGTTCTTTCTCCACATGCACTGAGCGCACACTGAACGCCTGTGACACCCACTCGCTTTAACGTTAGCTCATCGTTAACAAAAAGGCCCCAAACAAAGAGGTGTTTTGCCTATCGCTGCTTCATGTCCAAGTTTAACACTGTGACATTCATCTGTTAAAAGGACCTTTATTTTTGTGCCGTCTAAAATCATATTGAAACATGACAAAGGACCATTTTAACGCTTCTGCAGCGTCTTATGTAGAGTGTGTGCAAAGCGCGGGCCTTCAGTGCAGACACTTGAGTGAAGCAGGAGAGTTTGTGTGACCCGTGGCACCTGGTGCTTTTCCGCTGTCTGCGCACTGATTGGGAGGAGTGGAGATAAAGAGGGCTGGTGATGATGGTGGCAACCCTTTATATGTGGAGGAGGCCAGAGGATGCGATGTGCAGCTTCCGGCCCAAACAACCTGCCTGTGCTTTGTTTGAGGCCTGTTGTTACTGCTGCTTGTTGTTTTGCCTCTTAATTATCCCCACCCACCAAAACGGTCGAGGCAGATGGACGCTCAGCCGGAGCCTGGTTCTACGCAATTGAGTTGAAATAAAGCTGAGCAAGCGGGAAAACTGGTAGTTCCTCAATAAATAATTGATTTGATTAAAGATGAAACATTAAAGAGGGCTTTATTTGCTTGTAAAACAACTGACTGCTCCAACAGTGAAGTCCAAACCGTACATGTGTGTCTAAATCTTACTGCTTGTTGGTTTTGGACTGGTGCCACCACAGCTTTGTCCCTCCAGTCAAATTTGGCTGGAAGATTCTCAGGCGTTAGTCCGGAGTAGTGGGGAACTCTGGTAGCGCTGCCTGTCAGGTACAGATCTGTGGATCACATATACAGTTGAAACATATCCCTCTGATTAAACCCAGCCAAACACACACAGAGTTAAATAACAATAATCTGGAGCAAGGTTTTGGTTCTAAAATTAAAATTAAGAAATTATGTCGACTCACCATTAAATACACAATTTATCAAATTGAGTCAGTTTATAGTTTGTGGCAATGCCTCAGCTTACCTCTGAACTGCTTTGGTGAGAGGTCAGAGAACTGGTTGATGCCATACGTTGCAGATTGTGGCACTGCAGAAAACGAGTTCAGGCGTGCTTGGCGTTTTTTTGAATCCTGCAAGAACGCGAATGACAAAAAAATGTGAAATGGATTAATTGTTTGAAATTAGATTTTACAATTACATTTAATGTTGCACTCAGTTCTCTTATTAGAAAGAGAAATAACATAATAGAGCTAACGTTATAATGCTGGCCTTGGTTATTGTGCTAAATAATAAATGTGTTTTGAAATATGCTCTATGTTATTTAGGAAAAATTTATACTTTTTGGCGAGACTGCTAAAACCTCAGTCAGCAAAGAGGCATTCACACATACAGTAAATGCTGCCTAAGAGGGCAGTATAGTATTTTACCTCTGAAAACAAAAATAAAAGTATAATAACATTAAATTATAACACTAAACTGTATCTCCTATCACTGAAAAACGTAACTTATTGTTACCTATGAAATGATTGACACTACTTTCACTATAACTTGCTGACTTTATAAGTGGGCGTGGTCTCTCGTGACGTCAGTTTTAGACGCGCGTTCGACAGTAACTGCGGTGGCAGTGGCGCACATCTTTATGTCTTACCCGAAAGTAGTTGTGACGCCTGTTAAACTCGTCGCTGGTGACGTCATACATGCGGTGAAACTGCGCTCTGAACAAGTCGAAATCAGCTTCAGAGACGTTCCTCCCAATCTGGGTCTCAGCAGAGTTTCCTTTAAGACCGCACAGAGCAGCGAGAAGCGCGCAAACGACGGGGACAATCGTTAGAAGACGATAAGCCGCCATTTACGAAAATATGCGTCGTGGACCTCTGCAGAGGTTAAACCGGGAAGTGCAGATGTTTATAAGTTCGCGGAAAAGGTGTAAAAGGAAAAGTTGATGCGCATGCGCAGTTGGTATGTACCGGCCCAGGGCTGAAGATTATGGGGAGGGATGTTAGCGGAGTCTGTGTATAGTGATGTGTAGATGTAAGTGTTCTAATTCCCACGTGCATGTGTTTATAGTTGTGTTCTATGTTGGTAACGGCGATAGTGGATGTATTTTATTGTGTTTATGCGCGGCGTCGTCAGTGAGGTCGTCAGGTGTGGGAGTGACCTGCTGCGGTGTGTTCACGATGCGTGGGAAATATAGGGGTTGTTTATGCTTTTCCGCCAAAGACGAGGGCTGAGTATTTGCCAGTGCTCAATGCTCATAGCTGGAGCTGAGACTCCTGGGCCACAGGTGCTTTTATCGCTCATCCACGGCTGTAGGCGTAGCTGCACCTGTGTAGCTTAGCTAGCACCGCACTTAGCCAACACCTGGGCCCACAGTAACAGTATGAAAGGCTTTCTGCCAGAATGAGCTCTTTAACGCGCTATTAATAAAAACGGGCTTCATCAGTGTTCATCTAGTTTTAAATGTTTCATTTTTAATCACAACAACATGAAAATCGCCCCTCATCAGATCTGAATACTTTTATTATCTACACAATTTTTTTGTAAATATTTTACCTGTCACAAAATGTAAAGCTGACACATGACAGCTTATTACAGAAGAGCAGCAATAACAGGAAATATATTGTCTCAGCAGCTCTGCAGCATAACTAATCATCCAATTAAAACAGAAAGATCCCAGCCTATAAATTAAAAGAAATATTTATTTTTTTATTGGGTGCAAAAAAGGATAATAGCTTGTCTTATCCATAGGGACACAGCTTTGATTACAGCCACCAGTCACTTTGTATTCAAGGCTCAGGATATAGTTAAAGTACAAAAAAATGAGGATTAAAAGGCTTGTCAGCACTGACTAATTACTCTTTAACATCAGGTCTGACTGATGATTCAAAACTAAAATACTATAATGACTTCCTAAAATTCTGAATGCATTGGATTAATATAAGGCATAAAGTGCTGAATTATAATTTAAAAGCCATGCAGAAACCCAGTGTGACATTTTGTGCCGGTCACAGACACGGAGGCTGATATTTGTATAACTTGTGACCACACACACCCCCACACACATCGTACAATAACACTGCAGCAGTTACTCCCAGGCACAGTAGCAGCTGCAGAGCATTTTTTCCAGCCTGTCCTTTGTCGAGACCAGCCAACCGGTCGCTACGCTGGGGGGAAAACTCGGCTACTCCTGTGCTTTTTGGAGTGGCATCTGATCCTGCCTTCATCATAAGCAAAGCTCTTGTGCAGCGTGCCAGAGGAAATGTCAGACGCAACACAGGAACTCAGCAACAAGCCCTTCGCGGCCCAGTTGTCCAATGTTTACCTCAGCATCCTGGCACTCTTCTGCTTCAAGCTCTTTGTTAAGATTTCTCTCAACCTGCTGACTTACTTCTACATTGTCCGTGGGAACCGCAAGGAAGCTGCCCGGATATCAGCAGAGTTCTATGACTATGGTCAACAGCACAGTGAGTACCGAGAACACCCCCAGAGACGTTCTTTCCTACTGAATGCAGTTTCTTTGATCTCGGTGACTGTGCAATATGAGACACGTAGAGGTGTGCATTTAAAGAAGGTCTGAGTCAAGAGAAGCCTCAGTGTAACAGTGTTTACATTACTCACCAAGAAACTGCCTTTGACCTCAGGCGTAAGGTCGCAGACAGAAAATACAGCTCCTTATAAAATAAAGATACAACACATCCCAACACGTTTACTGTTTTTTAGTGAGCTAAAACTACAGTGATGACCAGTATTTCCTCCTTCATATTCATATATTCTAAATATACGACAGCCTAATCCTCTTTCGTTCGCTTAACAGCTAATTATACATCCTAAGAACTGTACATTCAATTTTAAATGAAGACATTCTAGGCTGGCAGCTCTTTTCCTCTAATGTATTAATAGAACATAGTCATGATATCACCCCCCTTCCCCAACCCCCATCCTGCCCTAGTTTCCATTCCCAGCTATGCAGTGCAACCAAAACAACACATTCTTAGAGACAGGCGGTTGGAAGGCACATTCAGGGGGAGGAGAGGCACGACAACAACATTATCTATAGCTTTCACTCAGGGGGATGTTTAATTTAAAGTGGACCCACTCCACAAAATACTAATTAGCTAGGCTTTAGGTATTAGTCACGGTGCTGTGCTTCAGTCTTCCTTGTACTAGGAAATCTGTTTGATGTCCACGGCTGGGTCTCTATACCGGTACTTTAAACTAATGTCAGCGCGTGAATAAACATATAGGAAGCATTAAGTGGGGTTCTCTATGATTCATGAAACAATGGAGGAAGATGATGATGATGATGATGACAGAGTGTGGAATGCGTCTGCTGTTATTCTGGACATTGACTCAGGTGTGTTTAATGAGAAATAGCCACAGAAACGTCTGAGCTCCTGCTAATTTGTCTGTGTGACGCTTCAGGCCCAGAGTTGTACAATGACACGCTGCATCTTGCATTAACTCTGAGAATGAAGGCTGAGAGCGGGACCTGGGAGGGTAATGTATCATTTTGATAAAGATATTAAATGAATGGAGACTTGATTAATATCGAGTGAGGAGGTAATTTATTGGTTAATCAATGCAGAAATTACTCTAATTCCTCCATTGATTAACCTTTACAGCTGCTTAATTAAATCCAAACCACAAATCTGAACTTATCAATATCATCATCATCCGGAGATGTATTACCCTTTCACTTAAGGCCTATTCTTTATCAACCAAGAGTGGATGCAGCTCCCAGCGTGTGGACTGAGTGGACAGAACCAGCTTTTTTAAAATAAGCACGAGAAGTGAGAGCTAAAGTCTCCTTCCCCTCACAGGATCCTGGGCGGACCGCTCACCTCTGCACGACGCCGCCAGCCAGGGTCGCCTCCTGGCTCTGAGGAGCCTCATTTTACAGGTGAGGAGAACACCGTCCTCCAGGGGAGTAACGCACACCTTGTCTCTACATATGGGCTCTGTTGTAATCATTCCAAGAGCAAATTAAAAACGGTTCAGTTCCTTTGTAGGTTGCCAATCAGATAATAGTGGAGGGGATGAAAGTCAGGGCTTCCTAGAAAGTTGTTCCAGTAAAGGGCACCTCCTGACGACTTTAAGTGGTCTTTATATAAAAGAATGTATGTCATAGCGATTTTACATTACATCTGCTCCTGCTTAAATGTTTAATAATAAATATGTCTATACAGTCAAAGACTATTGCAGCTCCTCAGCTTTTGGGTTGAAGCTTAAAGAAATGCATAGATGTGAGAAAATTACCACCAGCTTCAATGTCAAATCCGAGAAATTACAACCCTGCAAATGTAAAATGAACGGGACATTTCATAGAGACAGACTGATACAATATCTGAATCTCAGGTTCATAAAATCATCAGTAGGACAAGCTTTTCAAAAGAGAAAGAGATGAGAAGGTCCACTGCTCATACACTGTACAGACGACTGTACCAGAAGCTGCTTCCACTACAAAGCCCATCTGAGTTCATAAAAAGCAGGGGAATCATTATTTTCCATAGTGATTCATTAGCTCTTTACCTGACCTCTAGTGGATAAGCACTTTACTTAGCAAGCGTATTAATCTCCATTATTTAAATGTGACTTTACCCTATAGTCCCGTTGTATATATCTGACAGTAACAGATGGCTCCCAGTGAAAAGGCCACTTCTGGTTTTTATAAAAGCTTTATTGATGTTCTTGTAATACCTCGTGTTCACCAATAGAGGTTGACAAAGGTCAGGCGTTGGCTGCTGCCCCACGGCACCACATGTTTGAGGCTGCTTGATGTGGTTTCCAGGGTCACAGCGTCAACGTCCTGACTATAGACCACGTGACGCCGCTCCACGAGGCCTGTGCCGGGGATCACGTCGCTTGTGCCAGGGCTCTCATCGACGCAGGAGCAAATGTAAGTCGCACGTTGGCCTCATGGCTTCTTAACGTCGCCTTGCTCCGTGGGTCAAATGTAATTTCCATGGGTGGGGAAATCTGGATACGGGCACCAAATGACAAATGCACTGCTCTCCATCTATAGTCACCGTAGAGCCATTAAGTTGTTGTTCCTGTTCAACTGTTCCCTCGGGCTGTTGCTATTACTCAACTTGCACGTATAAACGAGGCCTAAAAATAACAATAAAAAGAAAATGTGTTTACAGGTCAATGCTTCTACAATTGATGGAGTCACCCCTCTGTTCCACGCCTGTACAGTGGGTAGTGTTGCATGCACTGAAATTCTTTTGGAAAATGGAGCAAAGCCCCAGAGTCTTGTATACCATCCTTCACCAATCCATGAAGCTACCAGCAAAGGTATATGATGACAACATATAATAGATTAGTGGTCAGACACGTCAGCTATTGTCTCTGGTAGCTCTCAGCTAACATTTTAAATGGATTGCATAAGAAAATTTAGGTCCATTGTTTTTGCCACCCAGTACTAATTCTCATGTTTTAGAACGATGCAACATTCTTGCTCGTCATGCATTTAGAAAACCACGGCGTAATTAATACATTTAACTGTACTAACGACATCTAGCACTTTGTGTCGTCCTTCTCTGTGCTGCACCGTACGTCCTAGCCAACCTGCATCACAAAACATCAATTCTAACATGACCCAAGCCAGACAGCCTGGAGAGTTATCTTGCGTTGTCACTTACTGATTACTGCGGTCACGCTCCATTACGTGCAGGTCATTACGGTTGCGTGGAGGCCCTGGTGACTTGGGGAGCAGATGTGGACATGGACATTCCTCACCTGGGCACGGCGCTCTACACCGCCTGCGTCTGCCAGGAGCTGGAGTGTGCCAGGAAACTCCTGAGGGAAGGTGAGCTCGCGGCGCACAGTGAATCCCTACGTCTCCATTCAGACGGGTGCACATCCTGCACGCAAACACTGAGGGGGAAAAAAAACCCCATCGAGTTCCACCTTTGCCCTGCAATCACAGTAGAATTAGGCCAGAGGTTGGCCACTGACACATTCCTAATCATTTGCTGGTGGCTGGATTCCTGCACACCAAAGACGCCCACGCTCACACAAACACATGTTGCGATTGCAATTTCATTACTGAGTGGCACAGCCAATCACATGTCTTCTGCAGCTGACTGCTCACATTTTCGAGCCATTAGTATGCCAATATTGCCCGCTGTCTTTGATTGAAAGTAACAAGTTCACGTCAGTTCTCTCGGGGCTGCTGAAAATCATTTCTGGGAAGCATGTGAATATTGTTAGGTAGACAAGGGCGGCTGAAGGGAGGCATACATACATATAAATAAGACAACACAGTAACAACACACTTTCACTGTATTTTATAATGAATGTATGACGGGACTGTGTCTGGAATCCGTAATTCTCTTCTTTCCATGCAGGTGCAAATGTTCAGAAAGGCAAATCCTTGGATTCACCTCTACATGCAGCCGCGGAAAAAGACTGTACAGCGGTAGTGAAGCTGCTGCTGGACTTCGGTGCCGACATTAATGCCCGGAACACGGAGTTCCAGAGGCCAGTGGACGTGGCTCCACCCAGCAGTTTGACCGAGGGCTTTCTACTGCTTTATGAAGGTATTTGTTTTGTTTGCAGTCTTGCCGTATCTGGGTTTAGTTGTAATTATTTCTTCATCACATCCTCTTCCTCCCTCTCATAGCTACACCTCGACTACTGAGCCAGCTGTGCCGTCACTGCATCAGGAACAGTGTTGGCCGCGACAGACTCCACCTTCTGTCCCACCTTCCGCTGCCGAACCGGCTCAGGATCTACTTACAGTACCAATGACGCGAGGCAGAAAAGGCATGTGCTTCAATGGGACTTTCAGGAATTAACTCTGGACTCAAGCAGCGCCATCACTTCTATGAACTACCTTTAATTTCAATGCAGTGAGAGCAGTTAGACAGAGGAACCAATGAGCTGCTTGGTGTGGCCTTCATCACATCTGAGGACGTGGATGTGGATGCATGACACAGGATGCTTTAACCAGATAACTTTGTTCCCTGGATAAGTTATAGTTGAAATTTATGTTAATAAATGCAGTTGTGTTTGCTTTTTAGGTTTGCAGTGTTTAAAGGATTCACATCTTCAGAGAGCAATGCACTTTATATGCACAGTGAGATTATGATTATTATTATACAATATAAATGAACATTATACAGCATAGTTTTGCATTTCATGAATGGTGTATTGCACAATAAAGGATAATTAAAATATTTTAAACCCTAGTGCGTTCCAAGCTTTTTTTTAAATACATAGTTGTGTTGTTTTGTCTTTGACCTAGAGATGAGTTGTGATCATTACTAATTCAAGACAAGTCTATAGTTGAATTATTAAGCATAAACAAGGAGAGACTGACCTTATTAGAAAGTTTTAGACAGAAATATGGCTGAATGGAGAAGCAGATGTTTCTATTGCCCAGACAATATGCACAATAAAATACTGTTCAGTAACACTTTATTTACCACGTTTCTTTCCACATCATTTACTGAAAGTCTTCCTCATACATTTTTGATAGGTAGCGGGTATTTTGTTTGGTAATAATTGAATAACTTTCCAGTAAACAATCTCTTTATAAAGTTCAGGTGGATGGAATTTAATGACCGTTCATGGGCATTCTGTCCTAATTTATACTTTCCTATTCCTATTATCCTTTAAAGAGCAACGTACCTAGCTGGTACTTGGTTTGGTTGTTCACATGTCAAACCCACATAATGTTTGATAGCATACGAAATGTTTCGTATATGTATGTAACAAAAAAGATTAAAAAAACAAGTAACAAGTATTTCCACATTTCCCAAAACGGAATGTGCTGATTTATCAGTAAAGGTTTTCTTCTGTTGCCACCTGCAGGGGGCAGTAGGGCGCCTGCGTTGTCATGGAAACCTAAACAAAAAGGTCGACAAGGTCGCTGGATGAGTACTGTACTGTACTATGACATTTTTATCACATGATATTATATTTTATCACTATGCTAGCTCAATGATTAGGCATCTGTGTTTTACAGTTGTAATCCCAGGTTCAAATCCTGCAGGCATAGGCCTTGCAGGAACCTTATTTTGTCATGTACTATACTATACTATGACATGGGTTCTACTACATGACACTTTGGTATGACACTTTATGTGGTGAAAAGGGGGCCATTGTATGTATTTCATTAAAGAAATGGCCATAGTATAGTAGGTGATAAAAAGTGTGTCTTAATTTAGTACGAAAAAAAGTTGTGTAGTATTTCATGAAAGAAATGGTCATAGTACAATCATTGCATAGTGTTTCATATAAAATAGTCTTAGTATAGCAAGTGGTGAAACGCTAAGCAGCTGATGTCGCTCATCTAGAGCAAAGCTTAGCTCATTAAGTGTCTAAATGAAAATCTCCTTCCAACTTAATGTAATACACTTTTAACATGCGTTGTTTGAGCGCAGATATGATAATTTAGTTTAAACCAGGCGTTAAAAATCCCAGAGAACAACAATCTGTTCTAATGCAGTCAAAGGAGTAACAGTGAGGTATGTTCCTGTCAAGACCTGCCAAGCTCATCGCTGCAGCGCACAAGTGCAGCGGATTTACTACTGAATCTATTATCCTGTGTTTTATTTCCAGAAATCTTTCCAACGGCTTCCTTGTGGCAGAGATATTTTCTCATTATTACCCCCAAGACTTTCCAATGCAAACTCAACAAAGGAACATCACTCACCGCCAAGCGGAGAAACTGGAGCCGGATCGAGCGAGTAAGAGCAAGCAAACATGAAAAATATAATAATGAGGGGGAAGAGATGCCTCTTTATGCAGTTCAGTTGGCATGTGGCTTAATTATATTTCAGGGCACAGTAAAGAATTTTATTCTATTTATTTTCCCTTCAGCATTTCGTAAAATGCCATGAGATGTGGAACACAAATGTGCTTACCAGCAAACAACAGCACAAGTTACTAAACATTAGCTTATTCTGTATATACAAGCCCATGGTGATTATTTACACACAGCAGCGGTGTGTAAACGCTCTCTTTACCTATAAGTGAAATGGGAAGTTGTTACTTACAAACTGTTTCCTGTCCCAGACGTTACAGAAACAGATCTGGCGGCTGGTGAAGGAGGTGGTTGATGGAAGCACTCACTGTGAACCTGCAGCAGCTGAGCTCCTGGTGTCGGAGGTTTATACTGTTTTAACAAACTGGAGGCGAGGAGAGACTGGGAGCAGGAACGGGTCACGGGTTTAGAGTCTTGTACTTTATTCATTTGAAATCCCTCCACGTATTGCAAGGCCAAATTCCCTGCTCTCAAAATGTTTGTGGAACTGTTCACACGCTTCCTTGAACTGCAACCGTTATAGTTATTTCTATATTAGAATTTTTTAGCCCATGGAGAATTTCGATTTTTTAAAAACTTTACCCAATTCAGAGTCTATGGGCCGACTAGTGGACATATTAATGGAACATATAGCTCTGTCTTATACGGCTCATGTCCCAGTTCATCATCTTCACGACTGGGTGCACTGGTATCCAGGCCTTCAGGTACTATTTTGATCTCTACATAATGATTCTTGCCAACCAGGTCTGTGCACAGATCATTTAATGAGACTTCTATGTGTTGTGTTCAAGAGCTGCGCGAGATAACGGTCCATCAGCCTGTCAGGCAGCTAATTAAGTGTTAAAGCAAAAGGAGAGCGATGTGAACTTGCTGTGTGTGACTTGATTCCTTGATGCCGTAATTCAAAGTGTTTTAAGTGTCCCACATAAGTATTTCCCGGCGCTTTGAAGGACATGATGTCAGCGTTCCTTTCAGCTTATGTAATGTAGTGCAACCCTGCGCCTCTGCCCGTTTGCAGCAGCAGGTGGCGGCAGAGCTGTCCTCAATGCGGCTTCAGACTGGAATTCACTGCTGCTGCTGGTTCCGTGGCAGCGTTTACGTTGAAAGTCCTACTTGTCCCGCCGTTCGTCACTTGTGAGCGAGGCAGCGAGTCTTTATTCGATATTATATTAGGAGCGGCCTCGTCGGAATCCGCAATCTCGACACCGTAAAGACGAACGTAAATGCGCACTGGGTTTAAAAAGAGCAGGCGCACAGGAAGGAAGCCTGCGGTCGATATTGTCAACCATGAAACTGACTCGGGAGCTGACTCTGCGATCTGTAAAGGAGATTGGATGATCTAAAGGTTTAACCTGAGCCGTGTTTGTTTATTTGTTCATCGTTCGAGACATGTCGCGTTCAAGGCAGCGTCTACTATTTGCTTCCGTGCCCCTTCAAAGTAAAAGCGTGTTGGCTTTGCTCTTCGGGTTACTTCTAACACGGTGTGTTCATAAGAAATATACGTCTTCAACACGTATTCTGTATTACATTTTTACAGATTAGGATCTGAAACTGTGACTATGTTTTTAATGCACGTAAAACCATTCACGAGGCTAAGCGAGTCAGAATCTAATTACTTCCGGGTCTTGTCACCGATGAACGTCGGTTATTATTAACGTGACCACTTGTGATAAACTTAGAAACCGGGTAGCTTCATGTTTCCTCCAAATTCCAATATTAATAGAATATTACAATTTTATGAATAATCAGAACAGCGGGACTCTTTAATTTGACATATGCAGCCTTATAGATTTGTCTCAAAACACTTCATTTAGCATTTAAATCAACTGTGACTGGATACTTAAAAATAATAGGCGATTGTAAGAAATTAGTACACACATTTTAATAGGTTCATCAAAAGTACAATATGTGATACAGGTTGATTCCGAAGGACTCCGGCAGGTTTTACAGAGCCTGGCAACACAAAGCTTTTGAAATATGATCGTATAAAAACTTTAAGTCGATATAATATATCTGTTGGTGTCAATTTGATATGAAGCAGACTACGGATGATACATTTATATAAAAAAAACACTAATTTACTTTTCTAAGTATGTTTAGAACAGCAGAAAACTTTTTTTTATTTTGTTTTTATATTTATATGCAGTAAATATTATTTAGAGTAGGCATTTATATTTTAGTTCTCCAACCAGTCAGATTTATTCAGAGATCACTCTGTTGGCCCCATCTCTTTAGGCACTCCACTCTCGGCGTACAGCTCAACTGAGCTGTGAAGCCAGTGAAAAACGAATGACAGGATGATAAGTGTTTCTGGCAGACTGCCTGGCTTCTCGTGTGGCCGGGCTTTTCAATAGATATAGGACAATGCTGGAATGATATGATCTCCACAGCACCAACAAAGTCTTTAATGCTGAGGTGTAAAAGACATACATTTTTATGCCCCTTTTATTTATGGGAGGAAATAAAAAGGAAAAAGTCACAATCCTGTGCTAGAGCTCATGATCTCTGTGAAAGAAGCCCATCGCTGTTCCATACTAGTCAATGGCTTGTAAAGCCTCTTTCCCTGGCTTCCCCCGTGGAGTTGTAAAACCTGACCTCCTTAATCTTTCAGTATCTTTTGATTTCCCCCAGCTTGACTGGGCGCGAACACACATCAGCACTTAAGACGGGAGTGCTGTCGCCTGTTGACTTCTTCAGGCGCTGGGTGATAAGGACCGGAATTTGGATTTTTGCTAAATGAAGACAGACTAACCACACACACACACACGTACATCTTAACGGTTCACATCAAACGATACTGCAAGCACAAATAATAGTCATTAATTGGGCTGTTTTACATCAAGATGTTACAGGGTTACAGGGTAATGTTTATATTTATTATACATCTCCAGAGCACTGTAGTGAACATTACCTAAGGCCTGGTTGCCATGGCAACTGGCAAACCAATACTGGAGAGCAACCAGCAGACATTAATAGGCTTACTGTGAGCTTCTTTGCCTCTTTCTCTTGGTCATAGGCACAGTAGGATTTTCATGCTGCATATGCATGAATACAAAAATGCAAACTCATTCATTTCAGCTGATAAACCTGCATTTAGTCATTTCCCATTCATAACATAATAAAATCTGAAATAATGCCTAGAATGCCCCTAGAAAAAAGTTCCGCCATCTGCCACTTTTTCCTGTCAGCGTGAAGGTGCCCACGGTGCGAAGGAAGCTCTAGTGGTGAAGCGAAGGGTCTGCAGCAGGAGGATGACGGGTCAATGACTTGTTGGAAAAAAGGGTGGGGCAATTACATCAATATGCACACGAATGTGTGAGGAGTCATTTACATGTCAGATTCTGATATTTACATACTTATGTTTGCATGCAACAAAACACCCTTATTATTTTACATATTTATTATACACTAGTCACCTACTCCTGGTGCCTCCATGGCATGGGCTCCTATAAGAGAAAGAGGCAGCTGATTAAGTGCAACACATGTAAAGCAACCTGACTTCATAGGTTTCTAAGCATAACAATAACATCTGTACAGTGAAAGCAGGCAACACATTAGAAGCCTTTATGTGTTAGAAGTACATTGTTCTCTTGCAAGAGAAGTGAGGAACCCGCTGGATTTAGCCTCACAATAGAAAGGGCAACGGCAACAGGAAGGCAGAAAATACAACACAAGACAAAGATGTGGAATTGCTCGTGCATGAAAGGAAATTTCCTTAGAGGCAGCCCAGGTCTTCATTCCTTTCCCTACTCTACGAACTAAAACTATGTATTCTAGTCCATTATACCTTTGAAATACTATATTGGAAAATGGTATTTGTTTGAGAACAAACCCTCCTTACTTAATAGTTCAGTTTTATTCATAAATTTTAACTTCAGGTAACTATTTCATCTGCCTCTTAAGTGGTGAACCCACCATCAGTCAGGCAGCGATCCCCAAACTGTATCTGCTATTCCACAAACCATAATGCTAGCACGGCTAAAATTAAAAACAATAATAAATCAATGGACAAAAACTATTAGTGGAACTCTAACGCAACAGACGGCTAATTGAATTATTAATTAAAGATGTAGCATAAACTGAATTATTGATTAAAGATGATACATTAAGCCATCTGACATTAATAAAGCACTGCGTTTTATTATAAATAAATCAGAACTTTTAAAAATATTAGCATAATTATGATGATGGTGCAGTCCTTTAGAAAACCCATGAACCCAGCTGTCTTTGTCATTCTGATTAGGACAGACATTACTGTAGAGCAGGCTGAAACCTTTCCACATGTTTGTGTCATTAGAAGCCACCATTCACCACCAGCTGTTACCTCAGTTCATAATTACTGTGTTCTAGTTGTGTTGGTCAAACAGACTAAAAGCAGCCCCCATTTGTTCATTGACAAACTAATCTTTGTATTATTGTGTTTATTTTTTAATGCTTTTTATTTTTTGACCGTCGCTCAGTTTTCTGCTGGAGCCAAAGTAAAATGTCAAACTGAATTGTGTGACTGTCAACCTTCGACTCACTCACTTATTCTAACATCAGGATTTGTTAGGTCAGCCTATTCCATCTAAGCAGTACAACGTACAGTTCCTTTGGAACTCAAATCTTTCTTTATACAATAATTCCATCCCTCAAATCTACTCATGCAGTATATTTGTTCTGCTCACTGCTCTTTAGGTTTTCACTCACATCTCCAATTCAATGAAATCATAAACTTTATTTAAGGCAATAAAGTAAAAAAAAGACGTGTTAAGTTCATCCTCATGCTGTCACTATGCGTTTCCACATACTGTATTCTCCTACTGTGAATAGGAAATGTGATCCTCAATGTGGACTTCACCATGAATCCACATACGAATACTCGTATTATATACGAATAATCTTCACTCCATCTCCAAAAACATCAAAATTTCATAAGACCCTAATCTAACAGACGAATGATCACCGAGGTTGAATCTTAAATCCACTCATTCAAACAGCATCTCTGTCTCCACTTGTGCATTCAAGTGTTAATAACCAGCGGCACATTGGTGATCATATGTATTTGTATGTCTAATAAGATTAGGAGCATCCCGTCCCCTTCTTTATTAAGGAGAATTTCAGTTAACGCAGCAGAGCCACTGCTTCAGGGAGTTGGGTGGGGAGTGAAGTGGGGGGGGGGGCATACGGACTTAACCATTCTGCTCAGATGAGGGGGTGTTTAGGAGGCTTAACCCAGTAATGGCTGCCCAAGCTCGTTAACTGCCCTGACTAAACATGACAGTCAGAAATCTATATTAACTGCTGCTCCCGTGCTGCCTTCAAGCTTCTCAGTCCACGTCTTCCACCCACCTGCTGTTTATGACTATGCACTCCCGCCACACATGCACATCCCTGCCTGGCGCACAGACCACCCCCCGCTCCATCTAGCCCCCCTACTCTCCTCCTCCACCACCACCAGGGACTAAGGAGGTTTTCAGCACTTGCCACGGCAGCTCGCGATGGACAGCACCACAAAGGCTCAGTGATCCCTCACATCACCCAGACGCTTGACAGAGACCACGGCTGACAGGCAATCTCAGCGTTCAGACGGGACATCCAGGATCAGAAGGAGCCGAGCGCTTTGAGGACTATCCCTTAAAAAGAGCTACGGCTGTGAACCCGCAACCCGAGCAGACACACTTCGCACAGCTCTTGTTGCTCCAAAAACATTAGCACAATGGAAGAAGACATGGATGAGGGACAGACCCAGAAAGGTAGGAAAGCTCTTTTTTTGCATGGGTGGATTTCCCCAAATGAAATTAACACGGCTGTTTCCTCAGCATCAGTAGAAACCATGCTGAGGCAAACTCACCAATGCAAGCCTCTGCCTTTGTGAGGAGACGAGCAGCTGTTTGGGTAATTCCATTATCCATTGAGTGTTGGGAATATGTGCAGTTAGGACACTGAAAGGGGTGTGAACGGCTTCAGTGAGGGCTGCTCTGTCTTTGTTTGATAAAGCTTTCATGCTTGTCGCAATGACTGAGAGGGAAAGAGACGTAGGAACCAAAGCAAGCATCTTGGCCCAATAATCCCTCAGCTCTTAAGTTTATTCTTTTGTGCCCAAATACCCAGAACTGTATCTTGCTGCAAAGCTTTGCGAAATTCAGAGTGGAATTGACGCAGGAGCAAGGGGGTTTCTTTGGTTCACTTAAGAGGGGCAGTGTTTGCTTTGTGTAAAGGAGAACTGCTATTTATACTTCACATATCCACCCACCCACCCCCTACACACACACACACACACACACACACACACACACACACACACACACACACACACACACACACACACACACACACACACACACACACACACACACACACACGCACACACAAACACAAACACACACACACCTTTTTCTCTGCATGAAAGATTCAGTTGGGGCTCAAAAGCACGGTTAGCGCATCCCTGTTTACTAGTGAATTGCAACACAGTTTTTTAAATCATAATGAAATGACATAAACAGACACAAAATGCTGCCATCATTGCAAATGGGAAAAAGAAACACACCTTTTTCCCCCTCCCTGTCGGACGTATTGCATGTGACAGCCAGGCATGGCTTCCTATGCTGGAGTCGCAGCCACACACACAAGCTCAAACAGTTGCCATGGCACTGGCCAAGTGCAGTCGCTGGTTATTCTCTCCTCACCCACCGTTGCTGATGACATTTCAGCAACACAGGAATAGTTCACAGTGTCGGCGCGTGGGAAGCAAGAAAGACAGGGAAGATGAGAGAAACCAAAAAGGAAAGTGTGAATTAAAGCAAGATGTAGAAAATAACTAAGTGCTGCGAGATGATCTATGAGGATGACAATGTCTGTCCTATGATCCAGAGAAACCCTGCACACTATGACGTACTGTGTTACTTCTTGGTTGCATTACTAGGTGTGTACGTAAGCATTCCAGTTCAGAAGGCAGATCTGCCTGTTTTGGCCACTAACACGAATGCTCACCCGTCTGAAAGATGCAGCCATGCAAGCTGTGCATTTCCGTGTGCCACGTCCATTTGGACCAAGCCTGGGCCTATTCTGCGAGCTCGGTGGACTGACTTTCACTTACTGCCAAATCTTTCTTGTGAGAACCTAAAAGATGGTAAAATGTGCAGTCATGTCCTCTGTGTATGACTCAGTGCAGCTGGCACAAAATACAGAGGACTTCTTTTGATGACGTAATCATTTTTCTGTCACTTGTTAAACTTTGATGCAGTCAGGAAAACAAACCACAGACACTTTTTTAACATGCTTATGGCAGATTATTGCAAGCTGATACTCACCATAAGGAAAACCTGCCTTCAAGTCAACAAATGGCAGGTAATGTGGTCCAGGCGTCTGACTCGGCCCAATGGACATTAAAGTGGCACAAATTCAAAGATAATTTCCAAAGTGGTAAAAAATGTTTGACATGAAGGTTTCACTTTCAATGTTTCCATTTAAGTAGTTTAACTTTGGTTTAAGCTCCCGACAACTGTAACAATGGAAATTTGTACAGGCATATATACATAAAAAGCTGCTGAACATACGTCTGCTAAACATAAATCACTCGACCACTTTTATATAATGTCTGTTCTTTTTCATGAAAGGTTAATATGCAAAAACAAAGCTGTACTGTGGCTTTTCAGACACATAGGATTATAAATAGGTTAAAACAATGTGTGAAATATGATCCAGAACAAGTTGCTGTCCAACACAGTTTGAGTCAGAGTTAAGGAACAGATGGCACTGGTCCTTCAACTGAGCTAAATTTACTGCTAAAAACAGGCTTGTCAATCACTTTGTTTCCAAAACAGTTTTATTTTATAATACGTCACAAACCTATGTTAGGTTAATTGTATAATTTAGGGTAGAACCATAAAAGACTATAAATGGAAAATAAACAAGTACTTCGGCCTGAAAGAGCACGTAGGTGTCAGTGAGTGCACTCAGCGCGCTAATGCCCGTCTGTTTTCCTCTTCTGAGGCAGTAAATCTCTGATTATGAGTCAGGCAGAGCAGGTGGGCGCCGCTAGCCAAATGTAGCGCTGCTGCACCAGGGACCAAACCAACGCCCAGCAGCCTCGCATCGACGTGAAGGCAGGACTGAAATAAGGCTTTGCAGTCACATCCTGTCCACGAGAAGAACACGGTCATTCTGAACTTACCCTGCAATGTTTGGGAGCTTCACGCGGGTACTGTCACTTGCTGCTGATGGAAAAACTGAGAAAGGCACACCTGTTAGCATTTCCTGAGCCAAGATAAGACTCTGCAGGGCACCGCGCCGCCTTCTGTTTGATCAGGTCACCAACTTGGCAAGCTGTTCTATATGAAGCCTTATATTGATATTTTGTCAAAGAAATACAGTAAATGGACAATCATTGGGCTTGATACACTTTGAGCTTGCAGATTTCAAAGTAAAAGCCAAATCTCAACTAAGGCTAATCGAGAAAGCTCAAATATCACATCATTTCTCTGCGGCCATTTTACTGACATCCTGTTTTTTGTGGTGTTAAAGACAATTTTCATTTAAAAATATAAGATGCATGCTGAAACTTTTCTGTAGCAGAATGATGGGAAGAAAATGAGCACAGCATCATCGGTCAAACATGGTGGCGTCAGTGTTATACACTGGGCATGATGCCAGTGGAGCTGAGGCACTGGAGTTTATCAATGGCATATGAAGGTTTATGATCTATACTCCCTGCACCAGTTCAGCTACACGCTGCAAAGCCAAAATGCTCGTTACAGTAATACTACAGATAATTAATGACTCAAAACAGAGCAAAGCTACTCATGCGTTCGTCAAAAGGAAGAAAAAGGATGCTCTTCACTAGCCAAAGTACCAGATTCACCTGATTTAGCTAAAGGCAGAAAATACTACATCACAGAGGCAGAAGCTTGGCAAAGATTCAGGGCTTCAAACACCCAATATCTGCAAAGAATTAAAAGCAAAGATGGATCGTTCCATGAGCAGTTCCAAACAATGTGCCCTCGAAGGTGCAATGGCAGTGTTCACACATTCCTAGATAAACAGAGTACCTGGATAATGTGTGTTAGCCACTGTGTGTATTACACAAGGTAAAGATGCAGAGAGTGAACATGATTTATTAATTACGTGGTTTTCCAACTGGGTGGAGGAAAATGTGGGGGTTATACCTCCGGCCCATTAAAGTAGGGACTGATGAATAATGCAAATGTTATGCAAATAGCTTTGTGGAGGACAGGGGGAGTCTGGGGTGGATTCAGCATAATCAAATTTCTTTTGTTAATCTAATGCAACGCGTTTGAAATATTACACTTCATGCAGCTCTGTAACTAAACTAGTAACGGCACTATTGAAGCGTTTGTGTTATACAATGGAGCGACTTTCCCACAATCACTAAAAAAGGTATCTTCAAGTCGAAATGTCAGTGAGGTCTATTGTGCAGGTTTTTCCCGTCACTCCTCCCTCGCTTGTTCTTTGTTCCGAGCCCTAATTTGCTTCACTCCAGGCCGAGTCGAGGGAGTTCCACCAATTGTTTTTTTGAAAGTTGGAGAGGCTGCGAGTGGGAAAGTATTTTTGAAACCTAGCAGATGCTAAAAACAAGCTGTTATTACTGTTACAGGCTGTCCATTGTTTGTGATCCGTGGCTTAAATCCCAACTACAGTGCACTAACTCAAAGCAAACGAACATTCCTCCCATCGTCTCCGAGTTTCTGACATTTGCCCCTTTGTTCCTGCGCTGAACTGGGCACAGACAAACGACACGTCCCTGCTCCACAGTCACGCAGTCATGTCCATGCGCGTTCATCCCTTAGTGAAACACAAAAAGAGGAAACCAGCAACCGAGCCTCTCGGACCTGGCCTGTACCGTCCTTTTTGCTGGAGGGGTTATCTGCGTAATGTCTCATTCACTATTGTCCCACTGAATTTGTTGACATACAGTAAGTGGGTCACAGCTCTGAAGTACCCAGTCTATTCTCAGATTTGCGCTGCGGTTGACATGGCAACCATACTGGTTGATTAAACATGCGCAGAGGAGACGGGGGCGTGCAGGAGCTGAAAAAACCCTACGCACTTCAGGGGTGGGGGGGCTGCGACGAGACGGGTCCACGCCCAGCACTCACATGCTGATTCCCACCATCCCCCACTGAGATCTCTCTAGGACCAAGCTCACCGCCGTCCCACCCCCTGCTGAACTCCTCTGGTAACAAGAACTAATAACTGCTAGCTGAATGAGCAAAAATACAGGGTGATTGAATGTCTTGTGGTACAAGTGAAGTCAATACACACCAGATTATGATTCTCTTTCATGTCATCCCTTTAATTAAATTCCCCTCTTTTCTTCATTCATTTCCTCCGCTAATACGGTGTCTTATTAATTTTCTCTGTGACTGTAACTGCGCCAAATGCAAAGGCCAACATTTCTAACTCAACTCCTGTGAATGATCCATTTTAATCAGGGACGTGTCAACACAGGCACAACAAGGCAGTGACAGCCATTAACTGGAATTGGCCTTTATTACTTTGATCACTGGTGGCTTTGCTTGTTGTGGAGCTTTATTCTCAAAAGTTTAATCAGTTCAAAATCTGCAGGAGGCTCCGCCTCCTACGGATTCCGTCCCCCTGATAAAACCCCCTGACAAAATGTGTTACAAAATTCAAAACAACAATAATTTAAATTATCAGCTGATCTACATCCTATTTTATTCCTGCAAAGGCCCAAATTAAATGTTTAAAAAAACTAAAATAAATTGTCATAAAACTGCAATTATTAATATATATAAACATTTAATACTGTAGCATCTTAAATAGGGCAGCATTGAACTGGCTAATTGTTAGAGCCACACCTTTTTTAAGACACTGAGACTCTCTTTACTCTCTGACTGTCTTTTGCCTGTCATATCACCGACAGATGGAGGAGAAGGAGGGGGGTGATCCTTTCTCTTTCTATTACAGAGACGCCTTCTGGTGATTGGACCACGGTGTTTGGGGTCACGTAGGGTTTTGTTGTGTGGAGGATCAAATATTTAAAACCCGACCCTGCCGTCTCATAAAATCCTGTCTTTGTCCAGAATTTATTTAGACTAATCCCTGTGTTGCCCGATTTTCAGTTTTTCAAGTGGAATTCATTTGATCAACTGTGTTACAGAATATAAACAATATTCTTTTAATGAGATTTTAAATCAGTGCATTAGGACACTTTTCTAACTTGATGGGGTCAAGTACATGTGTACACACTTCAAGCTATTCTCTTTGCAGGTAATGTTGGTCTAAGCAGGAAGAATGAATAATGGACGCGAGAGGCTCCTACTCTCTACTGTAACACTTCTAAATTATTCATCAGGCACCCACAAGCTCTCAAAACCATTTCACACCATCACTTAGCATTTTTCAGAAGCTCAGTATTCCTGTCAGATAAAATCAGTAAAAGAGTAACAGAGAGAAAATAAGGAGATGCTATTATTAAAACTACAGTACCTCCACTCAACAACAACATTATTACAGTATGGACCAACTACAGTCATGATTATTTTCTCAAAACAAGCCAATTCAAATCAAGTTACTGAAACAGTGATTTTCCACCCGGGTTCTAAGACCTACTGTTGTTTCTGTTTAACCCGCATCAGTCGTGCTCGTTTAATCTCGACCTTCAATGACACATCTCGCTTTACTGGGTTGGAGGAGTTTTCACTTGACAAAATTAAAACAGCAAAATCAATGAAACATCAATCTTGTTAGAGCCTTGGTTTATTGCCTCCAGCTTAGCCTGTAACTTTATCTTGCGTTTCCATGGAAACAACAGTTCCTTTGAGTCAAATCACACAGACATTATTATTTCGCTGTAGCTCATATAAATGCGCTAACGCTAACTAGCGCGCAGGGCTGTGGCTGAGGTTCGTTATGAGAAGAAACCTACGGCCAGGCTGTTTAAAGTAAAGAGCAACAAGATGCTGACGCCAGATGGTTTAATACCTGTGTAGAAATGTTGAATTTAAAAAATGGATGCTGCATACGCATTGCTACTCCAGCTTAAGAAGCGTAGCATCTCAATCCCTGTCCTATCTCATCAGCGAACACCATTATATCAGAATCTTGTCACTGTCTGCTTCCTGTTTGTAGCAGCATGGTTTTCTTAATGGGAATCAAGATTTCATAGCATAATAACCGTACAAAGTAATCAGAAAACAATTAACACAATGCAAAATACTCACATCTGCACCATTTCAACTTGACTGGGGTCAGAATAGGGTTAAAGTATGAGGTGGATGTCAAGAGGCACCTAAACTTTAAAATGCACAACATACAATGCCCAGTCCAATGAGCAATGAAAGGTTCTGACTACTTTAAAAGAGGTACAGACATTTTTCAAGCTTCATCTGATCTTAGTAGACCCGGTTTCGTGAGTAAGACGACAGAAGAGAGACTCTGCATTCTAGCACTGGGTAGCAGTGGTGTTAATCTAAGGAAGCCTGGACGAGCACCGAGCATGTGAGCACTTTGCTCAGCCCAGCAGACAGACCAGCTACTTGGTATTCCACTCAGGTTGGGATCAGAGTCAGAAGCAGAGAGTTAAGAATGACGAAGAGGAGGAGAAGGAGAGGGGATATTTGTCCTGGTTCCTGCTTCTCAATACAAACCAAGACAAAACGACAGACGCAAATGAGATGGAGTTGAAAACGATCTCGATTAGTGATCTGCAGTGTGAATGCAGATGAATTTATTTATGGGTCCTCATCAAGATAGAATTGATCAGAAGGGAATTTTTACCTGCATTTGTACGTTTATCATGTGTGCACTGATTAGGACTTCGTAGGGCTTTGCACATTTTGAAAGCAGCTTTGTCTTTCAACACAGCTTGTGATGAACGATTACAAATTCAATGGGTTCGGCTTCAGGAGGAACGTGTCTGTGTGATTAATCTACTGCAATGCACTGCACAGGGCTGTGAAAGTGTGCCTCCGCAGGAAATAGACTCCACTTGTGCTGTTGTTACTCTGAGAAATGACTGACTCGACATGAAGACTCATAAATCTTTGCGATCCATACAGACACGCTTCCATTCGCTGCGTTTACAGACTCAGTGTCTCTCTTAGCCGTCACTGCGACAAGACAGGAGATTGAAGTTGGAATGTGATTAGTAACCATACATGCCCGAGGGACAGGAAGAATTGGGTTAAAGGTCAGCGCCGCTATGCGAAGCTAAGGGTGTGTTTGTTGTCTGAATAAAATGTCAGACTAAACAAATTTGATGCACAAATTCATAATGTGAAGAAAATGTGGGCAAACGTCCTGATTTACAGTTTAGTTGTGTGTTTCCTTTGCTGGTTCTGTTGGCTGACAGTTCCCATCTTCCTCCTCTCTGCGTTTGTTAAGGATGCCTCGAGTGCTGCATCAAATGCCTGGGTGGAATCCCGTACCCGTCGCTCATAGCCACCATCCTGCTGTATGCGGGTGTGGCTCTGTTCTGTGGCTGCGGACATGAAGCCCTCTCCGGTACCGTCACCATCCTCCAGAACTACTTTGAAGTGGTGCGGAGCCCCATGGACGCGCTGGACGTCTTCACCATGTGAGTCACGCGCCTTCATTGCAAACCGGTCACACTGAACATGTCATTAGTGACGTCATCACATTGCTCTCTAGGATCGACATTATCAAGTACGTGATCTACGGCATCGCGTCGGCTTTCTTCGTCTACGGCATCCTGCTGATGGTGGAGGGCTTCTTCACCAGCGGCGCCATCAAAGATCTGTATGGAGACTTCAAAATTACCACCTGTGGACGCTGCGTCAGCGCTTGGGTGGGGCTCAAACTTTAGTGCGCACTAAAAGTAAGCTTTTGTCTGCATTATCCTCATCAACACGCAACCTTTTGCCCTCCTAGTTCATCATGCTGACGTACATCTTCATGCTGGCCTGGCTCGGGGTGACTGCTTTCACCGCCCTTCCTGTCTTCATGTACTTCAACATCTGGAACATCTGCCAAAACACCACGGTGCTGGCGGGTGCTTCGCTTTGCCTGGACCCACGCCAGTATGGTAAGAAGTAACCTGCCCACTGCTTAGAGCTTTAGCGGATGCCGCCTCAGATATACTGATGATGAAACTCTCATACGTTGTAGTAACGCTGCATATTGATGATAGAATCTGATATTGCATTTAATTTTTTAGATATGCACATAAGAATGTTGAAAAATGAAATATAGTACATGACTCAATACAAAAACTGTATTTTTCAACCGAGTGTGATAAGTGTGGATAAAAGTTATTACATGACTGATGTCCGATGTTCATAAAACAATTATATCAACTGATTTCAGGTATTGTGCCACTTGCTGAGGCAAAAACAGTATGTTCTGTATCAGATAACTTCAACAAGCTGTGTGAATCTAACGAGGTAAGACAAATTCACTCTCCAACGATGAAAGATAAAATATAAAACTTAATGCCAGTAGCTGAATTCACACATACCTGCTGTGATTTGCTTTTGCTGCAGCTGGACATGACATTCCACCTGTTTATCTGTGCCCTCGCTGGAGCAGGAGCTGCAGTTATTGCTATGGTAAGAAAAAGAAACATCTTAAGTGGTCAAAAAAAATATTCAAATGGAGCAAAGGAGAACAAATTTGAAAAGGTAGAAGTAATACACAGCAGTTACCTGCTTCCTGTTTTTTAATTTTCTCTTTTACCTATATGTCATAGTAAAAATATGAAGTGGTAAAAGCTGAGTGATAATAAAAATAATTGATAACGAGGCTGGGAAGGGAGTGATTTGTTGTGGAACGATTGCCGTGCTGTGTTTGCCTGCGAGAGAATAGCTGTAGCTACGAGAGAAAGCATTTTGGCGCAGTGGAAAAGACGGGGATTGTCTCCCGCCCTCTTTTAGAGGCACCAGGCATGTCACGGCGTTGTCATGGAAACAGGGAGAAGAAAGGCTCCGAGATTGTTGCAAGCATCACTCAGTAAATTGTGAGGAGCCATTTTCTGACAAACAGGGTGTTTGCTAGTCAGGGATGATGGTGCAAATCGTGACGACTCTTTTGCTTCACGTACTTGTGTTCCGGAGAAAAACAACAAAGGAACATAGTGAACGATCCTAATAATGAAATGCCATAAACAAAGCTTTAAAGCTACAATCACAGCTAAAGAATAATCTTGCACATTTCTGACTCAATAACTGGTCCTGAGAAGATCAAAAAAGGAAATCTGAAGCTCAGTCACCTAATTGGACTATCTGCCTTTCTGAAACTAAGCAGCGTCGCACAAGAAGCAGAAGCTGTTTTATAACATTAGTCATTAAAGCGCAGCACATTCATTCTAACCTTAGCTGTCATGGTAACAAGTGTAGGACTACATTTAAAATGATGCTGCCACCTGCTGGACCATGGGAGAAGTGATGCTTCTAATCAAGATATACACTGTCAGTCAATGCATTTAAATTGACATACAATATTATTATGAAGTACTCCAGGTAATAAATTAAATAAATGAGGGTCTCAGTTAGATTCTACTGAGATAGAACTTTTCATTTACTGCTGTTTTGCTCAACGTTTAAACTTCATCATTTTCTCACAGATCCACTACTTGATGGTGCTATCTGCCAACTGGGCCTATGTGAAAGACGCCTGC
Source organism: Betta splendens (assembly GCF_900634795.4). Taxonomy (NCBI): domain Eukaryota; kingdom Metazoa; phylum Chordata; class Actinopteri; order Anabantiformes; family Osphronemidae; genus Betta; species Betta splendens. The sequence goes on along the minus strand of NC_040890.2, from coordinate 17,145,139 downwards.
AGGATGCAGAAGTACGAGGACATCAAGTCGAAGGAGGAGCAGGAGCTTCACGACATCCACTCCACCCGCTCCAAGGAGCGTCTCAACGCCTACACATAAAGACCAGCGTGAGGCCTGGCCCCGCCACTCCGGCCTCTCTCTCCCTCTCTCTCTCTTCTGTCTTTCCGTCTCTCTCACTATCCCCTCCCGAGGGGGGGCGGATGGCGCCTAGGGCCCTCACCACTGCTGATGTCACTGGTGCGTCATACGACAATGTGGTCTGGGGGGGAAATACAAACCTTCCCGGTCACAAACAGCATTGCAGACGAAAAAAAAGCCCCTTTACCTCTCTCATGGATGGTGTTATGATTATCAATATGGCAGTTATAATATTCTTGAATACAAGTTGTTTAGTGCAGATCGTAGTTTAGTGTTTGTAGAATCAGACGTAGCAGTAGTGCTTTTTTACTTTAAATAATTTGAATTCATTTGTTTTATTTTCTTAGACTTTTATTTGATGCTCAGTGTTGTTTAGCTCTTACGTATAATTTATTGTTTTTGCTGATTTGTGAGGGGGTCAACAGGGGCTTCAAGGGTTTTCCAAGCACATTCTTCATGCCGTGTGTCTGGAGATTTCATGTTCAAGAACTACGTACTGTATGCGTGTGAGCGGGTTCGTTTATACAATAATTTAAATCTCACAACACGACTAAGAGGCAGCGTAAGATTCTGTCATGTCAGTTTCCCAGGGATTAAAACCACTTCCGTAATTCAATCTGTTTTTCTATTTAAGATTATACAGCAGAACACAAACACAAAAGAAATACCAAATCTTTAGAGTAAAATAAATATTTCGAACCTGTTAAACAGGAAAATATGACTTTAATAGAAATCAAAGATGGATTGGTCTATTAAAAATAAATGAGTCCTTATTTTCTAATATTTCCATTTTAATGTATGACCATTTTTGTGAATGATTCCATTGTCTTTGAATCACAAGCCACAAAAAGCACATGCAAACACACTTTCATATGCCCTTTTTTAATTTCCTAAAAGTGGAACTTATTAATGCTGAACTCATGTTTTGACACTGTATATATGGATATATCAAAGCATACCTATTTGTTAAGCACTGACATTGAAGGGCAGTACATGTGAGAATAAGAAGGGATCACTGTGGGTCAGTCGAACCGAAAAGAAACTAACATTGCAAAGTTGTGGGTGTAGTGGCACTTCCTAGTGGATTCATCCGATGTGAGAACGTGTGTCACAGTAGTTTTGTTCATGACAGTAACTGTATTGTTTATGCGTCCTGATGCCATGCAACTACAAAGGTGGCCTGTCAGTTCATTGCCTGACAAATCTGGTTTTGTCAGTATTTCTAAATGCTAGTTTCATGCACTTATTTGATCATTTCCGTGCTCTCTATAGGTGTAAGCGCATTGGTGTTCAACTCAAGGTTGGATAACTGTACTGTTAGTAAAGACTGTGAATTTTGATGTTTTTGTGGCATGGACATGCATAAATATAGTCTCTTGGACTCAAATGTTCCTTTCCTCTGTTCTTTATTTTTACACGTTTGACTGTCTTGCTGGATCGACCATTTCTTTATATGTGCAGTACTGATTCTCCCACGCTTTCTGCATTATGCTACTGATATTATAGACTGTAGTCTTTTGAGTTGTGTCTGTTTAGTTTGTGATGAGCCCTCAACCATGTCCTACAACTAATACTCGTACCAACATTGCTTACTTGGTGATGATCTGAAATGCTTTCAGCTTCCTCCTCATATTAGTCTTTTGTACTTTCAATACAAGTGCTTAGTAGCAGCTTTAAATTGAATCTGTTTTGTACATTCATGTGCCAACAGCTTGAAGTGGCTTATTTGACCTGTATGATCAAATTTGCTTGCATAAATAAAATTCACTTGTGTAATTGTTATTAAATGCTCATGGTCTGATGTTCATTTTGTTTAAAAGCTGAGCGGTTCACCAGGTGGCAGATGGACGTGGGTCAGAGTACACGCCACCAGGTGTCTCCATTATCTGTTAGTCAATTCAGATAAGAGCTGAAATAGTGAATATACATGCAATCGATGGTGAAGCTGGTGGAATTGTAATGAGCCATTCGAGTCACCTCAGCCTCTTTTTAATACACGAGCTAAAGCAGTGTGTCTATGTAATATGAAAACTGCCATCAACGTGCTGCTTGAGTCCGGGCCCCTACCCCGAGCCACTGGTCTGCCCGTCAGCTAATAAATCACATCCAAGGTTACACTTTGCACCCTGGTGCCAGACGGTTCCCCCTCACACATACTCCCTCCAGCTCAAAAATACATTAACATTTAGGGGGGTGGGCTCTTAAAAGGCAGACGACGCAAAACCCAAACATACTGTCTGTTTTCGAACCTCCAGTAAAGCTTAACAATGCAAACCAAATGTGTTCTTCAGCATAATAGTAGCAAATATGTGGCTGAATCACGACAAGGGAAATTCCTCCACAATTAGCTGATTGGCAGCACGTTTAAATGCCTGGTCCTGTCCCGTTGCCTCAGGCTTACATCAGCCCGTCAAACCCAAGAAATCCTCCACTAATCCCCTCCTCCCTCCGCGGGTCAATCTTACAGGTCACCTGTACTGTAATTAGACCTTCAGCCTTTGTGCTGTTGCCTCGTATGAAGCGCTTTTATTTCTCTACTTTTGGCTAACAGACTGTGGAATTCAGGCTCTCAATGAGTCCGGATGTCTCTTTTCTTTTCTCAACGTGACAGCTTTGGGTGCGTTTGATGAAACCATGTGGCGGCTTCTCTTTGTGCATGTAATCGTATGCTGCCTCAGCATGGCTCGTCCCTACTGTCCTTCCCAATGCACCTGTGTCTTCCACGGACGAACTGATGGAACAGGAACCAGGTAAGCTGCACACTGTGCTGGTGCTATTCATTAAAACACAGCTCATTTGACTTGAAATGAAGATAAAAGTCAAGTCAGGGATTTAGAGATTTGTCTTATTTAAACAATTGCTTTATGGTTTTACTCACAAAATTTAAAAAAAAGTCACTAGACATTAGACAAGACATGAGATCTATGCATGAAGCTCAAAGTGTTTTCTGACATCTGGTGTGATTCCTTTTGGAAGAGCACCAGTGAAAACTACAAACCACTACACATGTAAAATAAAAATAAACAACATCCAGGGCAATGAGAATATCAGCTACGTTTCCTGGCATAGTACCAATCCATTTGGAAGACCTAATTGCCATAAGCATAGTTACTGCCACTAACACTAAACTCTAGTTAACCAAGCATAATGTAGTTACATGGTGATAAAGTCATAGGGCTTGTTTTATATAGCTGTACGCACACACACACACACACACACACACACACACACACACACACACACACACACACACACACACACGCACAATACTATAACAGAGTTGCACCTTTCCTCCACCCACAGTGGGTCCACATAATCACTCACTATTTACAGCATGATGAGCTTGATTAGCTTTGACCTTGTCCCACAGGGGGTGTGGATACGGTGTGGACTCAGTAGATGGATAGTAGTTGGCTTCCTTCTACTGTGACTGGGCAGTTAGTTTGGAACATTACTTCTTTTAATCATAACATTAATAGCAGCATTATAATAACTACTGTATGTAACAGTGAGCTGGCTCAACCTATCTTCATGCCACCTAACTGTTTCCTTTCATATTCAGATCTGTGCTGTGCAATGACCCAGATATGTCTGACATCCCCGTCAATGTACCTGTGGATACAGTCAAACTTCGAATAGAGAAAACCGCAGTACGGCGAGTCCCAACAGAAGCTTTTTACTACCTGGTGGAGCTGCGGTACCTGTGGATTACTTACAACTCCATAACCGCAGTTGATACTGGAAGTTTCTACAACCTTAAAATGCTCCATGAGCTGAGACTCGATGGAAATATGATCTCCATGTTCCCTTGGGAGTCTCTAAAAGAGATGCCAAACCTGAGGACTCTGGATCTACACAACAACAGACTCACTAATGTTCCCACTGAGGCCATCTCCTACCTCCTCAACATTACATACTTGGACCTGTCCAGCAACAAACTAACAACCCTACCCTCTGATCTCATGGATATCTGGCCACCCTTCAACGGTGAACCCATCACTACTAATGCCTCTCAGAAAGTTGTGTTAGGTAAGAAGAAAAAAGTTGTACCTGGCTTGCATTTGCACAATTTTGGGAAAGGGGGAGGACATTTTATGGTCACTTGTAATTATTCTGGGGCATCCATTTTATCTCAGGTCACTGTAGTGTGCTGCATTAAATTATTAATTTATTGCCATAATTGAGTGCTGATTGTTTAGCACCACATGCTGCTCCACAAATGCTCCATTTATCTGTTCCCAAATGTGTCTTCATATGAAAACAACCTTATCTTTATCATTTCCTTTAATCGTTTTATAAATATAATACTCTTTGTTGGATGTATTTTGGACTTTGCTGTAAGTGGTTGGTGCTCGCTGTACATTGCCTGACAGCAGCTGGGATCTTGTTAATGGGCTGTAAAAGGACAAGGTGGCTTATCTGTTCTAAGCGAAGCACCGGTGTACGTGAAGGAGAAACAGGATTAGGGGACAGGGCCATGCACAAATAGATTACAGCTTCTTAAGTGTATTCTAAATGGCTTTCCTTAGTGTTTTATGAGAGGTACAGTTACCTTTGCTGCTTTATTTATTTCAAAATAATGAAGTGCAAGTTAAAAAGGTACAAAATAAAATACAGTTTGCACAGTACAGCAGAAATTTCTGCATGAAGTCTATCTTCATTTTCTAATAAATTCAATTTCTCTTTCTTTCTTTCACAACTCATTAACAATTAACAATTAGTATTAATTAGTATCAAATAATTTGGGGTTTATTGAAGTTGATAATGCCACAAACCTCACGAAGGCCAGTAGGAGCTTAGATGCTTTGTCACCATTAGGACAAGCTAATCTGATGAAGGGATATAGTGTCTACAGCCGTGCATGTGTTGGCCTTCTGCGTTTACATCACGCTGCAACACAGTTTATACCATAGGTTTACAGGAATATGACCTTTATGTCTACAATGCTCACTTCAGCAACTGTGAAGTACAGAGGGGCTTTATCCACCGTGCAGAGTTCACTGTCACGTTTTCCTAATTCGACACATTTAAAAAAAAGTATATATATCCTTGCTAAATAACTTTGCCATTTCAGTATTGTTTATACTTCTCTCTATGATCAAAGACAACATTCAAATGTTAGACACTACAACTGAAATTGTCCTGTTTGTTCCTCTCCAGGACTCCAAGATAATCCCTGGTTCTGTGACTGCAAAATCTCCAAGCTGATTGAGATTTCCAAGATGGCTGACACCCCCGTGGTTTTAATGGACCCATTTCTGACCTGCAGTGGACCAGAGAGTCTCATTGGTGTCCTGTTTCAACGCGCTGACCTTGACAAATGTGTAAAACCCTCCGTCATAACCTCTGCAACCTCGATCACATCGTCGCTGGGCAGCAATGTTCTTCTGCGATGTGACGCCACAGGGTTTCCCACTCCCACACTCTACTGGGTTAAATCAGACGGCTCACGCGTCAACAACACAGGTATCACAAACCCTTCGGGGATTTTAACATACGTTGTTTTGTTACTCTTTTGTTATTTTCTTAACGCTTTCTGTTGCTGTTCCCCTCTTACAGTCCAGGAGTCACCTGCTGAGGGAGTCAGGTGGTCCATAATGAGCCTGCATGGAATATTATACAAAGACGCAGGGAACTACAGCTGCAAAGCTAAAAACGTTGCAGGAAAGGCAGAGAGGACAATTTCCCTGTCAGTTGCCGGTACGATGAGCACCACCGTTCCTTCAGTGAGGCCTACTGCGGGAACGGGACCCTCCAGCCAAGGCACAACGTTTGCTTCTCTAACGCGTAGCCCCTACTCAACCTCATCCATGTCTACAATACCCCCAGGAACATCGACAATGCAATACACCATCCCCAAAAAGCCTAAAGGTACACTCAAACAAACAAAAATGCTGCAGGGAGGTAATGGAAGGAAGCTGGCAGCAGATGAAAAGAGTAAGAAAAGCGATGACTCGAAGTCTGTCAAGAACCTAAGGACTGTAGAAGAAACATCTGACAGTGCAGTGCTGCTTTGGACAGCTGACGGTTTATCAAACGATGCCCCGCTTACAGTCGTATGTTCACCTTATGGTGAGGACAACGTCAAAAGGACAGAGGAGACAAACGCTGGCAGTGGAAAACTGCTCCTGGAGGGACTGTCCTCTGGAATGAGGTACTCTGTCTGCCTCATAGCGAAAGGCAGAAATGCTGGAAAAGACCCCTGCATTGACTTCTACACGCTAGACATTGTAGACGACAGCGGGCAGAACCAGCTCCTCGTCATCATCAGCGGCATTGCCTGTGCTCTGATTTTGCCTCTCATTGCCGTGTTGATCTATAAGATTCTTAACCTGTACTGCAAAGGAAGCAATGCGGCTTTGAACGAAGAGGAACTGGAAAAAGAGAGCTACGTCAAATTTGAAACCATTTCCATGAAACAAAGAACGTTGAACTCTCATCCCAATGAGCTCTGGGCGAGAAGGCCAACCCACGAATCGGAGCGGATGCTTCTATGCTCCAGGTCCAGCATCGACTCCCAGATGACCTATAAAAGTGACAGCTCCCGGTCCGAGTACCTCTGCTAATGTCAGGAATCCACGGCCAACGCACACATGCCACAGGAAACAAAAATATTACGAACGCCTTTATACCTGCCTTGTATGAAAATATTGTAACAAAAATGTATTTTATAAATATTCTTTTTCTGGTTAATTAAAAAACAGTCAATAGATGGTATTCATATCAATGTCCTTATTTACTGTGAAGCCTTATATCCGAATAAGAAAACCCTGTCAATGCTCCACAGCACCTTTGCTGGATGCAGCTGCTAAGAGCAAAGCAGTTAACTGCCGTTGTTCGATCACTAAATATCATAAAGCATTTTACAAAGGGTCCTCAAATTCTCATTTACGTTGATTGGTCGAGATCAGGTCATTGTGTTTTTTTTCACCCTCCATTTGCATATTTCAGTTAATTATCATTGATAACGCGTATCCACAATAGTTAATGTCAAAGTCAAAAGCGTTTATTGTCATCTGTACAGGTTCCCCTCGTGCAATGAAATTCTTACATTGCTTGTTGACAATGAATGCCGGGGAAAATACAAAATAGAGATATAGTCAAACTAAAAGCAATACAAACTATACAGTAATAGTAATACTACTACAACTACAATAATAGTAATAATAATAATGGCAGTAGGGATTCAAATAAAATGTAAGTAATGTGCAGTGTGCAAATAACAACAATAGCAGCTTGACATTGTGTGCAAATAGTAGCAGCAGTATCAGTCCGTTGTAGTCAGATCTGAATGAGTCCATTGGATGACTGTTCAGTAATCTGATGGCTGAGAGGAAGAATGGGTTCCTGAGTCTTCAGGTTCTACACTCACTATAAACAGTGCATGTTGAGGGTGGGTGGGGTCCAGCACTCGTTGACTCTGCGATGATAAACAGCCTGCAGAGAGGGCAAAGAAGTCCTGGTGATCTTCTCAGCTGTCTTCACCACTCTCTGCAGACATTTGCGGCCCCTAATAGCCGTGCTGCTGTACCACATAGTGATGCAGTTGGTCAGTATGCTCTCAATTGTGCAGGTGTAGGAGTTGATGAGGATCTTTGGTGACATACAGTACCCAACCTCCTCAGCCTCCTCAGAAAGTACAGCCACTGTTGGGCTTTCTTCACCAGCTGCGTGGTTGAGAGTCCAGGTGAGGTCCTCACTGACCCCAAGGTACCTGAAGCTGCTCAGCCTCTCCACTTCAAGCCCCCGGATGAACTGTGGCCAATGATGTCCACTATAATCATGTCCACTATAACTTCTACACTACACTGGCAGACTAAAAAATGCAAATATATATTTAAAAAAAAGAAATTGTTCATTGATCATGATTCCATTAAAATGACTGGGAGTTAGTTTCACTACTAGAGCAAAGTTATATTCAATGCCAAAGTGTCAGAGATATACTGTGTCAAAAAAAATTAAATAACCTGAACGTTGCCTTACTGGACAAGAACGTACTGTCGCTGTGTTTGATATGATGTAGTTTGTGATTTGTTTAATAAATTCTGCCACCTTGTAAAATCATGTGTATATATTTGTCAGTCAGATTTGTTTTTAATACACTATACAAGATTTTAATTATTATGATCATTAAGTTTTGTATAAATGTTATTGTCAATTTAACTTGCACAGCATTTGTCACTGTGATATTTTTCCAGGTAGCAAACTAAAAAAATAAAATATATGAACCACAAAAAATTACAACTTATTTCCATCCGAAATGGTGGATATCTTCAGACTACTAACATTAGTTTAGAGACTTTCTGTCACTTTCTCAGCCGTTTAAATCTACTTCCTTACAGGGTTACTGATGACGTTAATCACTAAATTCTACTCATAGATAGTATGAATAGAGGTTTTGGTTCCTGGGGTTTGTTAGTTGTTCTCCTCAGGAAAAGAGGACAAACAATTTAGGGATAATTTGCTTCACTTGTCCTCGATTCCCTACAAATTACTCATCCTACCGATTTCCTCTGGGAGCCAGTCTGGTACACTGGATTCTCAGTCATACACAGAGGACAGGGTGTCTATTGTGTGTGTGTGTGTGTGTGTGTGTGTGTGTGTGTGTGTGTGTGTGTGTGTATTACAGTTATGCTCTTTAAAATTTGTCTGTTCCGCAGAAGAAAGATATTTTCCAAATAAAATAATAAATATTCAAGCAGCGTAGCCGGTTCCCCATCTCCTCCTTCTCTCAAACACATCTAACCACATCAGAAAGGACAGAGGTCAGGGGGTGGAGTGCTGTTATTATGTTGGAACTTTTTTTCAGACCAGCCTTGTTTCTTGCATATTCTACATTCTGCCTGAGACTCGGACTGCAGCTTAAAGGTCTTGTTCCAATGCTGGACTAGCATGTGCAAAATCTACCACGGGGACGTCAGGAATTTCAATCTTTGCTTCTAAAGCAGCCTGGTAGCCAAAGTGGGGTGTGAGCAGGATTCTACACATTCTTTGAAACACTGCACCGGCAATTTTGCGAGTCTTCCATCCTTTTAAACCGACCTGACTCTATCTCTAGCATGCCATCTCGGGGGTGTAAGCTCCATCGTCTGTCTAGGTGAAAGTCTTCAGCAAAAAATGGTGATAATCCATAAACAGATGTTGTTTAAGGTAGGAGAATTCTTCTGTGCCAGAGCTGACAATGGTGATGCCTGAAAAAAAGTGAACAAGTGCAGCTCCCCAGATTGTGACAAGGCACAGGATTATGTTGGCTGCAACAATCACAGCAGCACTGATCTATTTCATGGTGCAAAGCTCTGGAGCCATGGCCCTTGGGACAACATGCTGGGATGAACGGCTGTCACGAGTTGGGAAAAACAATAGCTGCATGGGTGAGTTTGAAATCCCCGGTGTTCATGTACCATGTACTGTGTGGCACTATGTTGAAGATCATTAAATCAGGAGGCAAAGTTAACTTGACTGAACAGCTGGAGCATCCTGTTGATGCACTTTGAGTGCCTAGAACTACAGTAATATCACTATGTGTCATGAGTTTATTTTCTCTACATATACAATTATAGTGTTTTTGACCCTTGGACAAATGTTATTTACGCTGCCTCTAGGTGAAATTACACACGATGCTGAAGACCATTTATTTTATTTGCCCTATAAGCAGGGCAGTTTATGAGGTTACCTGACAAACTTGTCAGTGTGTGATTAAGAAATATTACATAAACATGAACTTTTTGGCCATATTGCATGAATTGTTTTGTGCTGATGTTGTTGCTGTTGCTGCTTTTGCTGTTGTTGCTGCTGCTGTTGTTGTTGTTAATTTTCTTATTCACTGGCATGGTGCATATTTTGGCGACATACGCGACAACAATAATTTTAACAAACATATCTGCCCCATGAATCACGGTCATCTAAATGCATGTTTGTGTCACTTTGCAGTAAGACCTTCATTTGGTAAATTTAAAACAATATTTAATGTTAAAATAGAAAATGCTAAGGTGGTCAACGGTGTGGGTGAGCAGCCTGTGAACATTAGGTGATTCATCAGGATGCCTCCCAGCAACTCAGCACCAGTTGCCATGTTGGAGATCTCAGCCAGACATTTCATTATGTTGTTTGTCTGGCTGTTGCTCATTGTTTTCTTCATTCCACTGAGTTAAGAGTGATAACCATGGTTGCACATGACTGTGGAGCACCGTCTATGAATAGCAATACGTACTAATGCAGTCACTCATACGCAGTGTGTCAAAGCTAAATGAGCTCTAAAGCAAACTATGGTCAGACTCACTGGAACGTGCATAAGACTTATAACAGTAATACAAATATATTATTTGCCCGTTTGTTTTACAAAACTTTAATACTATAATAACTAAAACAGAATACTCTAACAAGACAAACTTTCAGAAGCTTTAGCCTTTCACTTTGAATCTGACAGTATATCGCAGTGACTAAAGCACAAAAGATATTTGTTGCCAAGTGATGATGTTTTATCCACAAGCAGCCGAGGCCATCTTTCACTCCTGAATAGGCCTTTTCTCAGACAAACTGAATATTTAGTGGCAAGTGACACAAGCAGGGAGGGGTCACCTAATAACACATTAAAGGTCTGTACACAGTTTCCTATTTAGATAAACAGAGAACAAGCACAAATATCAAAAATATAGACCTATATACTTACATTACCTAATCTTCAATCTCTGCTTCATATCTATTAAACAATGAACAAAAGATGTTGAAAAGGTCTTAAAATGTATGTATGTATTAAGCTCCACAGCCCTTCCTGATATTCAGCCATGGTAAAGCCATTCATCGCATGGACCTTGATGGGAGGAACCAGAGAAGGCTTGTGGGCGGCGTGGGCAGTTCTATCCTGCTTGACTTTCATTTCCAAGAGGAGAGAATTTACTGGGCTGACAAACACACTGGCATCATCTACAAAGCAGCAGTGAGAGGAGCACACAGACAGGTGATTATGTAACGCTGCAAAACTCTAGAGACCCTAGCTGACAAAAATACCATGCTTCCTATGAAGAAGTGACCTTCCTTCCTGAAAGTTGGACAATTATCTTTGGTCTGGGGTTTAATCTGTGATTTTAATATGCACTTTCCAGAAACTCTACTCCTCTGACAAACACATCTCGGGCCTCGCTGTGGACTGGATTCGGAACCATGTCTACTGGACAAGTAAAGAAAAGGGAAAAATCAAAAGGATTAATACAAATGGGAAAAATGAAACTACTACTATGAGACACTTGACTCAACCAAGTTCTATAGCAGTTGACCCCACTAACAGGTAATCTCATCTACTCAGGCCTGAGAATTCAGATGCATTCACGGAATTAAACAATAGCCCGGGGGAAAAAGCAACCATGTTTCCCCAGCAGCTCCGTACATGGTTCACAGCCGTGACATTTGTGTTCCTACTGTATAACTGTCTCCTACTCGCCCATTAAGCACGGCTGGCACCAAGGTGCAAACCGACAGACGGACCTTGACATGCCAGCCATTATGTGGTTCTTGTTCCCATCATTTTTTTTCAGGTTTCTCTTTTGGCTGTCTGGTGGGATGACTCCAAGCATCCAGCGATCTGACATGGCAGGACACATGAAGACTACACTTGTAAAAGTAGCAAAGCAGCTGGAAGCCCTGTCCATTGACCGTAGGGACAAACGACTGTTCTGGGTTCAGTTTGGGCTCCAAGCAGAAAGTTCAGTCGCCTCTTGTGATTTCAATGGGAACGTCCTGCACATCATTGATCAGCCTTCTGAGTGAGCATGCTCTGGGATTCATGTTTCTTTTATTACTCAGTCTAATACTAAACAACTCTTATAGAATTACAACAAATTCTCGGATTTGTTTTGCGTTTTTTGTCTATGTAAGGTCTCTGTCACTGGGAATATCAGTATTTCTGGATCATTTGTACTACACTGAGGCCACATCTCGGGTCATAAAGCAGGTGAACAAGTACACCGGCGGCGAGTCAGTGGATGTTAACACAAAGCAAATGGCAAAAATGCCAGCTGGTATCAAGGTTGTACACTCCATCAACCAGCCAATGGCAGACTCCCCATCACCATCTTCAGGTTAGAGTTCTGATTCTCCCCAATTATAATATTCTCTAAAGTTTATAGTTTCTGAAAATGCCTTACACATATACTGAATCTGATTTATCTTTAAAAACAGCTTGTGACGAGCAGAGTGGGAACTGTGGGAATGTGTGCTCCACTCTAGCCGAACAAGGAAGTTGTCACTGCAGTGAAGGCTTTGCTCTTAGTAAACAAGGCACCTACTGTGAAGGTCTACATTTTATTCATTGTACTCATTCTATTTTTTTAAATCACAAATACATTTTAGTGACACAGATTATTTAGTAGTAGTAGTATTTTCTAAAAGTGCAAAGTGAGACCAGAGTTTGTCTGTCAAGATTTGCTGCATTACCAATTGAAGCATGTAATTCTCCTACTGTGGGTACTAATGTGTTTTCTTTGCTGTGCTACAGATGTAAATGAATGTGCCCACTGGAACCACGGCTGCTCACTTGGCTGCGAAAACATACCAGGCTCTTATTTTTGTACGTGCCCTCAAGGTTACGCCCTCCTACCAGATAGAAAGACTTGTCAAGGTATAGTAAAATGATCACTATATTACAAATATTTAAATTGTTCCTTGTATTGAAAGTTTCCAAAGTTGATGGAGCTGAAAACTGGTTTGGATTAGATCATTTCTCATGTAGTGTCCTGAAAGATCCTATTCGTGTCCTAGTACAGTAAAGAAGACCATACAGTATAGGGAATTTGATTTGGTGTCTGGTGCAAATGCAGCAACAAAAATAGAAAGTTAAAATATCATGTTGGCTTTTAGAATCTAAACTAAAACATACCATTATTGGTAATCCAGTTATTGCATATATCACTTTCCTATCTTATGACTGGTCATTCCTCTTTATCATAATAAAGCTCTGTTGTCTGCCATCGTAACAACAGATTCTTTATAGTGAAAAAATAACCCAGACAATCTAATATTACGGCACCGCAGTCATGAGGAAATGTATAGAAAGTCTTTACTTAGCAACACACATTTTTTAAGGACATATTTTGTTAAAGTCAATTATTTTACAGTCAGTTGAAATTATCAGTAATCATCTGGGATGTAAACAGTAACTAATATAGTATGATACTAAAATGCATAACAATCAGCCCAAATCTTCTATTCTAATCCATAAACCAAGAGAGCAGGAAAGCTTCACAGACACAATGGGCTCAGATGACGAGGTGACATTTGCAATCGGGAACATATCTGGTCAGCAGCTTTGTCTGTCTAAGCTATTTAGCAGCCAACCTTTGGCAAGGTCCAGAAGACAAGGCTGCCAAGTGGCAGGCTTGATAATGGAACAACAACAGAGATTACATGGCGAGGGCATCACATGGGATGCTTAGTTTGTTGTTTTTCATTCAGTATAGGCAAAAAATAATGCAGAGGTCTATTTTACATCAGCTCATCTCATATCATTATAAATTAAACAAAACTATATGTGCTTAGTATTTTTTTCAAATAAGCAGGACATTATCACCTATTTAACATTATAAACAATATTATATCATCAGTATCATTCAGATACAAGAGGTTCCAGTCATGCAGCATAACCCTCCCTGTGTGGGGTTCGCCTGCATCCTCATCCTCCTTTCACCTATTCTGAAGGGATTAGGTCTGACTTCTTAAATGGATTTAACCAAGGAAGGCCTAAGTAGCTTGTTATCCACCTGGCTGTCTTAGAGTCTTCTATGCCGGGTCCAAAAATAACCTGGGAAAATCTTAAACATGCAACAACCCTTTAATCTTGTCAAGATGGCCCTTGATAAATGACTGTATTATGCAGTTTCTGTATCATTTTGGTTTCTAGAGACGATTGTGCTGAGCTCAACTCACTTGATTCTTAATAGATTTTTAGAATTACTGCTCGATTTATATATTTGAATATGTATTTTCCCTTTTAAAATCAGAGATAATAACATGTGGGGATAATATGACCAAGTGTGGTCATGGTTGCCTGGAAACAGATGAGGGTGTTGTCTGTGTGTGTCCTGAGGGATCTATACTACAGGAAGATGGACAGTCTTGTTCTGGTGAGGCACACTATCAAGTTGCTAGATTTCTAAACTATATGTGCCTGGGTTTTGTTGTAGCACAGCAGAAACGTATCTGTGGTGGTTTTCCTTGTCCATTGCAGGTTGCTCGTCAGCAGACAGAGGGGGCTGCAGCCAGATCTGTACGCCTCTCACCCCTAGTAGGTGGCAGTGTGCTTGTCTGCATGGCTACCAGCTCCACCAAGATGGAAAACGCTGCATTGCTATGGGTGAGTCATATTATGGCAAGGCAGACAGCTGAGGTACATACACCCACAGTTATCTCCCCAAAGCTCCCAGTGGATCTCTGGCTGCCACCAGCACAGTTAAAAATAAATGAATGTGCCATGCATATAAAAGGAGACACACTCATTGCAGTATGCTGGATCATGAGATAGTGTGATGTTATTCTGCAGGACCCCCACCTTATCTGCTAGTTGCTAATCTAGTGGATGTACGAAGAATTAATCCTGATGGAACTGGGGATAAAGCCCTTGTGGAGGATCCCAGAGGGACAATCATAGCTTTAGACTATGATCCAGTCCAAAACAAAGTAAGATTAAGTCATTTCATTTCTCATTTCTCTTTTCTCTCATCCTTAATGTATGTATTCATAGTAAAGCACAGCTGGGATGTGATGTACTAAACAAACCTAAAGATACAAGGTCTTATGACAAACAGATAAATAGAATCTTGGTTGACCTGATCCAGGTTCTGACGCAAACAAGCAGTGACACCTGGTGGACAGACATTTGTAATTTCATTATCTGTAGGTTGAGCAACATAATCTCCTATTTCATGGTTTTTATGTTGTATGTCCTACTGCTTGCATGCATTTACGGTTTTGGACGCATCTTGAAGGTTTACTTTGCTAGTACAAGCCAGAAGACAATTGAGCGAGTTGATTTGAAAGGTGGGTCGAGAGACATTATTCTATCTGAGCATCTGAACTCTCCAGAAGGACTGACAGTTGACTGGATCCACCGCAGGATTTACTGGACTGACAAAAGGTGTGTGCATAAGAAAATGCTGCTTGTGAAAACGGTTTAGTGCTGAGGTGAAACATTTCATGCAGGATAAATGAAGTTCTCTGTTAGGCTATTTACAGTAGGTGATGGGATTCATTGCTGACTTTACATTAAATTCTTTGTCAAACTAATCTGCTAGGCCAGTGGAAACTGAACTTATTTTGACTAACTACTATTACTGTTTTCAGGCAACTACTACAATGTTTTTTTTAAACATGAGCGAACAAGACATTTAACTATTTGTGACCTTACAGGCAATCGAGCATTGATTACTGTAGCTTGACTGGACAAAACAGAACAACTCTTTTCAATAAAGGTCTGGAAAAACCAAGAGGAATTGCAGTTCATCCTCTAGTAAAGTAAGTATTTAACTTGCCATGTGTTTCTTTATACATACCATGTAAAACCGCCTTAGTGGACATTTTGTGCTAAGAATGATATTAATACACAATTTTACTTTTTTGTTTTGAGGAAGTTGTTTTGGACAGATATGGGTGCCGAGCCTGTGGTGGAAAGTGCTTCTCTGGATGGGAAGGATCGTGCTGTCATAGTTAGTACAAACCTCGTGTCACCCAGTGGTCTAACGATCGATTTCACAGAGGACCGTCTGTTCTGGTGCGATCAGAGAAGAGGCCTGGTAGAGACTGCTGCCCTGGATGGGTCAGACAGACAGATCCTATTAGAGAACCAAGTAGGTGAGGCTTGTATGAAAGATACACGTGCAAACATGCAGATGTTTATTAAACCTAGAAAAATCTTTATAAAATAACTTCTATTACAAAGCAAAGAGGTCCAGCTCTAAAAATGTATTTGGATGAGTAAGCACTGAAAAATGAATCCACAAGATTTATAAAAGCCACAGTTCAGTTGTTCTGTGTAGTTTAAAGCTGTGCTTCAGTGGTTTTGTCTGAGCTGCCAGTAAGAATCTAGCAAATGGTTTCCCTTCTCCAACTGGTCCAGGTCGACCTTTTGACCTGGCAGTCTTTGAAGACAGGCTCTGGATCTCTGATCAGGAAAACCAACAGCTGAAGAGCGTGGACAAGCGGACGGGCAGGACACTGCAGCACATCCAGGACAACATCTTTCTACCAGCATCCATTGTGGTAGTTCATCCTCTTGCTAAACCCGGTACTGAGACACAACAGCAATTAATATTGACGATCATTTAGACATTGTGTTTTAAAAGACAGTAATCCACCATATATAATATCTTTAATAGGGGCAGATGTTTGCCTTCACCTGAATGGAGGCTGTGACCAAATGTGTGAAAGCAAACTGGGATTCGCCCACTGCTCCTGTCTGTCACACTTCATCCTATCAGATGATGAGAAAAGCTGTTTGCCTGCTGATTCTCCAAATGGAAGATCAGGTGAATAATGTTTCCTGCCTTACTCAAACGGCGCATACACGGGACTATGAGTTATTAAATACAAATGACAACATATTTTAACTGTACAGAACATGGGCACAGTACGGCGACTGATTTACCATCTCTGAAAAACAAAACATTTAACGATGAGCGCACGCCACCAACGCCTGAGTTGTCCACGGAAGAAGGGGAGGCTGATTTACAGTCTGATGTAGGCAATGATGCAACTCTCTTCACAGACAAGATGATTTCAGGTAACAATGCACCTTAGAAGAACACTAAATATGTTCATCTTAATATTTAATTGCTTACTATACGTTTTGTTTCAGACCAGACTGAGTGTTCCTCAGTTCACTGTGATGTCAATGCACAGTGCCTGTTTAATGGTGGCCAGCCAGCCTGTTTATGTCGAGAAGGCTTCACAGGCGACGGGCACACGTGTGTGGGTCAGTATCTCTGTTTCAGTTCTGTTTTTTTCTACATGGAACAATAATTTAAACAGCTCACTATGATTAGACACAAAACTGTGTTAATCTGTGCATTTGTCTGATTCAATTCCATTATTTTCCTATTCCTATTAAGAGCTGGAGACAACATCACAATGGTCCACAACCAAGACTCCTGCTGACGTCACAACACAGCACCATAAAATTAACTCTGTAGAGAGTTGTCCTGCCACCCATCAGTCCTACTGTCTGTACCAAGGCATCTGCTTCTACTTTCCAGAAATGGACTCATATGCCTGCACGTAAATATCGCTGCTTGAGTTGACTTGGTTATGACCTTTGGCCTTCAGGTTTAAGGCTGTATTATTAGAACATTTTATGAAAAACCAAAAATATTATGATTGCTTTGCTTCAAAAGAATTCAATATTTACTTACATTTACAAAAGCTAATTCTTAAGTCCAAATGCCGTTGTAGCGTTTATGCTACAATCTACCAGCAGGTGTCAGTGTTGTTCCACGTTTAAAAACCAATTTCCAATTCAAAAGTTTTCCCTCTCCAGTAGCAGTTCTAATTTGTTTAGGAGTGGAAAAAAACTTTACACTGATGGGATGTGATGTTGAACCGTTTGCAGATGTTTACCAGGCTACATAGGAGAACGCTGCCAGTTCAGTGACCTGGAGTGGTGGGAGCTTCAACAGTCGGAGGAAGAGAAGAGAAGAAATGTGGTCATCGCCTCCTGCATGGTGGCCATCATCTCCTTGCTTTCCATCGCTGCCTGTGTCACCTACTGCTATGGGTAAGAGACAAGAAGGAGAGGAGGTGGATTAGGGCAAGGCACAAGATAATGCAAAAAACATGCAGGAACTGAAGGTGCAGAGTATTATCCACACCAGCAGTTACTGGAAGCAGGGACAGCGATGTGCTACAGCAGGGAAGGAGCTGACTGCATTCAGAGGTGTTTATCAAACTCAGGATGACGTGAGCCATGTAATGTAGGTGTCCCAGCATGGCAGCAGAGGGTCAGGGAGCAGCTACATGTGGAACCAATGGTAACATGCATCCCTGGTTAGCAGAGACAGGAGCACACGTGGACTAAACGCCCCTCCTCCCCTTCATTTTTGCCCGAGTTGTCTCTAAGTAGCTGATTTGTTTTACGGTTGTTTGCTGGCTTATGGACAAGGCTGCTGGCATCCTGCACTATTTTGACTCACAAAGCGCAGCCCTCCCCCTCAGCCTACTAGTCTAGCGTTTGCTGTCTTGGTTCCCTTGTGGAAGCGGCACGCTTTCAATTACATGCTTGATTTAGCTTGTTCTACAGCAATTACACATAAAAATAGGTCATTTCTCGGCTACAGAATGGAGCCGTTGAGGTATGACCCCACTGGAAACGCTACATGGTCGCCAATAGCTCTGCCTCAAATTGCCTTCTGCACTTGGCTGCAAGTGCACTTGTGCAGTTTGAGTTTGGGGGGTTTACGTTCTTCTGCAACACACTTACACACCAAGTTCTGCTTCTTGTGTGTTTGTGTACTCCATCCTTTGCAATACAGGTCGTGTACTTCAATTCTTATCTATTGAGGTGATCTGAACCATCACAGATCATATTCTTGACGTTTTTCCCTATTCTATTCTGTAAACATCACATCTATCTATCTGTCTATCTAACTACAGAGCAGAGACATTTACTCTGCTGTCCTTACTGAGATCTCTTTCTTTTTCCATGTTAAGAGAGTATTTGTGGAGGGGTCTTTATTTAATGCAAGGGTCTTTGGACAGTGTTGTTGATTTTTTGATATGTAAATCTAATTTCTCATTTCTGTGAAGTACTAATGAACCATCAATCATCAATCAACTGCTTACAAAGCACCTTAAAACAATTAAACATGCATTGCATAAATTATATATGCTATAATCATAATCTGGATTTTATTTATTATTATTGACACTGAGGACTTATGTGCATTTTCTTGCATCTAGAACTAGGAGACTCTCTCGCAAACAGCCCTCTGTGGATAACGTAAGTGAAACCAGTGTGACAGATGAGAGTATGGCAGAGACCACAACTACCAGTGTGCCTCGGGTAAGGTCTCCTTTGTCCAGTCAACTGGACATCATTGACTCAATCAAACTAGTCAGTTTTACATTCAGTCAGTTCAAAACTCATATAGTAATAAAATCAATAGTTCATTTTTATTTATCATAGACATGATCAATTAATCCTCGATCATGGAATGTGACCATTATATTTTGATATTTAGACTGTAAATTTGCAGTTCTACATGCTGGTGGAGAATGGTGTGGACAGCAAATGCATCCCTGCCGGTTGTCCCAGGGGAGCTGCCTGTCCATACTGCTCCTCAGACACAGGTAGCTGTAGTTGGTGCTCAACTTTTTTCAGCTGTCTACACTGATTATTCATTACATTTTTTGTTGTCAGGTGACAATTCCGTGTCTGAAGAGTTAGGAACAGTGTCCCAACTCAACACAGGGTATGAGTGCCCCATGGTGTCATCAATTGTCATGGAAATGTCTGAACCGACTGCCTCTCACTCAAGTCTGCCAATGTCAAGTTCATATTCCTTCACATCCTTCAAGCCCAGTCCACCGTCTCAGACTCAGAGCCTAGAGTCTACAACTTCCTAGCCCAGAGCAGAGACTGGTACAGCTGTACAGTTAAACGCACACATACTAAAACACTGAGCTAAGAATGAAACTGCTAATTAAACGTTTACCCCACTGAAGCTGGTGTTTATATAGAAATAATTATTAGCATCTCTATATAAACATAAGCACTATTTACTGGTCTCTACTGCTATACATGAGGTTTAAAGCTGGCCTGGACATGTAAGCTCTTACTATCAGGTATCTGTTACCAAAATAGAAACTTTTAGTTGGCTCAGGACTCAGTGCAAGTGCTCACAGCTTTAGTGGATTAGATATAAGTTTAGTAAAAAAGTCATTAGCTGTGAATCTTTAGCACTTTTGTGTTCATTTCCAAAATATATAACTTGAAGTTAAATCTTTATTATACTATTTTACCTAATATTTAGCAGGATA
Source organism: Betta splendens (assembly GCF_900634795.4). Lineage (NCBI taxonomy): Eukaryota > Metazoa > Chordata > Actinopteri > Anabantiformes > Osphronemidae > Betta > Betta splendens. Next base: position 17,124,985 of record NC_040890.2, on the reverse strand, counting down.
TTTACTGTTGTACACTATATACACAAAATATTTTCTGCAAGTACATTGTACAATCATTGAACATGGTTTAGTTTAAAACCCACGTGTTTTTCCTGTTGGTTTCTGAATAGTTTCCATTGGTCTAGTAATTCACGTTTGGGAAGTTCTGTCAGGTGTTCTACATGATTCAGTCTTTCAGAGGATAAACTGAGCTGGGTTTGGTTCAGAAAGGGAACAGTATCATGCTCTTGACTTTTATTTTAGTTATTTAATGCAGGACTTCATCTACTAAACAAGCAGAACACCAGTGAAACGTACATTCTGACTCTCAGTATTCACGTTAGATTTTGTATTAGTTTCAACATCAGAAACAATAAGTGGAATTATCTTGGAGATAAAAACTCGGTCTACTTCATCAATAAACTTATTGTTATATAAAATGTGTTGTTTTAAAATGCAGTTGCATATGCAGAACTGCCATGAGGCCCAATACCACTGCACTTGTGGTTTCTTCTTAAAACACATCTGTATTTTCTTGAAGGTTGTGGCCACTGAAGGCCCATCTGTCTTTTTACACTCCATCAAACCTCTTCTTCAAAGCTCTTGCCTATGCTCCGCTGATGACGCTCTTCTAACCTCCACCAAATCTAACGCTCTATTAGTGTTGGCACCGATGCTGCCACCCTCAACTACCACTAGCCCATCATATCTATTTCTGTCTCTGTCTGCAACTCTGTCCCAAGGTTGACTGGGAATTGTTAATAGAAGGACCACCTCTTCGTTTCGAGGCAGTGGCAGAAAACAAAGCACTTTAACTCAAAAACCATCAGGCGCCACATCGATATTGATTTTCCTGGTGAGACACACTTATCTATATATTGGCCTCCATTAGGGCTAACAGATAGGTTAGGGCAACACTCTAAACAGCAGCAGATCACCCTTCAAGTAAAGATAAAATTGGGCCCAGAGTCAATTTATCTTTTATTACTCCTCAATTGGGGCAACAGGGGGCAATAGAGTCAGCAACACTGTAAGTAGCAGAGGCCTTCAGGGTCTTCAGTTTGTTTCTTATTGCTGGCGTTGACACTACCTTGCCTTTTATTTTAAACATGTTCATACTGAAGTGTTTATTTCCAATATCCTAAATGTGAACACAACTAAATTACACATTGATCATATAAAGCTAGTTTTTTTATAGTTCTGTTAAAGAACTTGCAATGTCTGGTATGCAGTGGGTATAAATGTGCTTCACTCATTATCTTCTCCGAGGCACTGGCAGCCAAAATCAAAAACATGATCATAAAAAAATAAAGGTGTTCTTTCATTATTTTAATTGTAAACATAATAGCAATTTAATTGACATTACTATACCTATAAAACTACTACTAGCAACAGAATCATTAGCTGCTTCGGTAAAAATTCTTAGAAAGGAATTGGATTAGTGAAGAGAAAAAAGTAATTTGGAAAAATATTTACTCACTCACTATTATGTGCATCTGTATAATCAAGTGAAATCCAATGCAGCAGCTGTAAATTCCACTTACAGTGTGTTATATAAAAAAGTGGTTCTAATGCTTTGGCCAACCATTGCATGATACAAATAACAGAAAAATAAAACTTCCACAAGTAACTGTTTTCTATTAGTCAGTATTGTATTTTTCTGCCAGATGGGTCTAGCTTTGCTTTATCGCTCATGTCTCTATTCCAGCCCAGAGGACAGCTGATGAGGGCTAAAGAGGGAATTAGCTACCCACTCAAAGGCTTTGCTCTGATCCTTTGGGTCAGTATTTGGTCCCCACAGCTCTTGAGCAGGACAGAGTAACACTAGTTTGTGAGGATTTGAAAAGATTTAAAATCTGAAGGGGAGGGGGTCTAATGCATGTGCTGGACGTAGACATGAGCCTGAATGTATGGGCGCGCCACAGAGGACAGAAAATCTCATGGTAGTCTTTTTGGAGAAAACATTCTGAGTACATTGACTTTAATCTGTGAACTATGCCTTTTAATTCTACCACTCCTGCAAAAAAGTTGAATCCATAAAGCTCATATAAAACCCAAAATGTATGTTGCCATATTACATAAAAGATTTACAAATTTGTGTCGGTGTAAATATAATGTTTTTTCCATATATATATATTTATATTTTTCACACATTTGTCTTGTGTTTTGAACACCTACATGATGGCATTTATTATCTATATATTCTACTTTTCTATTTATTAATTGATCAGTTTTTCTGTGAAATAACTAATGTATAAAAATTAACTGTAAAATAAAAATGTCCTTTACTATTTTACAAACTCAAATATAACTGGTCACCACATACAACCAATTGTAATAGCTTTAAATGATCATTAAATGATACTTGATTATTGCGCTCACTTATAATGCCAAATGTAATTTTAAGGTTAGAGTTAACATATAGACAATCAATGTCCTTAGTTTTGGTACAGTTTTTCAGTTTCCTGTATTACATTGGATGCTGCACTGACTTTGTTCCAGCAGATGGCGATGATACATAGAAAAATAACACTATCTAGGGAGAACCTCAAAAGCCCTATATTATATTCCCAGCAACACTAAATAAAAGAGTCATTGTTTAAATAGAAACTAAAAGCTTAACTAATATTGATTGTAGGCCAACTTCAGCCTAAATACAATCTTCACAACAATCAGGGAGGGCAACACATATATTTATAGTAAAAAGGAAAGTTGCTGTATCAGCCTTACAAAACACAATGAAATACAGGAGCCACATATTGACCTGCCACGTGTTCTTCAAGCCCCAATGCCCTGCTAGCTTATACAAACCATCCTCTGCCAACTCTGGGTTACCTGGTTCAGGTGAGGTCAGTCAATCAAAGCTAGGAGACATTTTGGATGAGATAAATATAGGAAAACACAGTGAACTGGTATCACCCAGGTCTGACTTGACTAAATGCATCTCATCAGCAGCGAGTAGACCAGAACCGGGGCCCAAGGTTAATTCTATAAATCAGTAACAATGACTCAGTATTTCTTAATTTCGGATGACGCGATCGCCTGCTTACTGATAAATAGTGAAATTTATGGAGGCAGAAAACAATGCAATACGTTATAATTTATCCTAATCGGACTTTGTTAATAATTGAACACCTGCCATAAAGTAGGCGTAATAACTGGATCATACGAGTTAGCAATGAGAAACCCAAATATGGTTGTGTATTTGGTTATTGTACAGATGATGTTGATGACGTTACCCATTTGTAAAACTTTACAGGTCCTGGCTAATAAAATTAAGCCGTGCCTATGTTAAAACTGGCATTATTGCTAATCGAAGCTAAATGCAGTCCCAAACTTTTTTCTTACCCTCCTCGGATTCTTTCCAGCCGGATTCTGCTGCGCTATTATTGAGCAGCTGTGACTGTTTAAATCAAATATGCTAATTGAAACTAGCTAACTTTGGTTTTTAGCCTATAAGAGGGAAAACAGAAGGAGACTTCCGGTTGGCATGTTTGTTACTTATTTGATGTTTAATGGCGGTAATTTTTTTATATTTGTTTGTTTGTGCTACATTACAAGTCTATGAAGTATAATAAAAAATAAAACAAGTACAGTGTTGTTTTAGTTGCACAATTTTACCTCAAGCGGAGACTAGTTACAGTGATTGTGGTTTAGTAGCAAAGCTCATTAGTTCAATTAATTAGATTATGAACGCTTTTTAGATGTGTCACTCGCCCTTTTTAAACCACTGACACACAATGGCTTTAGTGACTCAGATGGAATCAGCTGTAGAAACGTGGCACTCACATTTAATCAGCTGGACAGATATACAGAACATCAAGTAACTCCATTTACTACCCTGCTTTGAAATCTGGCAGTAAAGCAATACTAAGAAGTCATAATTGAGACAATAAAACAACACCACAGGTACTTGTCACAATTTTATATTCTTTGTTCATACGGTAAGTTTTTCGGCAACAATTGTTTTTGACATTGATACAGTGCAAATGAACAATAGCACAACAGACACCATTAAAGATACATACTATTTTCAAAGTCAGTACAGCAGATTTTGACAATTTGTTTGTTTTAATTAGATTCTTTTATTGTTTTTTTACTAAACATAAACATGTCTGTCCTCCACTTAAGCTTTTAGTGTCCAAGAGCCTTTTTTTGTGTTGGTTCAGTGGCAAGTCTTTTCCCAGTGTGGTCAGCAACAAGAGCAAGACTGGTGGTGAAACAGGGCACTGTCAGCATCTGATTCCCATTTTGCCCAGGAGCAGCGTGATCATCCGAGTCTCTCAGTCCAATCTTTTTCCCCAAACACGTGGTCATACTGGATGAAAATCGGTCATACTGATGTTAATCATGTCTACTTTGTTTTGATATGCATATTAAAAAAGACACAGCCTTAAACCTGAGAAAATAACAATCACATTTCAGTTTCAGACACAGAAACAGTGCCGTTCACCCCATCAGCTCCACACACACTCTTTCAGCTTTGACAGATTGAAACGTAAACACTGACAGACAAAAATATACTCCGATGGCTCAATAAACACTGACTCCATCCACCTTCATAAGTACCGATTCTTTTTACCATTTTCCTTTAATTATCAAGCAACCATATTCTTAGGCAGATTGTTCATTAAAATCTAGTGATTCTTTTCTCTTTTTTTTGGTTTAAAGAACTTTTTAAAAGGGAACTCTTAAACTTCAGGTGGACAAAGTGGTGATGGCTTCTGATCATGGCGGTGCTGCTTCATCAGCATCCCTCAATGGAGACATCACTTTCAGTGAGGCTTTTTTTAGATCTGCACATTAGTAACGCTCAAGCACAAATACCAGCCATCTTTTTGACCCTCACTCCCCCATCCAAACCCATTAACCATGCCCTCCCCCCAATCTAACTATCTTTCTCTCTCATCACTGGTCCCTGCACTCCATTTCCACCTCCTTATGACATTTAGTTTTCTTATTCACTCTTCTTTGTCACGACCACAGCTGACGACTTGGACTTGCCAATGTAGGCCTCAATGAAAAACTGGACAAAGAGCACAAAGTAGCTGAGGTACATGAGGGAGGACCACACAATGTTCTGCATGTGAGATGGACACTCCTGACCCTGCTGCATCCACGAGTAGACCAGGTAGTTGACCACGCAGCCCATCAGCATCTGGGTGATCTGGGTCAGCGTGATGAACATGGCAAACTTGCGCGACACCCGGAAGCCTGCTGCCCGCAGCGCGTAGTAAGAGTACATGACCGCATGGACCAAGTAGTTCATGGTCATGAACCATCCCCCACCCGCAACCATGTCTTTGTAGGAATACCAGGAGTAGAGCAGCACCGTGATGTGGTGGTACCAGTGGAGGAAGATGAGCTTCTGTTTTCTCAGGACAATGAAGAGAGTGTCACCTACAGATGTGGAAAGGAGAACAATCATTACCGGTGCTTATTCAGATTAAATATGCAGAAAATATTTGCTATAAAACACATGGAGTGGAAATCTTCCCAACAACTTAAATGTCTGCTCTACAGGCATCAAAATGATATTATTACACAGGTAATCTCATTACAGCTTTCTACGTCTGCACTGAGCCATTTGCAATAAAGGCCCACATTCACAGAGTGCAACACATGAGACTCAACTTACCCAGTTCCGGTGCTTTACTAAGAACAAAAGCATATGCCCAGAACTTGCTGACAGGCCCATTGTAGAAGCTCTGATCACAGACCGACTGTTTAAGCCCTTTTGTCATCAGGATGTACATCATGTAACTCCCGGTACGGATGGCACCAAATATACTATAGAGACAGAGGGAAGACGCTTTCATGTATTCAATCCATACAGTGTCTGTCATATCAAATAATTGAATGTAACTGATCTGATTTCTCTCTCACCTGAATGCAGCTAGTGTGAGCGACCATAGCACCAGCGGTTTCCTCAGCTCAAACTTCTCCCTCTGCTTCATGACATGGCGGCCTCCGAGGATGCAGGCAGCGTAGAGTGCGGAGAAGAGAAAGGACTTCTTCCTGCAAGCACACATTTTGATTAATGCTCACTCCTCTCTACCCTGGATAATGAGTGTGTGTGTGTGTGTGTGTGTGTATGTGTGTGTTAATGTAACACGCATAAGCCCAGACTGCTCAAGTCAAGCAACCAATTAAAGCAGTCTACATGAAAAGCTCCAATGACGGTTGTTTCCATGAAGTTTCCTCAAAAGCAAAACCCAGGTTTTACAAGCAGCCTGCATTTGTAACTGCCTCGTATCCAGCATTACCGCTGTAAGAATTACAGCTCACTCTTTCTGACTTCACAAGCGACGTCTGAAGTAATGATTTAATGATCCGAGTCCACTGCTGCTAAACGCTTGGAGTTCAGTTTACAGTTCTGGCCTGTGTTCACCACCAACTCCCACCATCCTCTGGTGCCCGTTTGCCATAATTGATTTTCCAGAGATCGCTGCTGTGCTCGTGACGTGAAGCCACCTGGGCCAAAATTAATTTAAAGAAAATCATTTTCTAGCACTCAGCACAATTACAGCGCAAGTGATCTGACAGACTGGGTGCCGACTGGAGCCAAAACAAGGTGGTTTGGTCTGTTGTAGTAGGAGCAGAGAGATTCTGCTGGTGAAGATTTAATGCGGTGATGTGATTTTGTGCTGATGTTACAAGAAGAACAAGAGTCTAATACAATTTAACACTGTGTTAAAGTATATCTCTGAAATCTCCTCCACGTCTCTGCTCTCCTCAAGGTCGACTGTCTTTGTAAAGCGTCGGTCCAACCTACAAATGCAAACATTTCTCACCGAGCCGTGACATGTGCAACGTACAAACAAAAGTGCCTCCTGATCTGTTTGCAGCCTCAGCAGCTCACAGCAACACCAGCACTTGGATTTGCTGATGAGGTGTGTGGTTAGTCAGAGGGGAGGGGAGAAAAAGTGCACGTTCTGTTCGTCCATGAAGAGAAACAAACCTACAGACGCATGGCTGTGATGCAGAGACACAGAATCACACTGTTATCACGCATTCAGTTATGGTGCTATGTTCATTAGGTCTGGTGCAAAAACATCTGAGAGACTGAAGCATCTGCATCAGTCAAGATGGAAACAAAGGGGCCAAATGGTGCGAGTTCATTGTGTTCAGTTTGCGAGGATGAAAGACGCCACGTTCCTGCTCTCGCAGGAAGCCCACGGGCCGACTCTCGCCACCTCCAGAGAACAAAAGGACAAAGCCATTCAGTCAAAGTCAAAAGAAGCTGCTTTCACAGAATTACAACAGGGTCGGACTGCAGAATGACATCACTGTTCCTCAGCCACACGCGGAGGAGGGGAGGACGGGGCTGCACACAATGCACAGTGGCCTACATGCTGCAGGGCGGCTGGAGGGACCGACAGGACGACCCACCTCAGCATTCAGTGCCCGGCTGCTCAGGGGTCAAAGGTCAGAGGCCATAAACTGTGGTTCTGCAAGGTGCAGGGGGTGTTTCACACGTTTACAACCTCTAGAACAACAAAATACAACAACCTTCCTCTCATGAGTGAAACCCATGAACAGTAGCTTTGCTTTAGCAGCCTGATAGCTTACTCTTCACTTGCACACATGATTCACCTGAATCTTAAGCCTGAGGTCGTAACCTCACACTTTGGAGCTTTCCATTCCCAGTCCTCTGACCTGAACCAACTGCAGGTGCTCTTAAATAAATACTCTAATATACTGGTTAGTATTTGTCAGGATGGTGCTGCTCTTATCTTTGCACTGAAGCGTGAGCTGCAGCCGAGCTATAGTACGACTGCAGAATGTTCACTATTTATAAGTCATCAGTGTGAACGTTGCCGTCCTCCACTGCTCCACTCTACATTCACCCACGACATTATCACAACACTGACTAAGTTACTCTTAGGAAGGTCTGAAAACTAAATGCATTGCAGCTAGAACTCCTCAGACTGATGTGTCTACACAGAATCTATGAGCGGGGCGCGGCTCGACTGCTGTTTGCTGGAATGGGCAGAGGCAGCACCAGCGCTCCTCTGGGATCAGCGTCGTTAGAAAAGACTCAGCACAGATTTGATGATGTCCAAACAACAGCGAGGTGCAGTGCCTTCGATAAGAACTTATGATCACCGTGAACGAGATAAGAGATAAGAGACGTATGGAATCTTTTATTCTGCTGAGATCGTTATCACAAAGCCAGGAGCTGGGTGAGCCGCTGGGTGCCGCCTTATTTGCAGAGCTGGCAAATAATGATAAACATTTTTTCAAGTTTTTCATAAAACCTTAAAGTCATTGAAGCAGAAACTCATTGTAACGGCCCTTGGTTCCTTAAAACAAGTCTGTTTTTTAATTAACCTGTAAAATGATGAGATTTATAGTAAATTATCAGGTCCAAGAGAACATCACGAGTGTGTTTAGGAATTGTGGGTGGTTCGTGTCCCTGCATCAACCACTCCCTCCCCCACTGACAGTGTTGTATAAAGCTGCTGGATAACCTGCTGTGGAACTTGGATCTGTATTAGCTGGTCCAGAGATTTCAGGCGTTGCGTAACCCTGAGTGTGCAGGCGGAGGATGAGTCTGCAGGCCGGAGCCCGGGGAGCTGGGGCCTGGCCCCATTTGCATACCTGCACGTGCACAGACGGGCGTTTGCATGCGTGCACACGCGTAGCAAGCCGCTCCGGCCAGTTCAGGGCGTGGAGCTCCGTCCACCTGCATTGTTGTCTGTATCTAAGCAGCGGGGAGGCAGCTTAGATACGGTGCCAAAGCGTAGCGTTAGCGCAGAGCCACACGCTGCAACCTGGAGGTGCTGTAGGTAGGAGCCTTTGCCTGGTTCTGGCACTGGAGGACTGACTTCATCGAGGCCCCTGGGGAGGTTTTCACCACTGATGGTGCCGTATTTCTAGGACCATTATCATGCTCTACTAGTACTGTTCAATGCCAGAACCAGGGCGACATGATACACATTCCTCACACTACAGTGGGCAATTACATTCCGGATTCAAGCCACGCTGCCCCTGACTGGGAGTGGACCCTGACCCTGACCCAGAAATAATGCAACCTCTCCGGAAAGAAAACGCAGCCACTCTAATTGCAATGACATCATTTACATTTGAATCTAATGCAAGAACAGGAAAATCAACCTCATCTAAGGGGTCAACAATATGCCGCCCTCTTCTTTGTCTCCACGTAAGTGTTTCCTTGACAGCCCGATGCAGCCTGGAAGTGAAACCAGAGCACAGCGACACCCCCGGCGCCGAGGAGCCAGCCCACATCTTCATCCCTGACCTCAGCAGAGACGTGAAGGGGAGCAGCCTCGCAAGCATCAAGCCCGGGGCGGCTTCGGCTTCAACGCGGTCAGGAGCGATCAGCGTCACCGCGGGCCGCTCCGGTCCGAGGGGCAGCGGCAGCGCGCCTTCGGATCAAACCGCATGACCATCAAACGGGGACTGAGCAAATTTACTCCAAATTAGGCACGTCAGTGTTCACATCTGTGAACACGCGTTTTGTTCTGGAGGTGTCACATTTAGCCCAGAGTAAAGAAAACATCTACAGATTGTATGACAGGAATTTAAATGCAGGGCCCGAGCAGTAGTTAAGATGAAGCCTCACTGTGACTACCTCAGGCCGACAGCAGAACATTTATCACCTCACTAGACAATAAAAATCACCTTCAGACGTGTTCGTTAGCATTAGCGTGTAATGCTGTCGGGCGGTTTGTCTTCAAATGAGCTACAAATCTGAAATTAAAGAGCCGTTCCAGGCAGTGCCCAGTGAAACGATAGCACCGTCTCATCCATCTAACAGACAATAGACTGGACCGAAGGAGTAACAGGACACCGTGGAGGAGGCCTGTCTCCGGAAACCAACGAGTTCCAGGAACTTGATCTTTAAGACGAACGACTGGGCTGCGATTGGTGATTCAGGGAGCAAATGATGCGAATGTGCCAAATGCAGCAGCGTGACAACAAATCAATCTCATAATCTGGAACAAAATCTGGAAAGACGACTACTTGGGATTTTGTGCTAGAAAGGTTTTATTCCAGCAGCTCATTCTAAACATTGACGATCAGTCAGTTTGAGTGAGGCCCATGGGGACGCAGAGAAAACAGGCATTCACTGCGACTCGCTGTGCGCTAATGAGGTGCGAGGGCAGACTGAATCAGCAAGGTAACGATGTGTGAACACGCTGGAAACCTCAGCACGGAGCTCCAGCGAGTTTCACCCATCAATGCTTCACCAGAGCGAATAACACCCACCCCCACACACCTACAGGACGCCCGCACTCTACATCAGTCCGGCATTACATCATTCATTTTCAATTACATCTTGGCAACAAAATCTAAAAGAACTACTACAGTATCTCGCGAAGCAACTTGCCGAATGCTAACGGTTCATTTCAGCTTTGCGCTGCTGTTTTGGGCCGTTGTAGCATCCAAGTGCTACCATGTGCACACTGGCCCGGCAGGAAGAAGTGAGCAACGCTCAGCTGCGACGTGATTGGCTAACGCCCCGTCAGCAGACATCAGAAGATTACCGTTATTGGCTGGATGTCAGTACCAGGGAATGGACAGCTCCTGCTCACTGGTACCACGCTGTCCGTCTCCCTCTCACCAACACAGGCAGCGTGTTCTGAAAGTGCCCCCGGGAGCGAAATGAACTCTCACAGCTGGGTAGAACCGGTCAGAACGCACGGATCGAATGGCCCGGCTCACCCCGTCCTGCTTTTACCATCTATTGGCGCTGAAAGCCTCATGACGCTCGTGGCAACTTCATGTGTGACTCAGCTCGTTTGGCTCAGGACCATTTTCTCTTCACCCTCACTGATGGATCTGGGCGATAACCCCCCCCCCCCCCCCACACACACACACACATACACACACACACACACACAACCCAGGGCTGATGGATGGACCCGCACATGACCTACATATGAAGAGCATCAATACACACAGACACCAGACAATATTTACTTAGTGAAATGATAGTTCAGACCAATGTTTGCCCTTTTACACACTGCAGACGCAGCCCTGGGTAAATAACCCTCGCTCCTAAATTAGCCTTTATGTTATGTGATGAGTTCAAGGACAACTATGGCTCAAATTCCTCAGTTATGTTCGGTAATATGCTAATCAATGTTTTTAATAAATGAGATTCATTATCGCGTAGAAAACAAAGAGTTACAGTAATGGCTGTTTAACGTGGACATCTGAGCCGAGAAACCCTGCGCACTGATCTACTTTCACTATAAAGTGAAGCCAGCGCCGCTTCTATCGACGGAACCCCACTGGAGGACACGCGGGGCCGCGGCTGAGCAGCCCGTGGCGTGGCTCTGCCCGGTGCGAGCCGCCGTCTGCGCGCACGAGGCAGCCGGAGCCGCGGACGACCTTTACGAATCACATCGCGGTAACTGACGCCGGGAGATTAAACCAGAGGAGATCAAGGTCAAAGCCTTCACACGAGAGGATGCGTGGAGCGGCAGCGGACGCTCAGCGGCTGGCGCGCGCGGCTCAGCATCGCCACCGGAGGCCGCCGCGAATTTGCCTCCCATTGCTTTGATTAAACACGGGCATCGGTTTCAATGACACGGAGTCCGGTATCACCGGGCGAGGAGAGGTTTTAATCCGGCGAGCGCACGTGCGCCGACCGAGCCTCCGGCGGCGCGCGCGCACGCCAGCGCGTCCCCGGCGTCGTGGGATTTGGCCGAGCGCGACGCGGACTCACCAGTTCTCCTGCATCCATCGGATGGCTTCGTCCTCGTTGAACTGCCTCTCGAACTCGTACTCTTGCAGGGCCAGCACCGACATGCTCGCTGCGCTGGGTCGCGTCTCACGCCTGCCGAAACAAGTCTGCGCCGGGTCGAGCGGTCCTGTCCGTGGGTTCTTAGTCGGTTTCCACGGAGCCCGTCACTCGCATCGCTCGTGCTGCCGCCGAGACCTCGCGGATGTGCGTTAGCAGCTCGGCTCTATCGACGCCTCCTCCTCCTCCTCCTCCTCTACCGGCTCACCGAGCCTACGCCCTCTTCCTCATCGCGGCTCGCCACAGGTCCTAACGCCGCCGGCTACTGTGAAACTGACACATGATGGTGAAAGCGCTCATCGTTCGATTACAATTAATATAAAGTGTTAGTTTAATAAAGTTAGTTATTTTTCTTGCACAGTTAATACTGTTGTTATTCTGTCCGGTTGTTTTATTTAATGTTTGAATGAATGGATTTCCTCATTATGGGATTTTAAAAAAATCTAATCTTATTCAATGGCTCATCAGACAGACTTGTACATTCACATTGTGTGTTGCAGCTGGAACACAGCTTGTCTTGTGCATACATTTTAGTGTATTAGAGGGGTGTCCAACTCTCACGGCTGATTGACACACCTTGATCAGGTGTGTCAGTTAGCTGCTGATTGACCAAACACACCTGGTCAAGGTGATCAGTGTTAGCTGGAGCAGAGACAGATGGAAAAGCAGCAGGACAGTGGATCTCCAGGTCCAGGGCTGGAATGATTATCAGTTTTGCTGTTTTACATGTTCCTAAATAAACTCTAGAAATCAACGAGGGGCAAAGAAGACTAGTCCCAGCTTCATTCAAAAGCCACTGCATCCTAAAAGAACAGATAGTGTGATCTAATCTCAACATATAGACAGAAGAGGCTGAAAAACTAAAAAGGTTCAACTAAAACGGTCCAGTGACGTACAGGTGAACCAATCAGCAACTGGGACACGCTCCTGTGACCTCTGTGACCTCTACAAGGATGAAGATGTTCAAATGATCCGTAAGATGAGTCTTAAACAGCAATAACATGTTGTTTCTGTTTATCTGTTTCCCACTTATCTCCACTTAATCGATCAGGAAGTCATAGAACTAAAGTAATAAAGATTGGCGATAAGCCGAAATGTCAGCGAGCCTGTTTTACCGCATTTCTGAACTGTATAATGTTAGTTTACATTCCATGCATCGGAGCCTGAAACAGCTGTAAACAAGCGGAGAGGCTTTAATCATAAACAAGCCTGAATCTACACTTTTACACTTCACTCATTCAACATGACTCTTATGTAAAACATCCAGTTTCCCAAAACGACTGCAGTCTCAGGTCACTTGCGGTTTTTTTATATCACTGCTCAGTGACCTTGCAAATATCGGTCCAAAATCATCCCCCACTTTCCCAATACCGCAGATGTGCAGCCGCCGGCCGCGCGTCGCCCAATCCGCTGAGCGGGAGCGTGCGTGGTGCCACTCTGTTGCACAACCGGGAGAGGTTTTCCAGAGGTTGCGACAGGGTGTTGGAATGAAACAATGTAGGTGGGAGCTGTTTCTTCATCTGGCAAAAGGTAAATAGGTGGAGTTAGACCTCAGACATGTGTGACTGGGGCCCGTCGCCTATCAGCGCATGCTAACAGTCTGACACAGGAACTGATGGAAGGACAATCGCCCTCCAATCTCCTCCTTTATGTTTCCACATGAAGTCACATTTGTAATAAAAGCTATAATGAACATACTCAAACTACAATCTGTCTCGCAGCTTCGCTGTACGACGGGAACCGGAGACTCAACGGCGTCGTATTGAAGCGTCGCCTCGTCGCTGCAGGGGCTTCGTTTCTGAGGGAAAAGGGGTTTTCTCGGGGTCAGAGACGCGAGATGACAAACGAACCATCCTTTATGGAGCCTCTGGCAAAACTGGGACGAGGACATTTACTGCAGCAGTGGCTTCAGTAACGCACAGGATCACAAACGGTTAGAAATGAAGGATTATTAGTAGAATATTATATGCAAAGACCCTCATCTGCTGTGATGCAGAGGTTGGAGTCTTACATCAGATGAGGCCACAATGCTAAGTTATGGGTCATCTTCAGAACTCACAGTATGTCTGTAGGGTCATTTTGACACAGAGACATTGTGTTTGGTGCTGGAGAACAAGATCAACGCTACCAGATATGAGCGCTGACTGTTTATCATGAGTCCAGCTGCTCTTGTCTTTATGCTTCTGCCTCCTCAGTCGTCCGAGCGTCAGCGCTACGTCACTGATATGCAGCGTGTGTCTCCTCTCACGCTTGTTGCTGGGATCAAACTGATTCCTTCAGCTGCCTCGATGGTGTACGTGTAATGTTTGCCGACGGTAGGCCACAGGTCAAAGGTCACGATCCCACAGCAGACTGACCCGCACGTTCTGCACGTTAAATAACCGACTGTGGAATCTTGTTGCATCACAGGAAGGCGTGGCCTCCCTCTCTCTCTCTCTCTCTCTCTCTCATTCCCTCTCTCTCTCTCTCTCTCACTCTCTCACCTGTCGGCCTCCAGCAGAGTATCTGTATCACAGCATCCCCTGGCAGTCCGCCATCGCATCTCTGCTAAACCTGAAGGCTCGCTGGCTGAGCTCATATCGGGGCGTGTGTTGGGTTTCAGCCGCCTGTTGTGTCGAGCCTGTTTAGCTGGTCTGCAGACAGTTGTGTGGCAGGCACGCCTGGCATCCAGGTTGGAGCGGAGTGGAACTGAAGCAAAGGTCACGGGCTCTGAGTGTGATTTTATAGGTACAAATAAAATACCTTCAACTAGAAGCTCCTCCTACAAGAAAAACTACAGTTCCCCCAAAATACATCGCTGCTTCAGTATAGAAGCAATATCAGGTGGATTTGATAACTGAGTGGAAATCTCACATTAAATCTGCACCCTCCTCTACAGGACATGAGCTTCCAACCGACGCCAACCTGTCGGTTCAGTTTTGTTTACTTAGAACGAGCTAGAGTTTTGCATGACGTGAATGAGGAAAGACTGGAATCTGAGCTATTTGAACGTCTTTAAAGTTGCTCATCACGAATGGAACAGTTGCACCTTTGACCTCGCTTTCCCGTGAAGTGACACCGAGCACCGGTCCAATACGAACACGCTGTGGTTTCTGTACACAAAGTATTTAAACCTAAAACCTTCTGAGATGAGTCACTTTTAACTGGCTGTGAAGAAATCACACTACTTGTAACGATTTTACAGCTTCCTTTACACTTATTATTTCATCATTAGAAGACATTTACTCTGTATCATCACTTTTATAATAAAAAGGGCCAGAAAAGCATGAGGAAGCCCTGAACCTTATTGAGTTCGTGGTTTGAAAACAGAAGCTGCTTCAGCTGCTATCAGAACCACATAATCTCAACGCCTCTGTTGTGAGCATCACATCATATATGGGAGACAATTTACGAGCGCCCGTAATCTCATTGGATAACAGGCCGTGGCCGCGAGGTAATCAGTGCACGGTTTATGTGTGTGGAAATGTGCTCGTCTCTCCTGGTGTTGTGATTCTCGGGAGTCTGCGTTTCCACGACCACCTCCCGTGTCCAATCACACATCAACATGACGCACGGTGCGTCCAACACGCTCACAGCCTTTGTGCACTCAGCACTTGCCAACGACAGCACAACTTGTTCCCAACGTACTTTAAATACAATGTGACCTTGAGGCGACAACGCCTCTGTCCTTAACAGATATTAAAGGCCATCTGGATGCACTGAGGCGCACTCGCTCGAATAAATCTGGCTCTGGTAGATTGGACTGTTTCTTTTTCGCACTAAAGTGACTCAGTAAAATACGTTACTGCAGAATGTAAGCGTAAAGACATTACAAGACAAGCAACAACCCTCGCACTTCTTTATGTGAGGTGTGGATCCTCAGCTGAAAGGAGGTTTGTAAAGGTAAGGTACAGGTAAAACTGGCACGGCCTCATCTCCTACAGGCCTCCTGACTCTGTCCTGAAGAAAAGGTATAATAAAAAAAGAAACACAATGAAATGAAGATAGATGAGTATTACTTTCAACAAACAAACTGTACATTTGTCCAATAAGTCCAACTTGCGTCATATCAGGGGCAGCCTGCATTTTAACCAGCGTGCTGCCCTCTAGTGGTGGCGGCGGGACTCTGTTTTGTCTGTTTTGTCCTCAAAATGCCTGATCTCGCCCAAACAAATTGGATTCATAATGTATGGCTTACATTACACGCCGTTTTCATCATCCCAGGCTGTGGGGGAACCCTTGCAGTAAATTTATTCTGTAATATATCCCAGGCGTCTGTGTGACATTGCCAATAAGGTGGAGAATTGGTGATGTGATGTATGAGTGGCCAAGCCCAATGTATTGTTTTAACCAGAAGGGCAGCAGCTGCAGTCCCAGAGTTGCGGCGTGGAAAGTGGAAATGTGACCTATTGGTTTAGAGTGGATAAAAACACATCCCCCCCGCTGACCTTTCCGCCTCATTATCTGCCATGATACCTCATAAATTGAAGAGAATACAGTGCCGGTGAGCAAGCTGCAGGTTCTCTCCCTACATCAGATGCTCTGAGTTTATTTTATGTGCATGCATGTGTCTTTTATGATCAGTAAGATCATAAGCTACTAAGGTAGATGGAAATCAGCAGCATAGAAAAATGTATTATCCAGCCGCAAATACCTATACATGTAGTATAGTAACACATTTTAATGACCATTATAAATAAACAAACGTTATATAATGTAAGGGGGGTCACTGACGCTACCTAATTGAGCAATTAGCGTTAACTAATTTTAATAAATTAGTTGTAATGGTTTTGATAAGCTTTGACGCCCCCTGCTGGTCTTTCACACAGATGACAGTTCATTGAATGCAGGGTTCCCCACAGGTGGCACTGCTAAAATACAGAAGCATATTCTACTGCACATATTAGTACTATACAAAGTGTTAAATGTGAGATGTGCATTCACAACATGAGCATAAACATTATTTTTATTATAAAAGTAAATAAAATGTACCGACACACAGACAGAAAAACCCTCATATGTATCTACTGAGATGATAAACCGAATGAGGAAGCAGAAAATAAATCTCAGCTTCTTAGAGCTTCCTACACAACTAAGTATGAAGCGTTTTGTTACCATGTGGTTTTTTCGATGATGCTGAGCAGATGATTCACAAAACCTACAAACCGCGTTGGACCTCACAGCGGCGCTCCACATACTGTACAAATGACATCAGCGACAACAAATCGAAGCAATCCCTGCCTCTAACGGACTCCAGAGGCTCGGCCCGAGCCCCCAGAACACCCCCTGCTGAGACACAGAACCTGTGGCCGCAGCCTGCTGGATGCTGGATGCTGCAGCTGCAGCCGCTCCCTCCTCCTCGGGGCGGTGGACGAGGGGGGGGGGGGGGGGGGGGGGGGGGCTTCCGTTTCATTAATGACAGTATATGGTGACGCCTCCCAGCAGGGATTACCGCGCCGTGTGCTCCTCTGCCGAGGTAATGAAGGAGAGCAGTTGGCAGGTTGCGTTTCAGCAGAGTCGGCACCGCAGACGACAGATCTGGACGTGACTGTCTTAGCAGAGATTAAAGGCGTCTGATAGGAACAGGCAGAGAAAGAGAATGAGGGGGATCATGGGATCACTAACTAGACCACTGACTGAGCATGATGTGCTTTTGCTTCAAAACTTTGATCATTTATAACCTATTAGGAAAAAAACATTTATGAATTGCTCTTGTTGATATGATCCATGTTTTTGGATCGTATGAGTAGATCAGACTCGCTGCTTTGCTGCGTCATGGTGAAGGTGTGCTAATAGCTGCACGAGGCCCGTTGAACCCACCCGGGGCTCCAAGCAGCGACGTGCCGGCGTGTTGTTTTTCGCTCTGGAGACGTCTTTGATGCAAACTGATCATTACTGTTGCGGTTTTGAACCTAATCCTCCCAGAGATGGCTTTGCAGGCAAACAGTGAGTCAGCGGCCGCCGCCGCTGCTGCTGCTGCTGTTTGGGCCGTAGGTGCCGCTCTGGGTTCTGCCTGTGCGGCGTCTGGGCGCGGCGCGTCCCCCGCTTCCTCCGCGCTGACAGGACTCCTGGTGAAGGGCCCGAGCGGGCGCTAAGGGGCCGTCAGCCGGCGGTGGGTGGGTCATTACTGCGCTGCAGCGTATAGGTCTCAGCAGCCTGTGGAGATCAGGCAGAGAGAGCAGATCTGAGGAAGATCAATACTCCTTAGTGGATTTCCTATATCAACTACGCTCAAATCCTACCATCTGTGACATATAGGTTGAGCGTATAAGTCACTGCTGGGTGGGATCCAATCCAATAAGTCACTCTTTACACCGTCTGTTCTTGGTTTGGGAAACGCTGCAGACTGGAGGAGCCGCCAGGTGTGAACCAGGTGTGGCGTCCATGTTGCTTCTCAGCTGGATCACAGTTTTTTTACAGTGTTGTTTATCGGGACTTTGACGCATCACTTTTCTTTTTGGTGTAATAAAATGAAAATAAAAAAAAGAGAAAATAAATGCATCTATCTAGAAAAATGTGATAGAGATCATTTGTTCGATCACAGTCAAATACTTTGTTTTTCACAACTGGCACATCAAATGGGAAATATAATAAAAACTAAAGCATAAACATGGAAATGAATAAAGCAGTCACTATCTGTCATCACCTAAAACAAAGAGACACACACAGACTGTCCTATTCTTCCATCCATCTATATATTAGTTGCTTTTTTTCAAGCATCTGATCAACAATAGAATAAATCTGTGCGGAACCTTCACCAGAATAAGAAGTGAGAGCTAACATCTGGCTTTAATGAGAGCGGAGCCAGAGAAATATTTCTACTAGGAGTAAACATTTGACACTTCAGCCAACGCGCCAGTGACTTACGGTGACTTAGCGGCAGAGCGTCCGCCTCCCCCTCGATGACAGTCTGTCGATGGAGGCTCAGGGCCCGTCTCGCTGCAACCGCAAGCTGCCGCTGGCAGGAGGCTCACAAACAGCAACAGGCTCTGGAAGCAGCGGACAAAAAGCTTGTTGATCTCGGGCCATGTGCAGTGGAACAAGCGACTTAGAGCAATTATTCACGGGAGAATAGTTTGTTTCCATAAAAACTGGGGAGGAAAAAAACAACAACAACAACAACAAATGCAAACATTTGTTTATTAATCTGCACATTTGGACTTTCCAGCCGTGTCTGGAGACGTCACTCTGGCACCGAGGACACGGGTCGGCGGTTGTTTAACGCACGTGTGTGGGAACATGTTCCCACTGTAATAAGTGAAAAGCAAAGTGCTGTTATTCTGCATAGACGCGTCCGAGTCGCTGAACTCGCTTCATCTTGCCACATATAACAAGTCGGAGCATAAATATTTGGCTGCTGGGGGAGACGCGGCCTGAAGTGGAGCCGTGGCTGCTCGACAGGCGTTTCGTGTGTCGGAGTGTGTGAAGCGTGCGATTCCTGCAAGTGCCGACGCTGAATTAAACACCCCCAGGACTAGAACTGGGCTGCGGTGCTGGAGCCTGTGTGGGACTGGGTCACTGTGCTAGTGTGACCCATAAAGTGGGTCATGAACACTCATTATTGCCCCTCGGCTTTGCAGCCAGTGTGGCATTAGGGGGACGGATGACGCGAAGCTTCTCCCTCCAGAACATGAGCAGTTTTATGCCCAACTTCGCCTTGTTTGTTCAGCTGGAGACTCAGATCCGCGTGGAGTTGGACACAGACGCTTGGAGCGCGAGGCCTCGAGGAAAGTAGGAAAATGCTCCGCTGTCTGATCGTTCAAAGGGTAGAAACGACCCCACTCCAATAACTCACAGGAGCCGATGAGAGGAGGAGGACGAACGCGACAGCTCCGAAAGCACCCCGAGCGTGAAAAAACAAAAAGGCCCAAAACAAACAAGCGCTCAGGTGTAATTTTGCGTGTGACGCTGGAGCCTGGGAAGCGCCTCGGTCCGGCCGCCAGACGCAGACGGGAGGGCGGCGGCGGCGGCGCGGAGGTAAACGTCAATTAAGACGTTACAGTGGATGACAGGCGCAGGAAAACCGGGCTGAGAGCTGCCATCTGGGGCCACTGTGTAAACTGAAGGTGTCTGAACACGAACCCTAACCCTGTCAGGTGAAACGGCGGCTGCAGCCGCGCTCCTGTGTCACCCACACACATCACAGACTCATTTTTAGACAGATAATGCAAAGGTTTCATGCATAATAGGCGGTAATAACGTGGCGCATAAAGGAGGATTACGGCCCGTTCTGTAGCTTGCTGCTCGGCTGTAGTTGGACTTAATGCTGAGTAATGCCTCTTGAATGGCATCTTTATCCCGAGGAGTTTGGGCGTGTCGGCTCGTCTTTAGCAGGAGTCTGTCGACACAAAGGCCGAACCGGCGCTTTGACTCGGCTGCCGGAGCCCGTTGCCTCGTTCTGCTCTTCAGAAAAGGCTGAATGTCGTGGACGCAGCGGGAGCCACGTGGAGGCTGAAGTTCCACCTGGGTCCTTAAAGCCGCGCGTCGCCGCTGATGGACTGTTCCTCTCCTCCGCTGTTTCAGGCTGATGCTGATCTCTGCCTTGTGCTAAATGTGTGGAAAGTGATTTGGGGAGAGACGCGTGTTTGTGTGTTCACTCGTCTTTAATAGAACTTCACAGAGCAGGGAGGAAGTGTGTGCGTCATGAAACTCACCCCGTTATCTACTTTCACACGCTCGGGCCTCAAACACACACACACACACACACAGACACACACACACACACACACACACACACACACACACAGACACAGACACAGACACAGACACAGACACACACACACACACACACACACACACACACACACACACACACACACAGACACAGACACAGACACAGACACACACACACACACAGACACACACACACACACAGACACACACACACACACACACACACACACAGACACACACAGACACACACACAGACACACACACAGACACAGACACACAGACACACAGACACACACACACACACACACACACACACACACACACACACACACACACACACACACACACACACACACACACACACACAAATAAACACAACGAGCAAAAAACAGCAGCTAGGTTGATGGAGGAAACAACGTTTAGCACCAAGCATCACTGCATCTTCTAATCAGAGCACAGATTCAATACTGCACTGAACTCGTTCTCTGATGCATTTTAGTTTTAAAAATGTGCACAACCAGGAGAGGAAGTTACTGCGTGACTTCTCCCGACATACACAGTCATGCATCTTATCAACAGCCTCTTCTCGGGCCTTAGGTGAGGGTGAGAATGTGTGAGGTCGCACATGTGACCTGCAGCTGAAGCCGTCGGGCCACCATTGGTCCAGAGCCAAAGCCTAGGACCAAAGCCTAGCCTAGTTGCATTTTTCAGACTTGAACATTTCTGCTTTCTACTTTTACTCAAAACACACATTTCAAAATAAAGTTCTAGTTTGTTTTCACTGTTGACCTATTACTTTATTAAAATCAAAGCAAATGTGTGGTTTTGTTTGAGTTCTCTCCAAATATGTAATTCGTATAAAAAATAAAGCATCACTTTAAAATGTATGTAAAGCCGGAATCGGTACATTAATGCCAGTAAAAACCCAGACATTGCTCTTTAACGCTCTGGACTTTCAGTAAACATCCCTGTTTGCGGGAAATGCGATGGGCCTAATTAAAAAACAGGCTTCCTGATCTGATCAGATATTACGAAGC
The DNA here is from genome assembly GCF_900634795.4 of Betta splendens. Taxonomy (NCBI): domain Eukaryota; kingdom Metazoa; phylum Chordata; class Actinopteri; order Anabantiformes; family Osphronemidae; genus Betta; species Betta splendens. Next base: position 17,103,541 of record NC_040890.2, on the reverse strand, counting down.
ATCTCAGGTCTTCAGCCGCCGCTGCATGAATATTGAGAGCGTGTTAATTATTTAGATTGGAGGTGTAACGATACATGTTTGGATATTTGCACTTGCTCGCGTTTTATTTGAATTCCCGGCGGAGCGGAGGTGAACGCTCTGTCGGCTCGGCGTCTTTGCCCACGTTTTATTTTAATCACGCTGGCGGAACAAATCTCGCATCAAGATGTGCTAGTGCGCTTTGGACGGCCGCAAAAAAGCCGAGGCAGGATAAATACGAATGTGCTTTAAAAACGGATATTGGGAATAACGTCTCTGTTGGAACATGATCAAAGTTTCTTAGTGTGTCGCGGACATTATTATGCGCAGTTGTGACTGGGAGGCTTCTAGTTTTTCTACTTTAAAATTGGTTTGGTTTGGCGCATTAATGACTCTGCGCCATCGGAATTTAGAGTATTAATTTCGAAAGAGACGTGAGCGGAATAAGACCAACGCGGCGCAAACAGAAACGTGTGCTGTGTTTCTTTTTCATCTTTGCAATAATGTTTAATTAAGCGCACGTGTCCTTGCAGCAGAAACGCACACAAAGGTAATTCAATGAACTTAAATGAGCGCTTACCTTGTGCGGGCTGCAGGGAAGGAGGAAATGCTGCGGGTCCGCCGTCCTCAGCGCCATTTTATCCAAATGACCGTCGGGGCGTCGTCTCTCCGGGTCATCCGCTCACGCGGATGTGTATTCAGGCCGCAGACTTGCGCATTCGCCGCTGCAGCAGCCGAGGCTTATCCCCCTGTCAGCTGATTATTGCACCGCGGCACCGACTCCATCAAAAGGTGACACTCGTGCAACAAAAGAGGCCGCAGCTTTTAGAGGCAAATCTAATTGCGGAGGGTGAGGAGTTCAGGCTGCTGGATGCGCGGCGCAGCTCAGAAATCCCAAATATTCATGGATGTGTATAGAGACGGAGGCTTCAGTGTTGGCTGTAACTGCTTTTTGTAAAAATAACATTTGGACTAAGTGATTTATTTCTCTTCATTAAAGTCCCCCTCGAGAGCTGACCCACGGCCTTCAACACGACATCAAATCCTAAATCAGCTCCTTCACCGAGTGGCCACATTGTTTCCTCTTTTCAAAACTGTACATCGTTGGTCATTTTAATTATGGCGGACGTTTAATTGGACTAAAAGACCGTGTTTGCTTTACGTGGTCTGAACACAAACAGCTCGCGCGATCGACGTGCACGCAGCGCAGCTCAGGCCGCAGGAGCGGACTCGGCCTGTTTATGCGGCTCTTTCTGCGGGGAGCCGTGCGGCGCTTCCTGCCGCTCTCTCGGCTCCGCCTCGGGGCCACGGGGCCACGGAGCCGGGCTCGTCCCCCGCCTCCGCCGGCGTCGTGGGCCCGCGTAGCTCGGTGCGTGCGTGCGTGCGTGCGTGCGTGTGTTGTTTGCTCAAGCCCGTGAATCGTAGTTTCGCCATGCAGACCGAGGCTCTCGTTTTGTTTTGCTATTGCAAAACTCCGAGTTACAAAAGACAGCTAGAACGGCAGATCCACGCGTGTCAGCCAGGTAGGACCCATAAAGACCACGAAGGCTTAGGGAACAAAACATCAGCGGGGCCACTTTGGAAATATGCACAAAATCTCCTAATAAAAGATAATTATAGCCATTAAAACAATTATTAAAACCAATTTGCGTTTTGGGGGAAACCCTTTAGATTTAATTGAATGGAGTTTAGTGACGTTAACACTGCGCAGTGGTAGGTTTTCTGATAATCCACTTCAGACAATCTCGGAGTTCAAACACGGGCAGAAAAAAAAACAAATCCTAATGGACTGTTGTGTCACTGTTGTGTGGTCCAACTCCTGTTTGTTGATTCCAGTGTTATTTCAAGCACCAGTGACCAGCCGGGCCCTTGGCTGGGCAGGCAGACATGTATTCAGCACTTAATCTGACGGAGCATCTCGCCTCTATGTGTATTGGAGCGGCCCGTTGTTTTCCTCTATAGATTAGACGCACAAGCACCTCACATAATCGAAAGGCTATAGACAGACTGTCATTGCTCCACACTCCACTAACGGGCTACTAACACGAAGATTCAATAAAAGTCCCCCAGCAGATTGTTTTTGAACAATATATTTACTTCCATTAAATAAAACACAATAGTTTTTTGGATGTTGGAAAAAAACAGAATTCCGTACCAAATAGTTTACACAGAGCAAAAACCAAATCATTTGTCGCAGGAACATTTTTGATGATTCTTTTTTTTTTTAATCCAGAATTGCTATTCTAAATCGATATTCACACAGACATTAATAATAAATTTATAATATGTTAGAAACACACAACTGGTGCGTTTTAGTATGTACATTCCCTTTTGTTTGCAAGCAAAACATGATTCCTTTGAGTTTTTTTTTTCCACATGCGTTGATAAATTGAACCTGGGGAGGACTGGAGGGGGGGTTATAGCACATTCGCCTCGACAAACAGGAGATGATCATTCAAATATATATATACAACCTTTTCAGTCAACAATTAACGTCCAAAATCCCGTGAAGAGCTGTTAAATGATCCAGGCCCGTGCCTTTTTTGGACTGCGTCGCAGTGTGAAGCGGACCCGGACTCAGAGGGGAATAGACCTAAAAACTTCCGTTTCAGTCTCACTCCAAGCTGGAGTTGAGCTTGTTTCAGTGGTTCAGTCTTCTTAGTGCCCTTTTTGAAAAATGAGAAAAATAAAAAGTAGTTGTAGTAGTCTCTTGTTCCTGTGGCCGGCTGCTCGCGATGAACCACACACTGCAAAAAGTGACCACCACCACAAGCCATTCGCTCGTTCAAATCACATTTCCCTAAAAATCAATGGAACCGAGTAGGTCGTCGTGGGACAATCGCGCGTGTTTATTCTTAGCATGTGGCAGTAAAACGCAGAATAATCTAAACCACAATCCAGCTACTATCAAGAAAATGCCAGCTGGCTGAAATTAAAAATCCAGAAACACGTGAAAACCGTAAAATGATCTCACCGCCAGACTTCCCCCGTTCCTTTAGAGAAAGGAGCCCGTGAGCGCCACTGGCAGCCGCTAATGGCTCGCTGTGGTGGGTGTTTTTGCAGTGCAGGTCGGCATTAGACGGGCCTGTCCACGGCGTATTGGCATGCGCTCAGATTAGTGGCCGGATTCTGCACGCTCGCGTATCCAAAGCTCGAGTGCTGCTTGGCTTTGAGTCTCAGGCTGGCGAGGCTGGAGTTGCATGTGTCCCTGTACACGTACGGAGGCGTCGGCGGCGCGTAGGGACACGCGGGCGTGGGCACCCCGGAGTTGAGGGACGGGTTGCTGAGGTTGTTCAAGTTATTGAGGCTGTTGAGGCTGGAGCCCGGCACGCCGGTGACCGCGGACGGCACCATGCTGGAAGTCATGGAAGATATGGAGTTGGGCGGCGAGAACATGGTCTGCGAGGACAGCGGGTTGACGTTCATGGAGTTGAAGAAGGGGAAGCTTTTGGTGGACAGGGAGGCCGACGTGAGGCCCTTCGCGGCCCAGTTGTTGTACGTGTAGCTGGGATACATGTCGTCGTAAGGCTGCATGAGTCCGTTGAACTGCGGGCCGAAGCCGTTTTTGCAGAGTTCGGCTTGTTGGTTCCTCTCCCGTTTCCTCCACTTGGCTCGACGGTTCTTGAACCAGACCTTAGGGAAAGAAAGGGGGAGAGCGTTAGAGGCTATATTTAATTCGTCATTTAATTCTGCAGCGGCGTCTTTGCATTTAAATCAAACTTCGTCCAATTAGCCGTAATATTTCATTTTAAGTTTATTTCTTCCAACCTTATAAATCAAATGCGTTTCTAAGACCCACAGTTCTGTGCAGAGCCTGCTTATCTGAGCGCAATCCACACTCGGCTGACGCTGCAGCAGAGGATGTGTATTCCTCTGCAGGCTTCCACAAACGCCCCGGCTTTAATCACACAACTCCAGGGTGACAATCGCAAAATACACACTTTGCACCTCTTTCACACGAACAGGCGAACACGACTGGTATCTGTCACCGAGTGATGTCAAAAGCCTGAACGGTTAACGAGCCGAGTTATGTGCAGTTACAACGTGCAAATAACGGCCATGATTAGATTATGCCCCATTTTATTATTATCTCTGTATGAAGATCCATTTAAAATGTTCAAATTAACGCGTTAAAATGGATCATTTTGCATGAGTTGTCTTCATCTTTAGTCTAATACACAAACAAATACAGACTAGTGGCAATAATTAAATTGGGCTTGAACCAGCAGTTTATTTAAATAAGACTGGTTGTTTGTTTTTTTAGTCAAAAACTGTGTGCCGCGTTATCACAAGGGGCGTTTCTGTCGTGCGTAAAGTTTGGTGCCTGTGCGTAATAACAGGTTTAAAATATGATTAGGTTCATCGGACAATTGGCACAAATTACCCCAAATTACACAGCGAATGTTTTGGGATACACCCCGGGGAAAGCACTCACCCTGACCCGGGCCTCTGTGAGGTTGGTCCACACTGCTATCTCCTCCCTTGTGCTCATGTCCGGATAACGATTCCGCTGGAACGTGGCCTCAAGTTCCTGCAGCTGCTGGCTGGTGAAGTGAGTCCTCTGCCGCCGCTGCCGCTTCTTTTTTGAGGGATCGTCTGAGGAGTCGTCGTTTTTATTTTGAATCTTCTCTTTTTCTGTTGAGAGAAAAACGCCTTACATCAGTGAGGGTCGTCGTATAAAGGCCCGCGTAATGTAATGAATCCTTATGGCAAATAATTGCATTCAGCTACTTGTTTAATTTTCCCTCAAGTTTGTGATTTTTTTTTAATTTTAGTTTTAAGTTCTAAACAAAACGCCTAATTTTCTAAAACGACGCATTTATTTCACCCAAGACATCTTTCACCTAAATGACACTAATACTTTTCATCACAACACCGCGCACTGGAAAGTGTCTAAACTAATTATCTCGGCGCATAATGTCGGCTGTAATCGACTATTTGCATAAAACCCTCTAGCGGGAGCCATCTTTTGTTTGGTACCAAGCTGACATCTGCATCGCCCTATTAAGGCACATCTGCCCCCACGAGCAACGCTTCGGCGCTTACCGACAGACTCCGGGCTGGACGTGTCCGACACCGTGTGCACTTCCAGCCGATGCTTAGAGTCCACAGACCGCTGCAGCGGCTGCAAACTAGAGGCCATCGCCACGGGCGTGTGATGCGTGGAGGCAAGTTTATTCCCTGCTGCGTGGTGGTGCTCTATGTTTAAAGGATCCCTCATATAGTTCATCGGTAAAAGATCGCACAACTGGCTGTCAGAAGCGGATCAAGTCCCTTTTAGTACAGCAAGGTTACGCGCAAAGTCCGGGGCGGAATGTGTTCAGCGCTCCAAAAAAACGCACAGCTGCGCGGCTCCTCTTGCGTTTGAGATGAAACCCGCTTTCTACGTGAACTGAAGAACGCTTCAAAACAGGCCATTGGAATTGGCCATAGCTTCGGCGGTGGACGGCAGCTACCTCGGCAGACTATCAGAGTGACAAGGACAGGTAGCTGATATTAGATCCAGAGGCGTACACACACTACACCTCTCTGTGTTCATTTCAGCTGTTGCCTGCGCACTGCGTGTCCAACTGCGCCTCTCTCCAGTCCACCACGTCACCGCGTTGCGCCCGCCCACGCGCGCCCTGACAGGCACAGCCGTGTGGATGTGACGGCTCGTCCAACCAACCGGAGCTTTCAAAGACGAGACGTGTCTGCCAATTATGCCGAGGCCGGCGCTTGTGTGTTTTTTTCCTCCTTCTCCAAATAAAAGCATGTAAAGAGCGATGGGATGCACGGCGAACCCGCGGCGCTCCGAGGCGCGGACGCGCAGCAGCCCAAGACCAAATAAAAATGAAAATAGCAAGTTTGGCCTCATTTTATGAGACGGGTCCAGTGGCCCAGTAAAACGATGCAGTTCTATTGATACCCAGGCTGAGCCGTGTGCTCGCAGGCCCTGTCACTGCAGTTTACTCAGTGACTCGGTGTGGATAAAGCGAGTCACTGAGAGGATTGTATTGAAAGTACAAAGGCACAAATGCGCACTGAATATCAAGCGCAGCAAAAGCGCCGCGGCCCAACGGTCCTGTGAAAACACGCGCTGCAGAAGGAGAATAGGACCAGTTCAGCGTGTGCCAGCCTGTTCCAAAGCCGCCTGCGCGCACACGTCAGCTGGGAGCGACTACCTGACGTGGAGCGCGCTCCACGCGCAGGTAACGCAGCTCGCGCGTGCACGGCGCAGGGGAACGCAGCATTTTAGGCGTGAGGATTTCAGGGCACGTGGGAATAAACGACCACAGGCACGTTTGGGTCCAGACCTGGGGAGAGACCTTTCTAATGCGGCGGAGAAATGAGGCCGGGCGAAGTCTGGTCACATTAGAACCTGACGGCGAAACACCCCGACGAGCAGAGCTGAAGTTTGATTGTCCATCAAATCAACAGAGCCTAATGCGCACAGATATTTCTCTCTCTGAGCCTCATGTCGCGCGCTCGGCGGTCGCTTCTGTAGAATTTCTGAGGACTTCACCTGCTATTCTCTCAAATATTGTGACGCAGGGAAACTGGCAATGAAAAAGCGCCTCTTCTCTTTCTACGGTGAGAGACTGCGAATAGAGAATTATTATCTGGGAAACGTGTATGGAAAGTTGGACGCCCTCGGTTGTTTGGTCCTTTTCCGCGTTCAGCAGAACAACTTCGCCCTCATCATCACCATCATCATCATCAAATAACGTACTTCCCCTCTCCACGTGGCCCGCCGGACGCCCATTCAGCCAACACATTTGGACTCGGCGCAGTTAAGAAGTTACTGGGCTAATCCCGTGAAAGCCCCTGATATATAAATACCAGCAGACCATGGGCCGCACACGCACACACGCACGCACGGGGAAGATACTTTATCAAAACTGGGGAGCCAATCCCCTCTCATACAGAGCAATGAAACCTTGTTTGGACGCTCCGCGGTAATCCACTTAAAACGATGCACGTTTGCAGGTTACAGACATAAAAAGTGCAATAATATTCATTTATATGATTAAACAGCAGCTTTATTCAAATTGTGTTAGTCTTTTTGATGCCAGGGACCAAACAGAGTGTTGCTCCTTTTTCTCCCAGCCGCATTGTAAGACTAAACTTGAAGTGGATTATCGGTTTCCTCTTCATTTCTACCTTGTGAATGCTTTATCTCTCTTCTGCGGATTACTACACGCAATAGGCCTCCGCCATAGAGGGCCATTAATTAGCAATTCAGTCAATACAGGGGGAGACGACAAGGCTTTTTACATAGGATTAAGGAGACATCAGATTCCTCCATTAGTATATTCCTCCTCACGAATGCGCTTTCATTATACGTCCACGTTTTCCCCGGAGTCAATCCAACAAGCGCTGCATGTATTACAGCTAAACAGTTGGTGCGGCTGGATTTGAATGCGCCACTCGGACTCGGTCTGCTTTTATTTTACTTTTATTATCCATATTAAATAATCGATCCCAATTTGAGGCCGTGAAGCTACAAGGAACTGGCGTCACAGCCCGGAGAGTTATCGGTGATTCATTTAAGACCTAACGAGACCTCATGTTTTTTCCCGGCGCTGCGGAAAATAATTCATTTACTGTCCTATGGGATAATTTCATCAGTTCAAATAGTCTATTCTATTAGTTAAAATGAATTTAAAATGGCACTATATAATAGACACTTCTCTAAAATATGTTTAGTTATTAGATCTTAACCGCACCAAGCGTCAGCAAATTTAAAGGGCCAAAAATAATTTTTACACGTGCACATTTTTCACCACATCCACGAAGAGCTCTGTGCGGATCCACCACTGTGCGTGTCAGAGTCCCCGTGTGGCACTGACGCTGCAGGGCCGCGTCCGTCCACCAGGTGTCTCTCTAAGACAGCGAACAACGCGGACCCAGCGGCTGCGAGGCCGAAATCTGTGAGCCCCGAATAATTTAACTGGAAATACAAGGTTTCCTGATGATGACTCGAGCAGTGCTGCTTGAAATTAAGAGAGCGAAATCGAGCCTTTTTGTGATAATACATTACAAACGATTGGTGTGTTTTTAATTTGTGCAGAGATATTTCGAATCATTTTAAATTAAAGGTACAAAATAATTCTCGTTTTCTAAAACGTCACAAAATACAGTACAATAAAACCAAGCACCAGTATTGTGTATTAAAGCCTTTCAAACAACATTTAATGTTAATGATTTTCTTGCAAAACTCATAACTAACATATATATATATATATATATTTTTTTTTTGCTTGTTTTGGGGTGTCCTAAACATTAGGGCAGCTTCACAATTTTTCAGTTTGTGCAGCAATAACATTATTAAATATAAATTCTAAATATTTTTAATATAAATAAACATTATCCTTAGAATAAAACACGCATCTGTAATGAAAATGTCAATGTATCTGTGTTTTAAAACAAATCTATTTTTGTGAAAATAGGTTTAGTGTGTGTCGTTTTAAACACGTCCTTGTTTTTTCCCTGTACGTTTCATATTAATCACATTGATCACGTACTCACCGATTTGCGCGCAGGTGGTGGCCAGTTTGCGACAGTGGGAGTCCATTATAGCAAGTGGAGAAAACTGTAAAAGCAGAAATAGAAACATCATCAGCCTTAAACGTGACCAAACAACATACAAGTGTGTTTCATTACAATTCTGCAGAAGATCTGACTGTGGTGAGTTCAAGAGATTAGAAATTCTTAGATTATGAATAAAATCTTGGTCGTCTTGGGAAAATATTTAGTTAATATTGAAATTTTAATTTCAGTCGGGCAATGATGATATTATAAGTGAATAAAACATCCGCCATCAGCAGCCGTGCAGAACACACTAGCTTCAACATGGTGTATTTCAATTTTAATGAGCCTCGTTTGTTCCATTTGTGCGTTTCACTTGTGTCACGGAACAACTGAGCTGTGAGGGAAGATTCATCTGCATTCCAAGAAAATCTCATTTGATTGAAACGAAATAAATGATTTGCTGTAGATAACGATCGACAATTACCAAACTTTTCAAGTCAAATCAGCGTCCAAACCTGTAATTTACCGTTCGACATGCGCTGTTTTACTCTCCTCCAGTGTCAGATATATTTATTGTACAGTCTGATATAGGCTGCTCCATAAAGCCGTCGTGTTTTGCATGAGCCGGATCTTGTGTTTTGGTGCAGGCTGCAGCAGTTGGAAGTGCAGTGATTCCGTAGTAAAATCACGGGATTAGAGTCTGATTGAGATGTCTGTCGGTGGGATATTACAAAATTCATTATCGCAGCCCTCATACTACCTCGATATGAAGTTACACAGATGGGGTTTTATTAGCCCAGGCTCACACTGTTTGCTTATGATAATTCAAGTCGGGGGGAATTTGCATGCAGTCACGCTGTTAACCATTTTCCTCAGTTCTTCTCTTCACCTGATCTACATCACATGTGAGGCTTTTTTCAGATTTCATTCAAAAGATGCAGATATTGGAGGTTAAGTTTTACACGGTGTGTACCTGCACACGCGCGCTCCCCACGGCATGGATGAAATAGCGGGGTCAGGCCCCAGGGTGGAAGGTTATGGCGCGCGGCTCCATGTTATCTAATCAGCGAGATTTAATGAGGGCTGCATCTAATATTTCAGCGTGCCTGTCGCTCCGCGGCCTCTGAGATCCCACCGACCTTATTTATATTTACTGTACTTTTATTTTCGTGTACAAAAATATGACCACCATACAGCTATAAATTATCTATTATTTTCTAATATATTTAATTTACTTCAGACATAATTAAACGAAATTCTACACAATATTAAATTAAATTAAAATATTATAAAGGCTAGCTTTGCTAAAAATTAGTTTTGAGTTTACATTATGTAATTATTGCCAATAATTAATTTTCCCCATTAAGTAATTAAATAGAAATCGTTTTTTAATCAAACCCCCAGTTTTAGTTGAGCACGGTTTTTTAAATACAATTGTCCCAATATTACTTGCGTTAATCTCAGTCATCCATTCATTCGCACTCCTCTCTCTCTCTGTATTGTCAGCACCAACAGTTGACACGAACGGGTGACTCGCATGGCACCGGGCCCAGTGCAGACAGAAAGCTGGCATTGCCTCGCGCTGGCTTCACTTGTGAAATTAACACAGTAGAGCATGAGACTGCAGCCTTTACCGGGAGATGAATCGACTAACCTCCACCATATGGTCCAGTATTAATTAAAGACGTGAGACCGTGAACGTCGCCTGCTTCACCCTCATATCGCACAAAGATGCAAAGGAGGCTGAAAAGCATCTCAGCCCACGTTCTTCTCACGGTGTTACTGTAACTCGTCGTAATTTAGGTCACTTAAACTTTCTTGGTTGGATTTTAATTTTATCCTACGTTTTGTTGGAAGCTGCGTTTTCCCTCACGCACGAAGCACCAGTCTGACATTCTTAAATGATCCTAAATCCGCATTTCTGTTGATAAGTTCACCGCTTTTTATACTTTCCTTCCCGTTCCCACCAACCTGAGGCTGACGTGCAGTCTGTTTACCACCGTTATTTTAGCTTCACTACACTCCATCAACGCTAACGATACATCATTATCATCCGCCGACCTGTGAGGCGAACTCTGCCCTCACATCACTTCACGCTCCTTCGCGTCACAGCCGCGGTGTGGAAATTCACACCCGAAGCGCACAGAACAGGCGAAATCCCGAAGCGGAACCAATTCCTTCACTTGTATTAACTCACATCTCAGTTTTTCAATAAAGTACCTTTACTCCCGGCTCCGCACTTACCAGTCAGCTGGAGACACCGGTGGGGTTGGATTTTTTTCCCAGACGTCAGCGTTTTGCTCTAGAGCGAGGAGATAAAAATCCACCGTACACCCGCAGCCAGACGCCAGTAGTTATGTTTACAGCGACAATTCAGGCAACTTTAACGGGTCCCGTTACGCTTAGGTTCGGTCCGGGTGTGTGAGCGCCGCGTGAACGAGGCTCCCCCGCAATGATATCCAAAAAGGACGCAGCGTTACCTTTAGGTTTGTTTCATTTATGCGCATAAATAACCATCTGTTTACAGCGTGCGGAGAAGCGGCGAAGGAGGTGCTTTCATCTGAGTCTCCCCTTGGTTCGTCCTCTTCTGTCTCCCTCAACTTTTTCCCCCTTGAAAGACGCTCCGAGAGTGGCGCATTTTTTCCTCCTTCTTTTGAGCTCGGAGAGGGACCCCGCGCGCGCGTGTGCTTTTAAAGGGGGTGTGTTTGTGCGTGCATGCGCCTGTGTACTCCAGCCGAGGGTAAACTTAGAGCCTCTCAACCCCCCAACAACAATCGGGGGGGGGGGGGGGTAAAAAAAATCAGAGCGGTATCTCCAAAAAGCGCACGCACGTTAAAAAATAAAACGGGGATATTGCTGTTTGCCCGCCCCCGCGCCTTCCGTGGCTGCGCCATTTGATGTGCAGCCATGCAAAATATATAATGGTTCAATTTGTCTAAACCCAACCTGCAATTTAGAACAAGCAACTTAACTGCTTATTATCCAAACTCTCCACGCTCAAAATAAACAATAATCCCAACCACGAGCGCATGACTGAATCCACTAACTGGCAGGTCATTTAAATAAAACAAGTCACAGTTACAGATTCGTATTTCAGCCCATTATGTAACTGGTAACGCCAGGGTCCAATTAATAGGGGCCGTTGCGCACAGTGACCATCGTTCTAGTTCTGCTTTTTTTTTTTACATATTTGCACAACAGCATATTTTGAATAGTTTAAAGGCAGACGGGGAAAACAGAAAAAGTATTTAAATGGATGCATTAGGCTCCTTCAGGGCCAGACAGACTTATCGTGTTGCAGATTTATGTGCAGATGAAGTGAACAGCTGGCTCGGATGCAAATGTTCTTTATAGATCCTCGTCGTTAGATACAGCCCGCTTTCCCATTCGCATCTTAAGTGATGCGAGCAGACCGGACGTAGGCCTGTGTTCCCCGCAACTAATCCTTCTTTTACATTTTTAGTCATACTCCCATTAAATCGGTAATTAATGCGCACATACACACGGGAATTTCTCGGCAAGGGGGGGGGGGGGCACTGAAGCAAAGCGTGAGCATCGTTCAGCCCCCCCCCCAAAATACAACGGTGAAGCTGAGGCTGCTTTGCCAAAACACGTGGTTCCACAAACGCTCAATGTGGATTTATTTAGCTTATAATATGACTAATTATGAGAGTGAATGTACATTTTAACCGCCGCCCAGACCTGGTTTATTTAAATTCGACATACACTGCGACGTCCTTATTTTAACACCGACAAACACATCTTTGTCAAATGAAGGTCCTTTTTATGAATGATGTTTATCGCGCAAACCGAGTGCCTCGAGTCAAACGCAAACCGATATGAGCAAATAAATAAAATCAGCATATTTACCAACACAGCCCGTTTATTGCTTCAAAGTGTGACCCCGTGCACTTTAATATTAGATGCTGTGATATGGCACAGGCGCGCGTAAACGCACAAACATGTGCGCGGACATAAAACGCAAGCAAATGACCCCAAAACCCGCGCGGGGGGAAAAAGCGCCCCGCATCACGCACATCTTCAGATCAGCCCCGCCTGCGCGAGAGAGCACGAGTGAGCGGCAGCTGGAGAAGCCCGACGGCTCGGCTATATTCTCCTCTTACCTTCTTATACAAAGAGGGGGGGAACAGTCAAGAGCCTCCTCTTTCTCACGCAGAAAGGTGCGGAGGAATGCCTGAAGTTCAGAGGAGGCTGGCGGCTATGAAATCTTTCGCCTCGGGGGCAAACCGGCGGCTTCTTTTCATTTCAAGCGCTTATCGATTCGCCGTTGTCATCTTTGGCGACGCAGAAGGACACTTGAAAGAATTTCTGATGGGGCTGTGATGTGAGAAACGGGGTGACCTGCTCCGCCGACGCGCTCTCCTGATTCTTAACGAGCACATCAGCCCCGCCAGCATCAGTCGGACGGTTCAAGTTCTCCTCATCCCGCATGCCGACTTGAAACCTCGCTCTTCTCCTCACTGCCACGTGCATATAGGTTCTATTAGCACGCATTTAAGCAGGAGAGGGGGAAGGCTGCCTGCCAGCAAGGCAGCCACGGCCCAAACCATAAATTTAAATGAAGCAACTGTTTCCATTTAAAAAAAAAAAGCACAAGGGGTTTTATTTTTTAACGCATCATTTGCTTTTCTGCTCATGTTTCCTCAACAGCTCCAGAACTGCGTGTGCACCTATAATGATGCATGGTGCACAAAATATACCTCAGAGCTGAAATTTAGATCTATTAGGCCTGATCATGTTTTGTTTTAATTTAAATGCCATGTGGGATCTGTTCTAGGCCAAAATGCACTGTGACTTTAACATATAGGCCTTAATTGAAAATTAAAGCCCAGTAATTTTAAGAGCCGTGAAGACGGAATTGTTTTCTGAAATGTTTCCCCATCTATTTGGCCTTCGCATTCTGCTCATTGCACAGGGAATCAATGAAATGACACCCAAATGTGAGTCTCGTTTCCGATTTCTCACCTCACAACAGCTTTTGAATTGATTCCATGCAGACTGGACCTTACCTTGTGTCATCTTTCTGTTGCTTGCGTGATACAGATGTGACAAGTGTGTTCTCTGCTGGAGAAACCAGGGTTGTTTTTTTCCCTTCTTTCAGTTTTAGCCTCAAACCACATGTGATTGTCGCCTAGTGTTCTGTCTGGCCAAACACTCTGTGGCCATGTAATAAAATTTGGAGTCAAACTGGTGTTTCCAAAGCCACAAATCTTTGAACAAATCACTTTATGTACTGCTAATATAAATAAAGCAACGGCTGGGAAATCAGTTTTATTTTGGGGTGTGACTTCTTTGCGACTGAAAGGAGGATGAACGGGGAGAGAAAAGGGAAAAGACAAAAGAAGAGGGAGAGGATGAAAAAGAAAAGACAGAAGCATTAGACGAGTCTTTCTCCTCAAGACAGAAATATCCTGTGTGTATTACCATTTGTCAAGTATCACTCCAAGAACGTTATTAGTGAAAAAGCTGCCTGTAAATTAACCAAATTAAAAGGGTGGCTCTTTGATAGCTCTTGAGCTTGTTGAGCGGCTTTGTGCCTGATCCTTACTATTCCAGCTCTGTCACAGTACCAAGGGGAGATGAGCTACACCACTGCTAAGCACTCCAACTCAGCAACACGGCTTGTGGTTTACAGCGCAATGCGCGAGGCCAGTAAACGGCTCGCATGTTAGGCTGCCCTCACTTCTCCCGACATCCCCGTCTAACATGGTGTATATTTAAAAAGCACTCAGCTCTTCGTCTTTGTCTTCTTCTGTAATTATCCTCTCCTCAGCTTCCAAAGAAAATGCTTAGCTGATGTCATTGTGGTTTTGGCCCCCCAACTGCTCTAATATTAATCCCATGCATGCAGGCAGCTTCAAATGAATGAGGATTACTTTGAATTAAACTCTGCTCCGTGTTTTTATGTGCGCACATTAATTCTTGTCATTGCTGGTCAGTCAAACAAGCCTGTCTCCATTTGTCTTGACTTTGGACATGACAAGGCTTTGGTCAGGCTTGATTAAAAGAGTCCCGCAGCCTGGGACAGCATTCATTTCATTGACAACTGCAGACGGGCAGCACAGCAGCGCTTTTATGGCATGTGGTTGATCTCACAGAAAGTAATAGCCGGCGCATGCATAAACACATGCGGCCTCAGCCTTAATCACAGGTGCGAGCTGGCCAATAAATTGCTCAAGCAGGTCTCTGATCAATTACATGAAAAATCGATGGGGAGCTGCCACTAACCTGCCTGAGGGGAAATCGGCCAAGAATGAAATTGGTGTGATAAAATGACTATGATGCCTCCAAGCCCGTCAATAACATGTAAAACAGTTCAGCTACATGCTAACCCTCCTGTCAGCAGCCCCGGAGTAGACCCAAAGGTCACAACTGGAATCAGCTTAGTGCTAATTGGTCTACTGTGGCAGAGCGAGGGCACGAGGAGAGGAAAGGGATGAGGCTGGAGAGACACTATAAAGGCTCAATTCACACTGTACAGTGCAAGGATTTAAAAATGTACGGCCTAAAAGGTGCTGCACCGAAAACGTTGTTTAGGGTTAATTCAAGGAAGCTCACCTGAGCCAGAAAAATACAAAAAAGATAAAATTAAGGCTTGTTGCAGATTAACCTCGGAAACTCATCTTTTTATATTCAGGCCAAAATGGCACAACTCTTAATTTATTTAATGTAAATCCAGATTCATCCAGTATCAGGAAATGGTAAAGTACATTTAGAAGTAAAACACGGGACACGCGACTATTTGATAAACTGACCTAAAAAAATGAGGTGATATCAAAAGAGCAAAGGGAAGTTTCAGTAACTAAAAACACCTGATAAAATGAGAAGCTAAAAAACATGTAACTAAACACAAAAACCTAAACACCAGAACAATGACCAACATCAATTCATAAAAACAGGAAGTTACTTAAGATGCTGAACTTCATCAAGACCAACTGAAGTAAACATATAATGAAAGTTAACCGAAGGCCGAAGCTGAGGAAAGGAGCAGCAAGACAAAGCTCATAACAAAAGTTTAAGAAATAAAGTACCTGGAAATACATGATGAGAAAGTCCGTAGGAGCATTGTTTGTGGCAACATGCAGATGAAGACAGATGACCTGACAATGAGGTAAATTACGGAGTGAGCTTTAAATGAGACACATAAGGACATGTAGAAGAAACCAGGAAGTGGGTGAACGAAATCAGGAAGTAGACGTGAACGTGGGGGCGTGGCCAAGGTGAATGCGCAGAAAAAAACAGGAAGTGAAGAAAAACACAGACTGAGATCTTGACGTGACTATTAAAAGTATTTGTCCTTGTAGAGAAGGATATATAGGACAAATAAATAAAAAAATAAAAAAAATAAATGAATAAATAAAAAAAAAATAATTATACAATTTTTCAGATAGTTTAAATAAATGAGCTTCAGGAAGATAATACAGCTTGTTATAGTGCTGATATGATGATGATGATGTTTTGTTATAATGACAATTATCTACATAATAATAGACAAATAAACCTAAGATGTGGATGAAATGCAACATATTTCAAATGGTGGTTAAGGCATGACAAAAATACAGAACAAGACAAAGAAAAAAAAATGTCGGAAGGGAGGGCGGAGAATCCGACACGTCTAATCTGAAATCAGGATGCTAGTCCCATGTCATGTGTTCTGATTAGTTCCAGTGCTTCATGCTCTCTCAGCTTTTCATGGAGCTGGGCGGCTGCACCGCACGAGCTGCACTGTTTCTCCACGAAGCGACGATGAACCCAACGCCAGCAGGAAACTACGAGCGACACATGAGAACCTTAAACACGGCGCCGGGTCAACATCCACTCACTGCGCTCGTCTGTCGGCGTGCGAGCCTGAGTCGTGTCCCTGGTGAAACGAGCTGCGGCCGAGTTTTAAGGAACAGCGTTAAAGCTGTGCTGAGCGGTTTCACAGGCCTTTGGCCTTTTTCTGCAAATTCGCTAATCCATCGGAGGGGAAGCGTCACAGAGAAGGTGATGGAGGGAGGCGGGTGTGTAAACTCACAACCCTCCACGCTGGATGCGAGATTTGCTGTGTGACGGAGCCCGTGTGTGTGCGGGGGTTCTGTGGAAGTGGCGTGGAGGTGTGTGTGTGTGTGTGTGTGTGTGTGTGTGTGTGTGTGTGTGTGTGTGTGTGTGTGTGTGAGGGGGGGGTGAGGCGTGGGGGTGTCTAATCCAGTCCCACTGTGAAACTGTTGACATTTGTGCTTTTTTTCCCTTCATTATGTGACTGGGGCTGTTTTGCGCTGGATTAGCTACAAATCTCCCATGCAGCACATTCAGCATGCGACTAGTAGTTTAACTTCATTAATAATGGATGAAGAGATTGTAATCCAGGAGTAAGAGAGCATGCAAGAGCCTCATACACACCGAGAGGGGCAGGCCGGCAGAGGATGCAGCACAGCTTCTGTTCCCTTAGTTTATTTTCTTACAAGGCAATCCAGTAATGGGGATAACGTTACCTCTTATTGCTACAAACACATACGCAATATTGCATCAGCACCTTTTGTCTCACGGTTGTAAATTGACTGGAAGCCACAAAGGGTGTGTAATCGAATACATGGGGGGGGGGGGAATAAAAGAGGGAGGGGGGCTTGGAAGTCTCAGCGGTGCATGTGCTAGTATCTTCCATTGATTGTGTTTACTCAAGCTTCTCATTGCAGACTATTATGGAAGACCAGGGGACACACCCTGGCCTAGCAGCAGGATAAGGAAGATTAAAGGCATACATATTCACTATTTCTCCCTCCACTGCCAGCTTTGATTTCTGTAAACACAATGGCGATAGGTCCCGAGCAGAATAAGAGCCAGAGGCGTGAAGTGAGACTAAGAGTAAAACACCTGTTGCAAAGATATGACGGACAGCTTAGAATACAAATGAATATGTGACACAGTTGAGCAGTTGTGGGTCATTTAATCTAATTTACTGTTGTGAATAAGTGTCTATTTTCTAATTAGTCTAATTAGTAAATCTGTAATAATAGAGAAGCAAAGACAGATCCAGCCCATCACGCTGCTCCTTTGTTCCTACTATTCGCGCGGAGACCATTAACCAGTCGACCTCTGGTTATTAGAGAGAGGAGTGTAATCCTTGTGGATCTGTTACTACGACTGCTTTGGCAAATTATGTGACATTCAGCTACGGTGGAATTATTCGAGTCAAAGAAAGATAAAAGGAACGAAGAATAAAAGTGGGGGAGAGACGGAGACTTTGATCTGTGTTGCTCCTCTTTCACAGGCAGATGGCCCATGAATGCCGCCGTAATGATGTGGGGATGATGCTGGCGGTGCCTTAGTTCATTCTCTTCTGTTCTGATGGAACCCCCAACTATAAAACCCGACTCTCCCTTAATCTAACTTTTACCTGCAGACTTTCTGAGCGGTTACAAAGTAGCAACAATGAAACAATGCAGCGTACACTCCTTAGGCTGGATTCTGGACCGTGTGCATAGGTGAGCAAAGATAAGAGGCGTTCAATGGTCTGACATAATGGGTTGGGTTGCAAGAAACAGTATTACAGTAAGAAAATCACAGACTGGAGCCTAACGTTACGTTTTTTGGTACGAGACTATAAAGTGTCTGAACTGAAGCTGGTTTAGAACCAGTGCGACTCGTTTGCTGATGTTTTTATAGAGGTGGAAGCTGAATAAAGTCAAACAAACCGTTAAAAGCATGTCTCCTATACAAAACCTGTAACCCCATGATGTAACCTCACAAATCAGTCAGTCCAGTTCTATCTGCTGCTTAATGTTGCACTGTTGCAACTTTACTGGAAAGGAGTGGATGAAATCGGGTCACTCCATTTAAACACCTGCCGCATCGCAGCGAAGCCGCTCAGTTAAGAGTTGCATTTCACTGTGTGCTCGGTGGCCCCCAAAAGGCCGACCTGCTGCCGTCTAATGTGGTAATGAAAAGCACACCGGCAGCTCGAGCCTCTCACGCGGCACAGCTGGCGCGCCAGCGTGAATAATAACCTGGAGAATCTGTCAGAGCCACCTGTTTGTGGACTTCCTGTTCCAGCTGAACGCAAATCGTGTTTGTGCTCGCCGGCGTGAATGGCGCCGCATCGCCTCGGGAGCACTTCCTGTGCCACTTGAAAGTGAAATCACCTCGCAGGGGTTTTTGAAACAAGACAACTAATCAAAGCTTCTGGCTGCTATTATTCTAAGATCAAAGTCACACTGTAATTTGGAAAGGTTAACTTTATTGATCCCTGAGGGCAAATATGGGTTTTGAATGAATGTGTGATATGTTATGATGTTTGGATGCTGCTACAGGGAAATTACTGACTCGTACATGTAGTTATTATTTAACGGCACGATAAACGTCTGTGACGTACCGTTATATCCAGGATAAGAGTAATAAAATCTACTATTAAAGTCACTGGCTCTACTTGGTCATATTCTATTTAGGCTCCTACAACAGTCACTGTGTAGTTTGAATAGTCGCATGTTGTTTTGGATTTGTTGGCGTTTGTATCTGTGCACGTGACTCTATTTATTGTCCAACCGGTGACAGCGTGTTGCGCTTATCAGTCTGAAGAAGCCTGCAACACTTGGCTGTCAGTGGGAACAAACCTTGCAGAGATGCAGACAACAAGTCGGTCGTGGGCCCAGCTGAGCTGTCGCCGCGGAGCAAACGCGTCATCTTCTCTGGTCACGCTCGCCCTCATTCGGGGCTCGTAAGTGCATATTTAGGTTTTTAGGGGGAAGGTTTGTTGAGGGATGTGTCAAAGTGAAAGATTTGCAGAGTAAGTGGCTTTACAACATCTTGGTAAACAGTGATGGTCAAACAGACCCAGAAACAGGCTTCTGGCAAGAATAAAGAACATTTAACGACTCAGACTTCTATTAAAAGCAGCACAAATGTCCTGCTCCCATTATATATCAGTCATTATAAGGTAATTGTCATTATAGCCAAAGATCAGCATCGTGTCACTGCAACAGGCCTAAACACCAGCCACCTGGTTCACTCTTTTCTCTGTTTCTATGTTATCGGTCTGCTGGCCAATGAGCGGCTACCGGGCTGGTTGTGGGTTTAGCATGTTGCTCAAGGGCACAGCAGCAGCTGTTGTTGGGACAGCGGCGGGCACGTTTACCGTCCCGGCAGCGAGCGTCCAGTCACCATCGTCCTTGTGTAACCATCAGATCATGTAATTAGCCGCAGGCTGTCAGAGGCGCAGGGAGGAGCGGGCGCGGCTTTGATGTGCGAGGTGCAACATTGCTGCAAATAAATGCCTAATGGGCTGAGCTTAGGTGATGTCATAGTTCATTGTAGCGCCAGTTGCCAGCCTCGTAAATAATGCTTAAGATTGTTTCCAAGTACATCTTGTGAGTGACATTTCAGTTTGCTTCAGACGGCCACGGTCGAGCCCTGGCATGCTGCGAATGTCGCACAACAGTTTCCACGCGGCGTAAGAGAGGACTTTCATCAGCAAATGAGTTTCCCAACATAAATAAACACTCGTACAAATGTTAGCACAGAATTAGATGGGTAGCAATTTGTCATTGTTCAACACTTTTATAGGTTTGTAAAGATGCTGAGTTGTAAATCAAGAGGAATCAAATTTTATTCCAACACAGACTCACTTCACACACGCAGACACAAAAACTGGCGTTAGAGTAATGAGAGAAATTCCAGCGTGGCCTAAACCCTCACACATGGAGGGACTTGCACTGATATGATAATACTTTTGTGAATTACTATTAGTCTGACATTAAAACTGAAAACAACTGACCACAGACTGTGATAAATAGGAAATATGAATAGGGACAAAGTGTTCAGCCAAAAATAGGAAATCTGACATAACTGAGTCTCCCTTAAGGACGTGATCAGGGCTGAAACTGACAGCAACTGGACAAATATGATGATATTTTTGTACTAGTAGTGGTCATATGAACCTTTGACTTTAAATTTAAATATTATGTTATCTGTTGAATATACGCTTCGCCGTTCGCTCCTTGCTGAAGGACACATAAGCCGCGGCTCAGATCAGACCTCTAATCCTGCAGCTGCAGGAAGGTGTCTCTCTCCTCCGTCCACTCCCCACTTTGTTCCCACTTCCCATATTGCACCCATTCTCCTACACAGCGGCATACAATGAGTCAACGCGAGCGGCCGAAACTGGATGCCTCCGTCCGGTGTCTTTCATGTCTAAGTCGCTGTGAGGAGCGCCTTTCCAAAATAAATCACATCAGAGCGACAGCCTCGTCACGAAGGGGACGTTTCCGCGGCGGCCGCCTCTACATGATACGAGTGCTAATGCTGAGAACAAAGTTCCATCTGGTTGCCTCTGACTGCGAGGGAAGCAGGCCCGCTGACACTGGAGCTGAGCTGAGGCTGGATAGCTGGCGCTTTGCATGTCGTTTGGGGGCCACGGTGCATGCGACGCGTCGGCCAAGGCCACAGAAGCCCTGGAGGCCCCCCCCCCCCCCCCCCCCCCCCCCCACCGCCCACCCCCTCCTCTCTAATGTTTTAATTAATTGCCAGGCTGTCACGAACGGCGCTCGGCTCACAGGAAGCAACATTGGATTTGACACGGAATCCTCTATCGTTGACGGATCTAATTGAAAGTGTTAAACCTTGGTCCACGATGCGTCACCGCCCGCGCTGCGCTGAGCAGGTTTCATCTCGAGCGTCGGTGCAAACGTGAAGGAACGATTCAGAAGAGTTTTCGTTAAAGAAACAAGAGTTTAAAGAGGTTGTGACACTGTCATTCTGGCCGATCCAGACTCAAGGAATCCTCTCTAACCTTCAGGCCACTCAGTGTTGGAATACGCATGTAATTACAAAGGGATGAGATAGTTTATTATATGGAAAAAAACATCTGAGTGGGAGTGGACCCAAAGCCTTCATTATATGACTGATAATGCCTGATGTGAAGGATCACGCAACGGCTGGGCTCCCTGGTGGGGCATGACTTCATTTTGCATGTCTACAGGGGCAAACATCCACTCCAAGCAATTTCACAGCCGTCTGTGCGCTTTCGCTTCATATTCTCATATGTTTCTTTAATAAATATGGGACAAGTAAAATTTGATTATGGAAATGATCCGCCGTGTTGTTGGATCTCGGCGTTCTTTTGTGAGTCAGCCATCGAGGACCTGTTGAACCGCTCCTGTAGCCAGACAAATTCAGACAAATTGAAAAAGGCACCCTCTTTTTTTAGCTTTGCACCTGAAGCAGTGCGATGACTGTTAAGTTAAAGACATCGGTGCTGCTTTCAAGCTTTGGTCACGACACACCTGATATGTAGATTCCTTTTGCTGCCTGAATGTGATTCTCTGATTACAACTTAAACCGTATGTACAGATTTCACCAACATTTACACATTTCTGAGGGCAATGAGCAGCAAAAACAAACCTCAGATTGTTTCGTATTAACACTTTAAGGCATCTGAGGAGATAAAACGAATGAAAAGCAAAGATCAAAGCAATCCCCAGGTAATCCTGTGTTTTTGTTGCAGAATTATTCCTCTTCCTCTCGTCTTGTGGCCCTTGAAATTCATTGCTGACGCCTCACAGGTGTCGTGACCCCTGCGATTGGGAACCTACTCAACTTCAGTGGTACAAATGCTGGTAATAGTTTAACATTGTTTCCTGACATACAGTAGCTGTAGCTGTAAACCACCTTAAAATCAAATGACCTTAAACTCAAATTGAACTGCAGAAACTGGAAGATTGAGCTTTGAATGATCCAGCTTCCACTTTATCATATAAACACTGTACCATGTTTGCAAAAAGTACTGAGAGAAAAGTCACAACAGGGCTGTTCTGTTCAAAGAGCAGTCCATGTTTGCCAAGAAGATAAAATGTTTACTGAGTGGATTTGCTGCCATTGAATGTTGAGCTTCAGATAATGATTGATTGATATTTCCCATTGGTCAGTGAGACATGAGTTCAGCAGAGGTTGACAGGTTGGAGGTGTGTGATCCTCCTGAAGAGAACTGCAGATCCTCCAGTGTGTTGACGGCTTGGCCCCTGCAGACCAGCTGAGTCTTAACCCCTCCTGCGGTGCTCATGGTTATAACACGGAGCATTCTGATCACTGGACCTGGAGGGCAGTTCAAATACCATCAGGTCATCTGAGGCCCATATTAACAGAACCGAGGCTTTGTCACCAATCCCACCAACTTGGAGGATCTTTAAGGGAAACAAATCGATCAACTCCTGACTCCATAACTGCTCTTTGGCCACAGTGGAAAGAAAACACAGCGAGGGCATTGTTTTCCGTCTGTCTCCAGCACTGAGGCGGAGCTGTAACCAAAAACAAAGTGGAGAGTATGAATATCTGCCTGGAAACGAATCAGGATCGAATTAGCAAAGGGGATGGAAACAACAGTTCTCTTCTGAGATTAATAGATGGATCGTAACCCTCAGACTTCAAGTTGAACAATAAATGTCTCCTTTTCACCTTGCACTGACAGAAGTGTGGATTGTGTCCACCTGCACCTTCTCCCCCTGACGCCACATTAGATAAGTCCAATTATAGATACAGCCTTTGAAGATACTCTATTTCTCCTTCAATATTATCTAGACACAGTCATTTTTATAGTAACTGTAATATTATTGGCTTCAGAAAAAATGTCAAGTTGGAGGCTGAGGCTGAGCAGGAGCCCACCATCACCACTGGTCATCGATAACAGCTTTCATAACATATATCTGCAATATTCCATCTGCCTCCTACTGACCCTTTGCTCTTTATGTGCTGCCCAGTTGTCCTTTGTGTAGCACTCTTTGCATTCACCTGCTAATATTTTACCCCAAAACAACACAATTCTATATCCACCTTTTTAATAATGTTGGTTACATCATATTAAAGCACTAAGAGTCAAATAGCAATATAGAACGACAGCGGTGCAATAAAGGGCAGACCGCTATTGGTGTCGGCGAAGGTCACGGTGGAGGCTTTAATGCCCCCCCCCCCGCTGGCATGCCATGCAGCGCTCTGCTCTCCTGGTACATTGCCTCCCTGCTGCCCTGCTGGGACACAAAGCAACGCCGTCCTGGCCGCAAAGCGGCATCTCGGAAAGTGAAGTCACCAGCTATGCGGCTCCCAGCACGAACAGTGCGGGAGTGGAATGGAGCGGCGGGGTGGAGGAATGAGGGTGCCACCTGTTCACCTCAGCTCAACATCTGACCCGGGACACTTGAAAGGAGAGAATAGGCATTCCTGCTGATTTCAACGGGCCCTGTGGGTCCAAGCAGCCACAGCGAAGGCTGGGGATTAACAGATATTTACCAGCAACACTGTAGTCGAACAGTAACATTCCTGCACAGCAGCTATGATTGTGTGTTTGTGGCAAATGTGTTAAGTGATTTATTGTAATTAATTTGATTATCGACTAGAGCTCGTCTTGTTAAGGAGATGGTGGATCAGTTAGGTGCGGAAGAAGAGCTGTATTCTTTTCATGGAGTTATTTATTTGCATCATTTGTTCCAGCAACAGTTGCTCAAATGTGCCATGTAAAGAAAGGCAGCGGGAATTCTGTAGCAGCCCGTTCTGCTCAATATGATGATGTCATTGCAGGGAAACGTCCCTTGAAGTTTTACAACTGGCCCGGTTTTCACAGTTGCCATCCTCTTCCTCGTTCGCCCCAAAGCTCCCCTTCAATCGCTTTTACAAGGTGAGAAGTGCCGGATCCAACAACAATTGAAAACAGAGCTGGTGCATCAGCTGCAGCCATCAATCATAACTCCGATCAATCACTGTCACCTGGCCGCGCGCCAGCCTCACGCCAGTCTCTCTGCCGCGCCCTCGGCATGCAGCCCCCAGGAATGCTGGGTAATGAGGGATGGCAAGGGGGCATCCAGGCGTCCGGTTACCAGCCATGTTGGGAAGAAAGGAAAGATGTGTGGCCAGGGTGTGTGAGCGTGTTTACATTTACATCTGAAGCATTCGAACGCTGCGAAGGAGAGGAAAGGTCACAGCAACAAGATGATCCATTAAGGAAGTGTCTGCAGGGAAGACACTGGGATTATTGTTGACACGTGTGGTTATAAACGCTCATGGTTGTGTGTTTTATGTTGTGAAGACCTGTCAGTCAGAACACACTGCGCTGACATTTGATTTGCTTCTTAAG
Organism: Betta splendens; assembly: GCF_900634795.4. Lineage (NCBI taxonomy): Eukaryota > Metazoa > Chordata > Actinopteri > Anabantiformes > Osphronemidae > Betta > Betta splendens. The sequence goes on along the minus strand of NC_040890.2, from coordinate 17,078,895 downwards.
GGCACAGACTTTATGTTAATGCTACTGTAAACATAAGTCGCGCTTTTCATATACTGATATTGATCCTCAAACTGACCATAAAACATCATAGAATTCAGATTTGCAGATTAGGGTTTAACAAGTTTATCTGCTGTGCATTAAACTGGTGCATTTGTAGATTCTATGCTTTAATAATATTTATATCTCAGATAGACACTTTACTTCAACTTGAACTTCCATGATTTGAGTCCTCAGACTAATAAGTGCCTTTTAAATGGCAACAAATATCACATCACGCCACGGAGGAGCTGGAGATCTCGCCGTTAATCTGTGCTACAAACAGCAACTGTTGGAGGGGGCACCGCGAGGTATTAGGTGTAAATCCTCTTTCCTGAAAATTGTTCACAGCGCAAATGGAAATTCCGTCAGAAAATTCAGGCTCATTTATTATTCATCGTCGGCCCCGCGCCGGTGCCCCGCTAGAGGTGATGAGAAACGGGTGGAGGAGACGCAAGTACATCATGTGAGACTCTAATATATCGCTATCAAACGCAGTGAACTGGAAAAGACAGGATTTAATATGGTATCTGCTTCTAAGTCCCTACTAATTCAATAACATTATGCCACAGATTTATTAGGCATCCAATTTCCCATAAACACATCTGCCTGCTCAGTGTGATGCAGGCCAGGCTGTTATATGTAAAGTGTTTGTGAGCTGGTTGCTTCAGGGATGCACTGATGGAAATGGGCTGAATGTGCTCTAGCTACTGTTTAGCCAATTCTTCATCTCATGAACGCAAATAATGGCCTTTACCATAGACAGTTATTGTAAAATATGTAGTTTATTTCAGCCAATAAATTACAAAAAGTGAAGTAAAGCTATTCTTGCAATGTGGTGAGAGTGTTCACAGCCTCTCTGCTTCATACAAATTATTATTCCCCTTGAAAGTGGGTCATTATTTTGAAGGAAACTGCAGTTGACTGCAGAGTGATATGTCAACTCTCAGCTGGAACGCTTCCAGCCTAACAAAGGACAGATGTTACATCCTTTCCTTCAATAGTATCTTTTAAAAATCGTAAATCATTTAGGGAAGTAATTCACTCTGTCAAAATGCTGATAAGCCGGCTCTTGTTTTGGAGTACAGCTGATGCTGCTGTTGCCAGATTCTGGCAGCGACTGTCAGATCATCCCCGTTCACCTATCGGACCAGAACTAACCTCATTACTGGGGAATGTGCCTTGCTCATGCACTCCGCGGCCTCTCGCTCTCCGTGCTGTACAGTATAACCCAGTGTCAGGAGGCGCTACCTCTCTGGACCCCGATCAAACGCAGACAAATGAAAGCATCTCGGGAGCTACGGGCGCAGATCCCTCCCACCTCCGTCGGCCTCCTGCATTCGCGCTCTCTTTCCGATAGTTGAGGGCCACCGTCGTCTTCTGGAAGCCATTACGAGCCGAATCAAATGCCTCGCTACCAGTTTGATTTGTAGTTGGAGGGCAACCCCTTAAACGTTGCTACGAGGCTGAAACCTCAGCAGTGAGTGATTGTTTCAATGGAAATGGGCCATGAAAGCCACTATATAACTTTGTTGTCATGCTCAATTAGGAATCCCACAAGCGACTGCAGGGTACCTGGCTATAACACAGCTTCACAATAAAACCAAATGCTTCTGCCCCTTTTTCCCTTGGAGCAACAAGCGGGAGCCATGACTCAGGAAGGCCGGACGCGCGGCCCTGAGCACAGACCCTGTGTCAACATGATATGTGCTGGCTGTGACCGTGGGGCGGCCGCATGCTCCAACACATGAGCGGCTTTTGTGGGGAGGTATAACCGAGGCAGACACAGTGTTGACATCTCCAGCTGTCTCCGGGGCTGGAAGAAAGCGCCGACACCCGCAGCGGCCCGGCGCAGACACCAGCCGGGCGCGGAGCCAGAGAAAACGTCTTTCACCTCCTCCATCAACGCCGCCGTGAGGCCTCCTTCGCCGTCGCACCGCTCCGCGTCGCCTTTCTGCTCAAAAGGCAGTTGGAACCTCTTTACTTTGCATTACCTCCATAATATTCGCAGCTCGCCCAGGTTCCCTCTGCTTCAGCCGGGGTCCCCCCCCCCCGCTTCCCCTCGTTCCTCCTCCTCCCACTTGCAAATCCTTTCCAGTGACACAACGTTGGTTTTCTGCCAACTTTTCTTCCCTCTCTGTGGCACAGTAGCTCTTGACTTTAGTGATGACTTCATACCGCCTCTCTTGGCTGGGGTGGCGGTCAACTCGAGCGGAGAATGAGGACTCTTGAGAGTCGCAAGTGCTGTCTGCTGCGAGTAGCAGCAGGAGACGCAAGAGTCGGAAAATATTATCAGACATCTAGTATTTTTGAATGTATGGCCTGTTTTTTTCACTTGACGATGGGGAGATGTAGATGATGCAGAAGAGCAGTGATGTCATGGGCTTATTAGAAAGTACTCTACTTCTGATTGAATCATGTATAACGTAAACCTTTTAACGACCAAAGAAGAAGAACAATAATTCTATTATCTATCAATCATACGATTGTCAAGCTTCCAGAGTTTCCTGGAGTTGCAGAACTACTTGCAGTTGCTGGCGTGTGGTTTTCTTTCACTGGGTCGTTCACGGCGGCGACGCTAATCCCTGTCAAGTTCAACTTTGGTGAACTTTGACATGAGAACTGGCTCCAGGGACCAACAGCAAACTGTAATGACTCCGCTGACCTTTGAAGGAACCAAAACACAGGAGGATGCAACTCGCTAGCACTCCTAGCGCATTGTTTATAGCCCTCGTTTTATGAAGTATGAACTCACAGAAGGTCTTAAATAATGTGTGCCTGTTTACAGTTACTGCACCACTAAGGTTTGAGGCTGCAGCATTAAGTCACTCACAGGACTTGTACAAGAGTGTGAGCTTTTAATTCTCCCGAACATTTCCAAAATTGGACGAGTTGCACTTTGAAGACAGACTGAGCGGGTTACGGCATTATTCAAACTTAATATGTCAATCATTTCAGCCATGAGCAGTTTGTGGGAGAACGTCTGTGACCACATGATATCGGCCCGTGTGCATGTACGTTCCGATTTAGAAACGGCATCACTGTGTTCAGCACATATGAGGCGTTCAAGGACATCAGGTTGGCCCTTGTGCCCTTACAATGATAAAAACAGAATAACCAGAAACTCAGTGGATGTTCATCATCAGGAACACATCAGGTCAGAGTGGTGTTTGGCTCATTTCAAAGCTTTAATTGCAAATACATGAAGGTGGAACGTTACAGACTGGCATGTACATGGCCTCTAATGCTGCCTGGTAGCCTCTAATCTGAATTTAACCATATTTAACTAAACATGTGGATTGCTTAGCTTGGACTGGGGCCGGCCATCGACTCAGGACGAATTAAAGACATGTCACTTGGTTAAAAACTGCCAGCGCAGGAGCAGCAGCGCTGACGTACGCGTCCTGTAGCGAGGCTGCGCCGGCTTTGACGAGGGCTCGAGAAGGGTGCGGAAAGGCGAAGGAATGCCTTCAGATTTAATTTGGAGCAAAAGTGCTGATGTGGTGGTAAACGAACACAGACGCAAAGCTGGAGAAAAGAGCGAAATAATGATCACAGCCCTGACGTGGTTCACAGGCAGATTCTTGTGGCTGCCCAGCAGCTTTATAGAAGCAGTTCCCAGTTTCGGCTCCTTTCGCCCGAATGTTTTCCTATCGCCGCTCTTACACTTGCGTTTTACGAGGCTCATATTCTGTGGCTCGTGGTGGCGTTTAATGCCTTAACTTGGGCTAATGTCGAAGAAACTACTAGACTCAAGTTGTTTAGGAGTCTAAGTGCCGCGCGTTAGTTTTAATCTTCCCACTCTTGAGGTGATGATGATGATGATAAATCCTCCAACATGCTCTATTAGCAGAGTAAGAATCCGGTTGCTCCACTGAGTTTTATAACTCACAGTCCAAACAGTGCAGGGGTTAGGACTGGGGAAAGTCAATACCTCATTGGCTATCGAAAACATTTCACAAGCTTTTGACCTGCTTGGCTTTTGTTCGAATGAGGGGGACAATTCTTTGCTTTAAGCCGCTTAATGACAGGATCTCTGGGCCGGGGGCCAGCAGTTATGACTGATGGAGAGGGTTGTCTCCTCAGCTGCCCCTGTACCCACTGAGAGAACAAACTAAATATATAGAGGCCAAAAATAGAACATTGCTTCTCACCCTCCTTTGATTTATTACCGCGCCGGGTCCAAAGAGAAGCTTATTCATGGGAGACACAGCAACAGCACCTTTCCTCAACTGTTCCTGCGTGTTGGCAGGAGGTTTCTTCTGCACATGGAGGTCATTGTAAGACTCACGGCTCTGAAACTGAATAAGACCAAGAGCAAACAGTGCCAGAAGCCAACAGAGCTGGTGGCGTTTGTTTTGAAGGCTGTCTCCTCCCTACTTATGCAGTCTCCTTCTCTGGGTTTGTGTTCTTTGGAGCCAAGTCCGCCCAGATGTTTCTCTTTGAGCCACTGAAACTGATAGCTCACGACGCAGTGTCGTTTTTCACCGCCGTATCTCAGCACCCGCATAATGCCTCATTTCTGCGCGCGGAATCAATACGTGTTTTAGAGTTAATATTCCCGGGGAATCGTTCCTTCGGCCGCCTTCGGTGCCTGAAAGCGATCCTTCACAAGCGGAGCCTGTGTGGGAGGATTTGGCTGTGAGTGGGGAAAATGCGAATCAAGAGATCAATATGATTTTGAATCAAACAACATAATAGTAATTCCTGCTGTCTGCAGCAAACTCAACACTGAACTCGTGTGGGGGAGGTTCTTTTTTTATGTCTGTTCTCATTTTGCCTCTGTCTTTAGCATCGGCTCCTGAACAAGGAGCCATATGGAGTAAAGGCTTCAGCGCGAGGTCCAAGGCTCGACCTTGTTTATTAAACGTGAACGCACAAAGTTACAGTGTGAACCACAAAAAGGCAGCGCTGGCGCTGAGCGGAAGAGCACATATTGCCTGATGAAATGCTTTTATTTGGTTTCCTCTCCACAACTTCCCACTCCCACTGTTCAGTGGCCCCTGTGGTATGTTTGTATCTTTTCAACACTATAGATTTATAGAAGCCTCAGCGCTGTAAATCATCATGAAATCAAGCGTCCGCATGATCTACCGCTACGGCCAAAAATACCTAAGTTTTTCCAGGAAACTCTGTTCTCCAGCGTTAAATCAAGACGCTTGTCGGATCAGAACGGAGTTCAAAGCCGCGGTCGCCACAACAATACGGAGCGCCGAAGGTCCCGACAGATGCTGCGCCGCTTTGGAGCAAGAAATGACAGCGGCACGACCTGTATCAACATTATGAGGACCTTTGTGCATAGTTTGTATAGCTTTCTAAAAATAAATGACATGATATCCTTTAAACAAAGTCACACACGTGTGCTGCAGATCACGGTTCCTTCTTCCATCATTCATAAAACAAAACTATGACATAGACTCAAATAACCTCAGGACGTAATTAAATGTCGTAGTCCTTGTCTGTGATAATGACGTCTTATGAATAAAAAAGGTAAAGATAACGTAATAAATCAACAAGTTATTTGCTTGCATTCATTTAGAGCTCGCCCCTAAATGACCTGACCCAGAGAATCAGAAGAACCCAATTGTAGCAGGATCAAATAAAAAACTATCGCTCCAAATGATCCTTGTGTTGTTTCTTTGCATTCTTCTGCAACTTTAAATTTAGCCCCGCTCCCTAATCCCTGGCATTGTTCCGTTAGTTGGGAGCAATGCTACACATGCTCCATAGCTCCATAGCGCTCGGGCCCCGTGTGGACCGGGTCCGGCCCAGTCCAAGTTCACCCCCGCGTGTCATCCGCCAGACACAGCCATGACTCACTGTACAACTGGAATCAAGGGGGGCCGCAGTGTCGGGTGTCTCATGTGCTCAAGAATAACCAATCAATGTCAAGAAAACAAAGTGAAGCGCTATTTAGCTCAGTGCGACTGGACACATGAGCTGTGTATGTGTAGAGTTGTGTTTTCTGGCTTAAACGAGCTTAGTGGAGAAATGTGCCAAGGCCCTTGAGATCTATTATTACTGTACAACTGTAATGGATGATTTGCACACCTGAAAATACTTAGCTTTACTTTAAATATGAAGAATGATTCACTATGAACAATAGCGTTTAATAAAACGTTTTTCATTCATTTCTAAATATAAATGTGAAGCCGCCAGGGTCGACACCAAAGGCTGCGCTGCAGACAGATCTTTTAAGAGCGGGCACGTCCACTCCGCCCTAAAACAATAAAGGGTTAAATTACATTTGTTTTCACACATGCTAATCTCTGCTTGTAAAACTTACACAATCTCAAGGAGCTGTGCTCATACAAAAATTCCTCAGCGGGCTCGTCGAGTGAATTAATGAAGTCTGTAATGGGTTATCAAAGAGGGGAACTGGATATGTGTGGTGGGGAACCCCACCTGTTTATGGACACACACACACACACACACACACACACACACACACACACACACACACACACACACACACACACACACACACACACACACACACGTCCAGACAAAGGAATTGCAGGTGGGCTTCAAGCACTCCCCCCAGCGCCAAACAACAGGTGGATAGACGTTTTTTATGACGTCTGACCTCTGCATGTGTACTGTTCAAGGCGAGCAACATGAGCCCCCAGAATTTCCTGCTAGAAACGAAGACAGACAGAACAGTATACCTGCTGTTGTTCATGTGTTCATATCAGTGTGATTTAAGTTTTTTATAAAGGCCCGGCCCATTTGCTGGTGTTGCTCCTGGTTCTGATATGTAGCAGAACCAGCGAACGAAGACCCGATGGATTAAGATATTACTTAACATTAATGCGCATGAAAAAGGCCTCGCTGCTCGTCCTGGTTGTGACTCTCCGACTTGTTTTCCATTCATTTCTTCAGACGTTCTGATAAAAATCCTGTTTTTTAAGCAGTTGGTTCATCGAGACGCTGTTTGCTGCACCCGCCGGCCGCTCTGGCCGTTTGCCACGAACACACACTGTTCATAGTCAGCGAATGGCTTCGCTGAGCAGCCGAAGTGCAGCTAACGCCCGAAACCACTTGGAAAACAGCACCAAATTTCCACTCCACACTCACTGGGAACATCCCAGTGCACGTATCCGCACACGCGCGCGCTTCCTCAGTCATTAGGCCTGAAGCGACTGCTAATCTGCAGAATATCAAGGACTTATTTGCACTACTTGTAATGTCAGACCTCCGCCTACCGTGGCGGTTTTGGTGTCACAGGAAACGGATCCATGTTGCTCAGCGCTCAGAACTTACGCCTTGAATCTGCTCCTTCTTCAGTGTCATCGGGGCGGCACGGTCTCACCGACGCGTGGAATCAGCAGGAAATTTGAAATGGAGATTATGTGGGGGGGGGGGGGGGGACCAAACGTGTTCTTTATTCAGCGCCGTGGCCGAGTGGAGGGAATCTCTACAGCGCTGATGCAAATGGGAGGAACCTACAAATACTGGTCCGTGGGAGAAACACTCACAGCTGTCATTAAAAAGACTGTAAGTTTGATACCAACGATGCGACAGCCTGAGCGAGTGTTCATTGAGTTACTTTGCAGAGTTTAAACTTATTAATTACCACAACTACCGCATTGGGCGAGTCGTTTCTCACACAATTATACCCAGCCGGCCTCCTGAGTAACATATGATTAGAGCGAAGGTCATCAGACGCTGTAGTCTTTCCCAACCACACTTTCCATGGGTCGGGCGCCCCCGCCGCGCTGTTCTTTCCATCCCACTGGACTGTGAACTATGCACTAATACTTTGGGCTCATCATATTATGTCCTTTAAATTAATCTATATACAGTCCGTCCTAAAGCACTGTACATAAGTGCTAATCGTTTTTAGCACACGAGGGCCAGCGTGGAGCGAGATCAAAGTTAAGCTGGACCGTCGCTGGAATGTGTTACCCTCTGGGCTATTTTTAGGTTCTCCTTGCTAACTATCTGCCTTTGGACTTGATTGGAGATTAGCACTGTTTTCATTCTGGCACTGAGTAAACATCCTTCCATTTATTTTTGAAGCTCTGAATCCTCCCACCGCGGCTAATTGGACGGGCACCTGCTATTTCTGTGAGGCTACGGTGAGCGCTATTCTAAAGAGAGACAGGCTTGTGTCACACGCCGATCCCATCGTGTGTGTGTGTGTGTGTGTGTGTGTGTGTGTGTGTGTGTGTGTGTGTGTGTGTGTGTGTGTGTGTGTGTGTGTGTGTGTGTGTGTGTGTTGTGGAGGGGTGTCAAGAGTTATGTTTATGTGGGTGATGATGTGAGTGTATTTGGTGCGTGTATGTACGTGCTAAACATATGGGTGTGTATTTGTGTATATCAGAGGAACCGAGACTGCTACAAGTGAGTGTTGAAATATGACAACATATATAGTGTCCTCACGTGTGGCATCCCTTTGGTGGTGGGAACAGTTGTTGATGATTAATTTCCCAGGTCATTATGTACGTTGGAATCATAACAATGTATAAAAGAAACGATGACATGCTTCTAAGCAGTTTTTGTTGCCTCAGCTGTCAGATGCAGCTTTGATGTGACGTCGCTGTCTGGGTCCAGTAGAGAACCAGTAAAGCTCTGGCCCAGAACCAAGCAGTTACCTGTACCCCCCCCCCCCACACACACACACATGTGACGGGGCGACGTGAGCGGTTCTGTTACCAGCACAGACCTGACAGCTGCTCCGCTTCAGGCCCGAGGAGGTTGCGATCAAAACGCCCTCCATCCCACCGCTCGCCCAGTCGACTTGGCCCCGAGACCCCCGCTCAGACCTGCAGACAGCTGGACCTCGGTTCCGGTTTCACCGTCACTTCCATCAGTGCCACCACAGCCTTCTGAGCGTTTGCTTGTCTGTTGTCCGTCTTTAAGCGCGTAGGCGCCTTTTCTTTTCTCACAGTGGGCAAATATTATATTAATACAAATTCCACAACAATATGAAGACTATAAAAGCAAATATACCAGAGATCAGAAAGTCCAGGACTGAAGTCCTCCTCCTCTGGCTCTTCCCCTTTTTCAGTACTGTTGATTTCTTTTAACTGCCCCCCTCCTTCTGCCCCCGTCTTTCTCCTTTCTCCTCAGCCTCTTTGCGCCAGCTGTGGTCTGCACAAAAACTGATTTTCAGAGTGTTAACCACCATGTTCTTCCTGCCAACGGCAGGATTTCATTTGCAGAGCACAGGGGGCCAATATCTAGGGTAATTCCCAGGGTTTAGTGGCACTGATCTCTTCCCAGCTCACCTTGGGGAGAAAAATTAAAGCGGCGATGAGGCCTCACCCGGCCCAGAGCGGTGCTCACCCCTCGCTGGCTCACTCACGACACCTGTGCGCCTCACACACAAACTGAAAGATGCCAGACACAATATGCTCAGTGTTATGATTTAGTTGGATGTGGCGTAAGATGGCGTCCGCTGTCTACCTGCGCTGCTCTCGTCATCCGTTCCTACAGTACGTTTCACCCAGCAGCAAATTAAAGTCATTTTTAGCATCCGGATGAACCCCGTTTCCTGTGAACGTGACATCTGCAGAAATCCTAGTGTAATTTCAAATTCGCGCTGACAGAATTCCATCAGGAGGACGGACGGGAACATTAGCAGATGAAATGTCAGAAGATTGTCTCACTGTTCAATCAAAGCGGGGACGTGTGCCGTTAAATGGAATAGAAAATTGGTTGCAGGGGTTAGTTAGCAGCGTAATGAACAGAAAGAAGAAGATTCCTGCTGATTTTACGGTCGGCGCTGCGTTCAAGGACACCGCTCATCGCGCGGCGGGTAATGTGGGAGCAATTAAAGGCAAAGTCTTGTTTACCGTGTGCTCAGGCTCAGCACATAAATAGGCACAAGGAGCACAGAGGCTTCGCAGCAGCCTTCATTCACTTCCAGCCCTTTGCAATGTGTCTTCCTACCTAAGATAGTAGTAGAAATATCAATAATCTCCTGACAGTTAACGCAACATTTTTTCAACTCTTTGAAAGCACATGCAGCCACACGCAGTTTATTCCATCTCGCTGGGAGTGGGGGGTCCCGGAAAACAATTTATTTCTGCACGTCGGGGGGGACTTGTGGATTTAAGTGAAACCAAATGAGCGGGTGTCTCCTTGATTAAACGCGTATGCTATTGTTTCCTTAAAAAGAGCCCCCACCCCCTACCACCGCCCCCCCTCCGTTCCGCGCGCCATCTTCGGCACCTAACGCGGCTTCGGGCTCGGCGTTCCAACGCGCCGCAATGTGTTTCCAGTTGGCGGGAGATGTGAAGCCTCGCAACGATGCACCAGGAGGAAAACATAAACAAATGTTTGCCACCAAGCACGTTCAAATCCGCCCCCCCCCCCCGTCCCACCGCCGCCCGCCCACCCCCGCTCTGCAAAGCCACAGCCTCACATGTGACACATTACCGAGCAGGCTGAAGACATGTTTTTGGAATTAAACTATTACAAGCCCTCCAAACAAGATAAATTTCCTAATTGGCTCTTTTCACAACATTTACTTATTGGTTCTCTTTTTTTCGGCTTCGTCTCTGGGATGTTGGTGCTGCTGGTCGCTGGGTGTCAGATGGAGGTGTCCCGCGGAGGTGAAGCCCGGTGGAGAATCGCGGCGGCGTTGACGTACGAAGCAAAACAAACAGGCCGACTTCTAAGCCTTGGCAGCCTGCTGACGGCTCCCTCGCTTTCTCAGCTTTCCTCCAAGAGGCCTTTTAAGCCTTTTAGTCGCTTTTTTTTCCTCCTCTGCTTTTGGGGCGTGTTGCATTAAACCCCAAAGGGAGGAACTGGGGAACAGACAGAAAAGGAGCGAAGCGCAGTGTGAAACGGGGCCAACGGCTCCTCGGCTACTATTTCCAATGAGCTGCAGGTCGTGTGAGACGCAGTACGCGCACGGTGCCGCCGCTAATGACGCACATTCGATCCGCTCGAAATGCCCAATTCCTGCTCAACCTGGAGCCGCTGCACACCGCAATTTAACAGCGCCTCACTTTCGCTGTCAAGTTGAGCAAACACAGACGTCACGACTATCAGAGGAGTCGTACTTCTCCCTCCCTGCCGTCGAGGTGCCGCCGCTGCCGCGACGCAGAAACCCAATCTATTGTTTGATGTGCGCAGGCAGATTATCTTCCAAAGATGCCAAATGCGTTGTGTAAACAAGCCCCATTTTAACCTTCCACCAAGTGTGACTTAATAAAGATGAAAACATGAGGTGTCCATTTCTCCCCTCGCTGGGGAGGGGAGGCTGGGGAGAATGAGAACCACATGCGTAAATACACCCCAGTGCTGCAAGTGAAGTGTGCGCATGAGAGGAGAAACAGTAATCAGATTGGTTTCCCGTGACAAACAATAACATTTATTTTAAAGCAGCGGCATTTTTTCTCAGGCGCAGGCGGTAGCTCCCATGCTAATCAGAGCCAGACCGGCCCCGGCTCCAGGGCTCCAGGGCTCCAGGACCTGCGCGGGGATGCTGCTACCTAGCAGGACCAGCGAGAGGTCACATTAGCGCCCGCGGAGGCCAGGCAGCGCTGCTGTGTGGCAAAAGCCTGGGTTTAGAGGAGGAACGCCTCCATAGAATGAGCCTGGAGGGCTCCTGTGATGCAAGCTGTGATTGTGGAAGGAGCCGCAACATCTTATTGAAGTATTCAGAAAACATTTGCAATTTTGAGTTCTTGTCTGATTATCTTGTGTGACTTTCTAGTCAGTTTGAGTTGCAGTGAATGCATAGTTACTTCAAATGCTAATGTATGGGACATAAATAAATACAGTAGAATAAAACTAATGACATTACAGCCTCTAATCAGTCAGGTAGTTCTAATCCTATTCATCTTATCACAGCTTATTGATGGTGAGCTCTATTTCATCATTTTTAGTTTGCATTAATCTAAAAAACGCCTTGAACCCATTGGGAGCAAACACCCCCTTCAGATTCGTCTTTAATTATTTAATGTGGAAGCTTATCTGTTTCCCTCCATTTTCATAATGACTGATAGCTTCGGTGCCCCGTGTAGCTCAGCTTAACTGTGATCAGGCGGAGGCCTGTGGGGGCTCCCAGCACGCTTACAGTCCCTTAACAGATGAACATGCCGGTGATGATGGATCACACGGTTTTCATCACAAACTCATAGGAGCGTCTGCTCGCTTCAACTTAAGGGCTTTTGACCTAAGAGCTGCCCCCTGTTGGGGCGATTTTAGTCGGACAAATTTCCCGTCCTACAGGGTCTCGCTCGCTGGGAGGGGAGCGGCTGCAGGACTCATCTGCCTCTTATTACACTCCCAAATTGAGTGCGTCCACAGTGGATGTGTTAATGGACAGAAATGCGGCGCGGGGACACGGCGTGCTCCTGCAGCCTGGTTCGCAGCAGATTCCACTTTCTTTCATCTCTGCTATTATTGAATGGCTGGTGTTCGGCTACTTGGCAGAAGGTTGAAACGCACATCCCTCTGTTATTTATTTACTCATGCATGTGGGCACTTTCCTCAGAGACAACTTAGGAGCTTCAGAAATGTGCAGCGTTTCCCCGCTTGGACGTTTGTGGCCTCCTGATGTGACCTAGAATTACACACCAGATGCTAATGTTTACTCCGGTAGATACCAAAGCCACAAGCCAGCTGCTGTCCGGCATGAGCAGAACCTTCGCAGCATTACAGAGCAGGCATTCGACGAGACGAGGATCGGCGCAACCCTCGAACGTCCTGCGACAGCTAATAAAAGGTCAAATTCACACTGTCGGGCCGCTTTTCGCCAGAAAAACACACAAATTGTATATTGTAAAAAAAAAAAAAAAAAAAAAAAAAAAAAAAGAATACAGTAATTTAACTAAGAAGTCCCATTGTGAATAACCTGAGGAGCTCATGAGAGCATTAGCGTCACACGTACTGTAGCGGGTGAGGGTTTCCATGTGTGCAGGGTCTCATGGCAACAGCACCAGTTGCTGGACACTGTAGCCCGGCATTGGGAGCGCCTTGCCGAGCCCACAATAGACGACGCATGACTGCACCGCTCAAATATAGACGTGCAGACAGAAGATCTGCGCCGATGCTCCCAGTAGGTGACGATGGCCCTCACAGCAAACGCTGTGATCACGAGCGCTTTGTTAGGAGCATTAATAACTTCCCATGTGCGCACCATCACTAAAAGAGCTTAGTTTCCAAACGGAGTACGTTGAAAGGAGTGTCTGAACTGTTAGATTCTACAGGCTGCCAATAAAAACTTCCATTACACAAACTGAAAACCTTCATTTGTATATTATATCATATGAATGAAATTTCACGAGCAAACAACTTCAAATCACATGACTGGGGACAAAATGTAAATATTATCACCTACTTTAAGTCCCACTAGTTTATTTTATAGTAAATATTGGGACATGAGGTGATTAAAGTGTCTGGAACCTGGATGACGCTGCTTCTTTGCTTGCGTGGATTCATAGAAACGTCCAACTACTTTGCTAAACAACGCTCATCCGTCTGACGCCGACTTCGTAGCTTTCTAGCAAACCTCGCTCACAGGACGGGGGACTCGTCCCTCTTCCCAGAACATATTCCATTTCAGTTTGTTGGCTTGTGTACAGCTGGTTTCACTTAACAGTATGCTACATGCTACATTTAACAAAAGTTAATACTAGTGTTGTGGTTCCTCTGCAATGTTCTCTCCATGAATCAATAGAGCATAATAAATATGGCATCCACTTCAGGCGGCTTTAGTCATACACCACCCACCGAGCGGTGCAATAGCAGACCACATATCACACCGAGCACTGACTCACTGAGTCCTCTCCTGCAGCAGACACTGCCCTGTCCGAAGACAACCGGCTTCCTAAGAATCCATCAGCGCTGGGCCGCTGAAGTGGCCCAGTTGAAGCCCGTTGGGTAACAGCGCATGACGGGTACAGGGGGTTCACGGCCACTTCCCACTCCTCACCAGCAGCTGCGTCACAACGCCCCACGCTTTGCCATTAACAGACAATCGCGCACACAAACGTGCGCATGTTCAGACGACGGAGTGAAAAATTGAGAAGGGAGAAAGGATTAAAACCAGCTTGGAGTGCAAATTGAATTAGCCCTTTCGGGTAAGAAATGAAATGTCATCCTCGCCCATGCAGGCAGAAATGCAAAACATGTGAATGTGAAGAGCATCGCTTTTTTTTTTTTCTACGCTGACATTTTTTTCTGTTCTAAGATGTGTCAGGCATAAATCATCGCACGGAGGATGAGAACCAGCCGCCTGCAGCTCCTCGAGTCACTCGGGGACCAGCAGGCTGTATGGTGAGTGGGCCAGCTGTTTTCACATAGTGTGTCACAGCTTTAACCCTGCTTGGACTAATTACCTCCTGCGGCACCGTGGCTCCCAAAAAAAAAAGAGAAAGACGGTTCACATGATGATTTCAGGATTTGGAAATGATTAATGTGAACCATGTTTATTATAAAAACTCCAAAGTGTTAAAGGTTTATCCGTCTAAACACTTATTAATTAGTATTAACATGAACTGATTATTTTATCGGTGGGAGGAGGCGAAACGCGGGGTCACCAGCTCAGCACGCGGACGTCCGCTTGGACCGATACTCCACTAATGGATCTGAAACTCCAGCTCAGAGTGTTTCAGTGGGCCGGAGCACAAAATGATTGGGTTTCGCTGAGGCCGGAGTTATTCTGACGCTATTTTCGCAGACATCCAATCTCGACCTGCTTGAGAACTTTTTACTGCCATAAAGTTATGTGCTGCTCCCTGGTGCTGGGTTAGTAGTGGATGTGCAGTGGAAGGTAGTCATGCTGTTTGTCTGCTCCTCCTGCAGCCACGATGTTGATCATCACACCAGAAACTGGCTCCAGCTTTTTTGTCTCCAAACGTTGGTTTTGGGGAGAACACACAGACTCAGCCATGACAGCGCGATCATATAACAAACATCTGTGTTTTATGGACTTGTTGATGCAGCTCAAATATATGCAGAGGAATCTGTTATTACTGTAATTTAGTGTTTTCATTTGGGCTTTTCTCCCTTTTAGCCGCTGCAAAACAATGCGCTGATTGCTTTATTAACGTGTACATCGACGCCCAGGTTGTGTGTCTGCAGCCGTTTGCTGGATCGTCTCCATTTTGTTTAGAGGGATAATTTGGCTGTAAATCTTCTGTGGCGGTTGAGAACATTTCGCGACGCAGCGAGGTGCCATTAAAGCGTAGAAGAAGATTATGAACCTCCAACTGCTACAGAATCCAGTTGAGGAAGAGCGACGGCTCCATTTATCTACCGCCGCTTTCAGCTCGAGTCGTCTGAGCTTCAGCCTAAATGCTCCATGCATCTTATGTGGCGCTTTTTATGTTGTAAATCATTCTCTGAGCAGTTTCCAAATGAAATGTGTATTCAAATAATCTGCAACATCAGGAAATCTAAAGTGTGACTATTAATTTGAAATTTGTTTCAGTAAATTCTTATAAATACATTTTAGTCAACTCTTGATCCTGTAAGAATCTAGACATTTAACCTTGTATAATTACAGTTGTTGTGGTGGTATAGGTTGCTGTTATTAATAGTCAGCAGCCATTTTGTCATTTATTTGTTTCATCACATGACGAACGTAGTAACTACTGTCCGTCATGTGATGCACATGGTTAAGGTTAGGAAGAGTCTGTGGTCCAGTTGAATAAGTATAAGACTAAGTAATGAGCTAAAACCACTGTTTTTACCCAAAGAGCTTCTGTTGCCTTCTGTCTAACTTAAAAAAAACAGGCAGTTTGGATGTGAAACTTAAAGTCGTGATGTTTTTATGACACCAAGAAACAAAAAGGTGCATCAATGGGCTCTTTACTGTTCAGCACACACTGATGGAAGTTAATGCCACTAAGTGGAAGCCACTTACTGTACTGTCACCTCCCTAAATCTGTATCCAGGGCCGGCTCAGTGCGTGTGGGAGGTATCTCACTACAGATATAACGCACATGCTACACGGTGATGATGGCTCTGAAACTAGGTTATCCATCACCGGCCGTCCTCGGCCCACGGGCCCCCGGCCAAGACCACATCCATTATCAGCTTGTGGGGATACAACAGGGAAAATGAAAGGGCTTTTTCTCAACAGGAGTCTACATTAAAAACGTATGGACAGACGTGCGAGGCGACCGGGCTTCTACGCTCTCCGTAAATGATAAAGTAGTGAACATGGATGACGTTCAAGCTGTTTTTTCTACCATTTAGAAACAGTTCAAAATAAATGCAAAGTAAATGTGAGGTGATGTTCCTAAATCGATACCACATGAACGTGTGCATGTATAAATGTTTAACAACATAAATTCCCGGACTGTAATGAAAAAAAAAAAAGAGTAAAGAAAAGCAAAGTTTTCTTTGCAACATGAAACCAAAGAGAAAGAAAATCCCATCGAGCCACGGCCAATGGAGCTTTTTCATATTGTAAATTAAGGAGAAGACCGTGGCTCAAAGCAAACCATTATGATAGTTAACGTGGAGCCACTTTAAAGGCCAGCTGCGGGAGTGACGTGAATAATAGTGTTTAATTTGACTAATCTTAGCAGGAGCGGTGGGTGGCTGGGGTGGGGGTGGGGGTGGGGGGTGCCCGGTACCCTGCTGGCACTTGAAGAGAGCTGCTTCCACCACAATGTGGTGCAAATGCCCTAAATTACCGCTTGGCTCCGTTGCCGTTGTCCTTTTTGCGCTGCTCCCTTCTCATCTGTAGTTCGTCTGCTGGTGACGCGCAGGCGCTGCAACTGCTGTGGAAAAGCCGGCGCTGAACGCAGCGCGGCACGCGCCAAGAGCTTGATCGAGGAGATGATTTTCGGCCTCTTTTTCAAGGGCACTATAATTTGCCCAGGCGCTGTAAAATCCCTACAAAATAAATAATTGAAGAACTTTACAGATGTAGGTTGGAAAGTATTTAAAGCGCAGAGTCGTTGGCTGCGTGTGGATGCAGAGGGGACATTCACTCAGCCCCATTACTGTAACATTATGACTGCACAGCTACTATATGTGCGGTGAGCCCGCTTTTTTCAAATATCAGTAAAACGTGCCCTTCTGGAAGCAGGTTTGAATTTGGCCAATTAGACTGCGAGCGCTTCAGAAAAATAATGCGCATATCGACAACTTTGTGAGCGCTCGTCATCCAAGAGCTGCGGTCGATGTGGAGCTATGTTTCCTTTACGGCCGCGCCGAGTGCCACCGCTTCAGTGCCCGCCAGCACTTCTTCTTCTCTGGCAGTGGAAAACCCACCGCTGGTCTTCATCTCACTCGTTTTCAATTTGAAACACTGACTTTTAAATAAGAAAAAAAAAATAAGAAGGAAGACGTCCCGGAGCCAAGACATCTCCTGTGATGGTCCCTCGCGCTGGTTTGCGTTGGAACGGGAGATGTTGTTCCACGCTGCGAGCCGCTACGCAGCCTCGCGCTATTTATTGTTATAATCCCTCCGCACACATTCTAATTATGTGACAGAGCTAATACTCGCCGTTCCCCAAATGTAAACGCACGTGACGTCAGACACGCGCATGAGATTTCAGCTGGGCCGCCGGACGGGGAAGAAACGTCTTTTAAGTGTTAAATTATAACGCTCACGTGCTCGGTGCTTGTATAAAGAAACCAAATTATAGTTATGAATGCTCAACATTAGGAGGCGAAGGCACTGAGGAGCAGACCACATGTGTGTGGATCTTACCTAAATTAAACCATGTGGTCACCAAAAGTCCTTCATGTGTCTCCCGCCCCCAGCTCAGCCCCCACGTCCCTTTAACCCAGGCCTCTCATTGACCTTCCAGCCACTCATTGTCCCAAAGTGAGACTTGATTACTGGCCTAAGCCCTGTGGAGGTTCGCCTCAGTGGCCACAGCTGATCTTTTATACTAATTTCGGATTAATGCGGGGTCTGCAACACTGCGTAAACACGGCCACTGAGAAGGCCCCTGCCACACAGAGCTAAGCATTAATCCTCTTTAATGCTCAGAGTCAACTTCCAGTCCTTATCAGAATTTGTCTTAATCTCTGCCTAGGCTGTACAAAACTCCGCTGCTCAATAAGTAAAATGTACACCACCAAACAGCACGCGAGGCCGGAGCCCCGACGTGACGGACGGACAGAGAGGAACGCGAGCCGGTCCTACCTTAGAGGTCTGCAGCCGAGCCGTCCGGGTCCGCAGCTCGAAAGTGAACGCTTAACGAAGAGAAACGTAAAAAAAAACAAAAAAAAAACAAAAACAGAGCAAAAACTATAATCAAAACCATTTACCAGCTAATCTGCTCAGCTTTGGTTTATGCATATTTCAGTCTTTCATTCCTCGATTGCAGTCGCCGCCACAAGCATGTTTTCAGCGACTTTCCCCGACTCCTTTGCTTCTCCTCCACTCGTGTGGGGTTTTGACCATGTGGGTCCTAGTCCCTGTCTAGTCTAGCGCCCGTCCCTAGACTCGCGTAGCTTCTCTGTAATTTTCTCAATATGAGATATATGATATATTATTTCAGCGAATACTGTATCTAGGCTTGGTTGAGCAGCATTTCAAAATCTCTGATTTATGACTGGATGTTTTTTTATATCATGGCCACTGGCATATTTGGAGTTTATTAACATTAAGGATGACTTTGTTTTGAAGTGCTGCACCAAGAGACCTGGGCAGATACAAAACTGAAACTGTGATATTCTCTATAGCATGCTGGGAAATACAGAAACCTAAAAAATGCAATTGAAAATTAAAGTAAAGCAACATAAGGAAGCAAAAACTATTCACATCTATTTCAATAGTTAAATAAAAATGTCCTTTGCAGGCAATTAAGAATAAAGTGTAACGGGTTAATATGTGCATATTTAGTGATTTTCCAAAAACACTGCAAGGAAAAGTAACCGGGCTCAAGAGGGGAGATGAGGCTGAGGCACCGGAGGGACCGAGGCGACTTGTCTGTGTGCAGCCCGGTCCAACAAGCGCTGCTGCAGAACAGCACGTGGGCCGCGTGCACGCTAGGCCGCGTAATTGGAACGCACACGCGTGCACACACCTGCACACGCGCCGACATCGGCCGTTCGAGCCCGATTCTCACTGTCGCACGCCGCAGCCTCGCTGGGACGCCGTCGACTCTCTTTGGCCACACGCTGCTTTGCAAAACAAAATTATCCCTTTCTGAGGTTTGGGGTAAGAGCTTTTAATTTGACGGTTGCATTTGGCAAGAATCCCCGTCACTCTGAAAATTCATCACTCTGAATTTTCTATTTTCTTGCCTGCTGCCCTGTAATTAGGCTGGTGAGGAGATCAATGTGCTGGGAGGCTTTTGCTCCAAACTGGGGTCAATAACTTCAGTATTCTGGGAGAGGGCTCTGCGCTGCCTCTCGCCACTCTACATTATTCAATTTTTACTGAGGTTAGCGCTAGTCCTTTATGAGCTGTGAACTGACCACAAATGTACAGACTAGTCCATCCCAAAGTACATCCCTTACCCTTCTTCCCATCCGTTCGCAACTCCTCTTCTCAAGTCTATGGGAAAGGGCGAAAAAAGACGGCAACAGCTTTAAAACGGAAAAATCCTTTAAGGCAATTTCTACCTTATCTAAAACACCTACATATCTGTCTCCAGTCTGTGGCCTTTGAAAGGATATTTCGGGCCTGGGATTGAGGGGGGAAAATCTCCCTTCAGAAGCCGGGCTGGGGATGAGTTATAGGCATCTAAGAGGCTGGAAATCTCTGGGGCCTGACCATGGCTTTAGCGCACAGCTCCAACCACGGACAGGGCCTAGAGCAGAGGCAGACAAAAAAAAAAAGGAAAAAAAAAAAAAAAAAAAAAAAAAAAGAAAACAATAAGAAAAAAAAAAAAAAAAAAAAAAAAAAAAAAAAAAAAAAAAAAACAAAAAAAAAAAAAAAATAAAACAAAAAAAAAAAAAACAAAATAAAAAAACAAAAAACAAAAAAAAACAAAAAAAAAAAAAAAAAAAAAAACCCATACCCCCCCCCCCCCCCCCCCCCCCCCCCCCCCCCCCCCCCCCCCGGCCCTCGTCAAAGGAAGAAATATAGAAGAAGCATGAGAAGCTACTGCTGATGTTGAGAATTAAGAAGGCCGGGTTTTAGTTTCATGGTGTTTACAGTGAAGCAGAGTCCACAATCAACCGTACAGTCGGGAAGTGGTTAAACTTTCAGTCATTTAGACACAAAAAGGGTTAAAATACGTTCTTAGTGTTTGCCTCCATTTACATATCATGCTTGTTTAACGGGAATATTGGACTTTGCCATGAACTAAGATTTAGCCCAAACAAATGTGAGTGAAGGAATGTGAAAACCGTCTACAGACCTTTAAGGACACATCAAGAACAGCAAAGGCCAGTTTTACATTGTTTGGTGATAAAATAAGCTTTTAAATAAAACCGCTCTTGACCAGAAAAACCAAAACAGGTGATATAATTTAGACTTTACAAAGTGGCCATTTTACAGAATGTCTGGACAGCGCGCTGCTAATGCGATCGGCACAGAGGCTGGGGGCTTTGAAGGCTGAGATCCACTCTCCTGCCCAGTGTCTCAGTTATCTTTGCTCCTCTATTAGTCTGGCTCTAACACACTGCTCTGGTCAGAACCAGTAAATTTTCCAGCCGAGGATAAAGTTCAAACAGATAAAATCAAACAGATGTCAGTGCGTGGGCGAGTCTCCGTGACCCACAAAAGTGCTTCCATCAAAGGGCTGAATCATTTGTTTTGAATTATTACATTGTTATCAAAAGCGAGGGCAGCGGCCTGTTTGAGGAGGAATCCGATCTGTTTGTCTAAAAACACGAGCAGGGATCCTCAGCCCCGACCATGAGAAAAGCGTGACGGCCGAAGGCAACCGGGAAATGAGGATGGCTTTGATTGACAGCCATCAGACTGTCTTTGGCCTTTGCAGCCTGTGGTTGAGTGAGCGTTGACCGTCGGGTTCCTTCTACTGTAAACTTCACCTCCTTAGGTGCTAAAGAGGAAAGCAAAACAACATTTTGACAGGGACTTTGTGAATTTCTTCGCGTTTACCCCGGACACTACACGCTTCCTCTGTTGTGAAGTTTCACTAATGAAATTTCAGATACTATCAAAAGAAAACTGCGATTCCAGGCAGATAAGCTCCATAAACACCGATGCTTTGAATGGCTTGGCCCACGTTGGACTTATTTAGTCTTACACTAGGAGAGAATCGTCCCCCTCGAGGTCACGCGTTCACGCAAAGTTCATTATAAGGTTACATATTTGCCTTATCTCTCAAATCTTGGTTCAGCCGATGAGTAATGTTAAATATGGGACAATACTTTTACAAGAAGAAATTCCCGTAACATGTAAACACAAACTTTTCATCAAACACACTTTATTTTCATGTGTTGTCATGACTCTGGCATGTTTGTAGAAATAATGCCTCAAACCGTCTGAAGGTCTAAGAAATAAACTGTGGGTTTGTTGAAAGGGATTAGATGTCACCCTCATGAACTCGGTCGCTACATTTACTACAGCAGATGTGGGGAAAAGTGTCACTGAAACAAATTAAAGGCTGGGAAAGCTGTGACAAAGATTTCATAAAATGCAAATTTACAATTTTTTTTCCTTTTATGCTTAAATAATAAAAGGTTAATTTTTTTTCTTCAGAGGATGCTTCTATCAACTAATATCCAAGAGCATTTTTACTTGAATTTTAAGTTGAGTGTATGTATAATGAAAATCAGTCAACTTCAATTTATTCAAATTCTAGACAATTTCATGTTTTACATTTAGAGAATTCTTTCACATTAGCAGACACATATTTTATCACAGATGCATCATCCCCTTGGAGAAAACCTGCACCAAAGAAAATCATTGTGTGAGCTTGGTGTGCTCCAACCAACAAAAAGGTCTAAAAGACATCGGACAGATGCACTAATAAATAAAAAGATGGAAATTCAGCAGCTGAAGTCACCAGACTGCAAACATCCCCACCTCAACTTGGTGGAAGAGGATTCAGTTCAGCTGATAAACGCCGCTCGCGTTGTGCAGCTCCTGAACACCAGCCATGTTTTCTGCCATTTCCATGCCTGTCACTGTTTCCCGCAGAGCGTCACAGTGCTTTACAGCATTTTCTACAGGCATTTTTATCATTATATTTCCCATGGATATTCGAAAAGTAGTAACGTTTCTTGCATTTCACAAGTTCTGCTATTTGACACAGCTTTACAAGATTCCCGGGTTTCCCGCGGCACCGGGGTCCCAGCGTCAGAGAAACCCGCGAGGGCCCAGCTAGCCGGGATCACACGGAGATGTTTGATAAGCAGGCCCCAGAGAGCTTTGGGTCTCAGCAGGATATTCTCACATTGGAAGTGCGGGGGCGTCATGCCAGTAGCCAGATTACTGCCGGCAGCACTCAATACAGTGTCTGCAGCCTGCCTCCAGTCTAGTAGAAGCTTATGACATGTGATCCAAAAGCTCAGGTTCCAAATGACAGGACGGGTGCAGGAGAGTGGAGTCATTAGAGACTATAACTATACACAATCTGCTCACTGTATAATGTACATTTGACCTGAACCGTGGTTCAACATGCTGCCAAAAATCACCACGACTTCATATTTCAGCATTTACCACTGATCGGCAGAGAGATGAGCCTTCGACCTCCTCATCCGCCAGACGCGACACAGGTTGGTAATGACTCGCTCAGGTTTACTCCCGGACCCCCCCCCCCCCGTTATTGATACAGTAGGGCGTGAAGATAGCTCTATTTTCTGCAGGGGTAAATGATGAGCGTGCCACCGTTTACATACTGTATTTTCCAGTGTTTGCCCCGAGGAAGGAAGCCTTGGTGGAATTTGTATTGACTCTACAAATGTTTAATGAGCAAGCAGCAACAGCAGCTGGTTGCACGGCGCTGATGAAATGATGACACAAGGCACACGTTCCTGTGCAGAGCAGCACACAGAGCGGCGCGGGCCACGGCCGCGTAGTCAAACACGCCGGGAAATTATTCTCCTCATTTGATTACAGCGAATGTGGAATCTGTGCAATAAAACATTTGCTACGTTTGTAATTTTAATTAGGTTTATTGTCATTGCAACAATAAAATAGATGTAATTTCTACTGAAAAAAAAGAAAGGAAAATATATTTTCCACATATCCCTAAGACAAAGACTGCTCCGTGGGTCCGGAATAGTGAAACAGCAGGAAGACCGTGGCGCCGAGCGCGGTGTCGATCTTTTAGAGAGCGTGGGCAGCCACAGTCCACAAAGCTAACCCTGTCATCTGGCAGCAGATTTGCAAGAGAGATAAACTGAGATTCTACAGGGGATCAAACCCAGCCTCTATCTCTAACAGAGGATTTAGCCAGCAGAGACTAAAGGGGCTAGATCAGAATTACTGTGTATGAAGCCTGAATGAGTCGTTGCATTTACCCTGCGAGTTCGCTGCTTGTGTGCCTGGACACTGTTTAGCAGGATAATGCGGGCCTTTTATTACAGGTTCACAGGCGGGTCTGCATGGAGACCGCGTCTACATGTGAACATGGAACTGGAAACAGTGTTACACGCAGTGGTGTCCTACAGTACATGTATAGTTATAGTTAATCTGACTGAAATCATAACTGTAAATTTGTATTTAGAGAGTTTGTTTCTAGTCCATCAAGTTTTAAACTGTGTGAGGAATAACAATGAGGCCAGGAGACCCAAAATGGAGTCCACTACATTATCTAAACACACACACACACACACAACTTAACAACAACTATTCAGGAAAAGCTACAAATTAAAAGGTTATGATGGGAACAAATATTTAAAATGTTAATAAAAAATAACATCTGTTGAGTTGCTATTTATACTTTGGTAGAAAAAGAACAAATATTATTCAAGATTGTGTTTAATTAATGTAAAAACATTTAAACATAATAAATATAACTTCTAAAAATGTTATTTCTCACATAAACAAGGGAACAAACTTTATCTAATTCTCAGATTGAATAAATGAAATGCTTTAACTAAGTTACATAGACGCAAAGAAGCCTAATTTGCTTTGGTAGTTTAAAGCTTGGTCTGGTTTCTAAAAAATACCAGAATAAATACATGGAGTCTAGGCTCGGTTACATCAAACATGTACTTACTAAGTATACGATGAAATGGCTTGATGCCTCTAGATGTAACACAGCAAACAAGCTGGCACAGGAAGAGTGATTGAGGTGGAGAATAAACACTGAAGGCAGCGGGTAAAGCACAGGTGAGTCCAATGAGTGGTGATGAAGACAACAGGAAGCGGGAGTGGTTAGAGGTAAGGGGGTGTGGCTGCAGTGACTGTGGAGAATAGCAGCAGAACAGGCCAGGGATCATGAATTATAAGTTATACACTGCAAGATTTAAACAGGAAGTCACCTATGACCTTTTCAAACTTGATTGTACCAAAACCTTCCAGATATGAAAAAGTCCATATTCAAAACTAAAAGTGGAAATACAGATAATAAGATCTTGTCTCGAGTACTAATAAGCATCTGTGTTGACTAAGGTGTGAAAGAAAAAAAAAGTCTACAATCTATAATTAAAATATGACGTAGCATAAGAAGCTGAGAAAAGGCCCCTTGATGCTTTACCTCAAGGCATACAGGATGGTGCATTCACTGAACTTCGCAGAAACAGACTCTCCAGGACCTACTTTTAAAGTTAAACACTATTAACAACTATTAAGAATCAACTCCATTAATTGTCTGTTGCTTAATTCAGTTTAACATTTGTGACTTTTGTTACTGCAGAATTTTCATAACTGGCAAAAACAAACGTCAGTTTGGCAAAAGTCATGCGGAGCTTTGGCGTTTGAGGGATGTTTTTCACAGCATATAATGTTTAATTACAGAGATTAATGTGAGGAACAAATTGTTCTTTCCAATTCATGACTAATGTCTAATGAAAATATAGTAATTTTACACTCTGGTGTTGCAGCCAGTACCAATATATCCTACAATAAAACCAGACAGTATTTTTCTGTTATATAAAAAAAGCAAAAAATATACAATAAGATAAACCACTACAAATCCACAAGTGTGTGATTTATTACTCAGACTCATTTTTATTTATCGATTTGTCCCGTGAACATGACCAACTAAATAAAATAATAACAATAAAGCTCAGCTTCCGACTTTGTTCCATTTATGTGGGATTTCCAAAGGTGAATCCGAGAAGCGAAAAATGCAAATAAGAAGGAGGAATTTGCATTCTGGATCATGTGTGTACATTGGAGGTCAGAGTTGCGGCGCAGACTATTAGCCCGCTCCCCAGCCCCTGTTGCACAGCCCCACTTCTTATTACTACATTGCTGGTTTCACCTTTTCAGTTTAATCATTCCAGTAGATATTAAACTCTCCCGGCAGGCTGTGGGCTATATAGTGTCGGGATTTACTGAGGGATTTGCATCCTCCTCTCTGCTAGTTCAAATCTCTGTGTCTTCTCAGATCAAATTATCATAACCATCATCGGGCACAACTCCACCATGAAAATACAGAGCAGGAAAAACGCCGTCAGCGATTTCCATCTGCCCCTTTCTGAGAAATATGAAATATGGTTATTGTGCAGAGCTATGTGGTAGAATTATCCCATGGTACCAGAGCCGATGTGGAAAACATGAGTTATTGTCAAATAGCTGTGTGATTGACATAAAAACCTTTCTTTTGTACTAGTGACTTTATTGTATTTTTGTGGTTTATTAAACCACATTTGGTCCAAACAGAAGAAATAAATTGTGATTTTAATTATACTGCACTATAAAAGTAATGAGTAGTTGAATAATTATAACCCCCACCCAGCGCCTGGGTCGTCTTGTTCAAAACATGAGTGGAATAAAGCATTTTCATGCGGCCATGTTGATGGGATTGTTTTGTAAAGTCAACATCGCTGCGTTTTCTTCCACGCTTGAGAACTGGATGCTCCTCATTAAACGGAGCTGAGTGGACTAAACACAGGGGCTCAGCGAAAGTTTTCATATGGGCGAACTTTCATCTATTACGGCGTATTATATATCCAACTTAATGCTTCATCAAGGAGGCGAACACACCATCGCGTGACTAACTGTGATGCCGTAAGACTGAGAGTAAATGAACGCGGCGCTGCAGACCAGCACCCTGATAAACGTGGAAAACTTTATTATTATTTATCTTATTTTAGGTGTGTAAGCTGAGAGCAGACGGGGCGGGTCAGCACAATGTCTGGATTGTTCCACACTGCACGCACCTACACACTGAGAGATGAAGGCTTCCACCTATAGGGCGCCGCTTTACTTTCCAATCTTTAAAGCTGAATGTGGCTAGTGTGGGAAAGTGCGCTTTCGTTCTCTCTGCTTCTGACTGCAAGGGAACAGGTCAAATCCTCTGCCAGGTGCCTCGGGCTATTTTTCCACCCCCCTCCACCTTTTTTTTTTTTCTGAACACCTCCACACGAAGAGAGCAAAGTCTCTGTCAGAAGCAGGATGGGAGGGGAGGCAGAAATGCTCCTCTGTTTTCACTTTACGTGTGTGTTTTGAACCCTCTGGGGCTGAAATAATTAAGATCAATATATATGAAAGTTCAAGATACTTTTTTTTTCAAAGTTAGTTCATTTCAAGGTAATTAAATCGTGATCTGGATCTCATGCGAATCGGCGTAGCCTCATTGACACACTGTAACACTTGGCAGATTTACGAGCTGCATTGCTTCATCTGCTAATTACTCTTCGGTGTATTTGTGCCTTGTCTAACTTTGTGTTTGGAGTGATTATTAGAGTGAACACACACACACACACACGCACACGCACACACAACCTTAAACACTACGACTTAATTGCAAAGCGTAGGCTAATTCTAACCTTACGTTTAAGGCCTCAACCCTCAGCGGCTCATCAAGGGTGAGTCAGAATTTGGTAACTGTCAAAATATCTTTGTTTTCTAAGCAGAGTTAGTCAACACAGAGACACATACAATGATGAAGAATGTCTGATTTACACATTTATTTATTCATTATTATATGAATGACAATGGTCAGAATTAACTTAAAATCGTCTGAACATCATTCATCAACAAAATCTGTGGAATGAAACAATTTTTTTTACCTAAATCCCAAATTCCCAATGAATATTTAAAGTAGTCTGACCAACTAAGAAGCGTCATGGGAGAACTGAATCACCTTTCAATGGTAACGAGAGCAGGAGTGACACTAAATTGCTCCTTCCATGACCAAGATGATATCATTACTGTGCTAAGCATCTCTGGTCAGACTGACACCAGTCCATTACACCGTCAAAGCCCTCGACTCTCCCCCCTCCCGCCCCCGGAGGTCACCTTGGGAAGGATTCCTCCATCCACCCCATCAACACCCTTCACATTGTTCAGCCCAATTCCACCTGGGATAGATACAACGGGGCTGCGGAGAGGAAACGCAGTGATGTGTGCGCTGGTGTGACCTAAAACGAAGCAGGGTGTGTGTTTGTGTGGCCCGACAGCTGTCCCAGGGTTCCTGGTGGAAGGTCGCAGCTGTCTGTGCAGCTTCATGCTTATAAAGGCAGTAGGACACTGAGGAAAGTGCATAGACACAGTGGAACAAAGAATACACACAGAGGCATGAGCGCACATAACACACAGGCCAAGTAGCTGACGTTAGCTCGTCATAACCAACTTATGCTGTGTCTTCTAGAGCATGTGCTTGTTGATGGATGACAGCTAATATGTTGTCTGTTCTTTATCCAGAGAGACACTAGTCGGCTGTTGCCGTAATCAGAAGTTCAGTCTCCCGGATTTCCAAATTTGCAGCCGATTCACCCGCGCAAATGCTCATTCTGGTGGCAGCCACAAATCAAAATCCAGGACCCACTACCTGAATGGGGTCTGAGTATGTAAATCACAGGGATTACTGTGCTCTGCTCTGTCCTTTATGGGCCTTGCCTCGGATTAAGCGAAGCTGGAACAGCGCGGGGTCACTGTGTGCCGCCTAATTTACAGCTGACATCCCGTGTCTCCTACTGTGGGCACTTGGATGGCATGATGTGAGGCGCGGATGCCTGCAACGGCCTGGCATCGTGATAAATTTGGAAACAATACTGGTTGCAGATGATTAATTGCAAGTGTTCCTAACCTTCTAGGGCAAAGCCCAGGGAGGCGCCGGATTCCTGTACAGCTGCGGTCGCCCCATCAAAATGGTCACCTCTGTTGTCTGTTGGCTACTTGACACGACATTTGGTCGACTGCTGTCCCGCAGCTCACACAGCTGATGAACAAGATCTCGGCTTAAACTCAGTGTCACTAATTTGCTTACATTTAAATATTAACTGAGGTGGAGACTTCTATTCCCAAGTGAGCTGAGCGTTTACTTCAGGAATAAATAAGAACGATTAAAATATTTGTCTTAAATAAGAGTCTATAGACATAGAAAGTTTAAAATACGATTCTATTATTTATGTTTATGTTAGAATGTAAAATCTTCAGAGAGACAGAATGTGTCCTACACGTCAACTGTGGTAATGTCAGCAAAAAAAAGACAGAATAAAAGAGAAAGACAGTAAATATCTACAGCAGGTCAGTAGTGTGCCAAAGTAAAGAAATATCATTCCCAGAAGCTTTGCTGAGGATTCAAGGAAGTCTTTGGAGTGAGATACAAGGTTATACGGAGGGCAGCCAGAATGGCTGTTTGGTTTGGTAGATCGAGGGAATGGAAAAGATACAGGCGCGTAACTCACGCCACATCAAGAAAAACACTGGCGAGACAAAACAGAGCGGCCTGGTAGCGTCGTGCAGCACAATCCTGCAGCGACTATTGATGACAAGGTGATGAAAAGCGTTTTTCCACAAATAAAGCAACTTTTTTTTCTCCATCCCACGAGAAGTGGAGATAATTTGATGTGCGAGTGGTTCACCTGGGAGATCTGGCTGCTCTGAGAGCAGGAGGATTTGTGAACGGGCGAGTTCAAGTTCAGCAGAACACACAGACTCTTATTACACTTCCTGTTTGTACCAGTGAGCGTAAGTGTGTGCCAGTATGCGTCCACTCAGCCACACCAGTGAAGCTGCTATTCTGGACCACTGTCCTCACTTCAAGGTCAAACGTGGCGGCAGCGTTCAGGAGCATTTGGTCGTCGTTTCATCCCCTCGAGCCTTTTATGTCTACATTATATGTGAAGCAAAACAACTACAGTACGAGCAGCGTCAGTTCAAGTTCCATCTTCATCACAGCTGGCAGTCCTTATGGTAAAACAAACTAAAGCAAAGGTAAGTAAAAGTAAATGGGTTTTCCCATTGAATATTATTGCTTTAGGAATGGGTGCAGATGGCTATTGATCTGCCTCAGCCTCGGCTATTACCTCTGGGATGGCAATCAGGGAGGCCCATTGGTTTCTGGGTAAACAAGCATTTTCTCCTGTCGTGGCAGCGAGGTGCAGAGATTGAGAGCAGTAAGAGGCTTGGAAAAACAGCTCTATCTCTGGCCCCGTGCTGCTGACAGGACAATTGAAACGTATCTGTCATTCATGGACGACCTAAACATGATTGTTTTTCTGCTTGCTCAGGTCTATGAGAAGAAATATGTCCCCGGCGTATGAGGGGACATTTACACGAGCACACGCAGGCTCAGAATATATAAAAGGGCAGAAAAACGGTTTCGCTGATATGATCCATTGTTGTTCGTATAAAGCAAGAGCGGAGAATAAAAAACTCCCTTTAGGATGAAACAGGAAGTAGTTTTAGTTGAAGAAATTGGGCCACATCTAAATTCCAAGGTGGAAGGACATTGGAGTGCGTTCGCTGCCGTCCAGTCTTTCTTCAGTGTGAGGATTGAGCCGTGTACTTTCATTAACACTGTTCTCTGGCAGTGAAGGAGACGCGGGTCCACAGCCTCTTATGCTCTAAATGCCATTTCAAACTCATTACTTGTGACTCGCGTCTGGCCACGCAGCCATCATGGTTTGACCTTGAGGAAATAGATAGAATAGAGAGGTGACGACTAAGTACCCTGTGCTATAAAGCAGAGAAAGAGACATGACATTAGGTCCATACTTGGACTATTTGGGTGGAATAAAGAATCCATACAGCTCATGAC
The DNA here is from genome assembly GCF_900634795.4 of Betta splendens. Taxonomy (NCBI): domain Eukaryota; kingdom Metazoa; phylum Chordata; class Actinopteri; order Anabantiformes; family Osphronemidae; genus Betta; species Betta splendens. The sequence continues at coordinate 17,048,905 of NC_040890.2, read as the reverse complement.
TGAAGCCTGAAATGACCGACTATCAAACAGCTTTAAAGTTTGATGTCGGCACGGTCTGATGACAGAACCAGTTGTTGGCCAGATTCACTGCAGTCCTTAAATAGTAAGTAACAGGGTACATCACAGGGGACAGTCTCTGCTACTGTATCGCTCCTCAACGCAGGACGAATACCTGAATGCGTGAATAAAGCCACCGTACATCGTGATACGAAGCCAAATCTGTAAAGACACAGATCCCTTCATATGAGTTTGTGAATATCTTGTAATGTATAAAAACCTTTGCACTTGCAAATATTAACTTTTATTGTGAAGTGCGAACGTTGCAAACCCATCTGGAAATATCTTCCTGTCGTTCTTAAGTTATTTTATTTTAGTGGAAGACAAGATAAGTAAAGCAGCGCTCACCTGAAACACACCCAGTAACAGCATGTTCTGCTGATTTAATGTTGTAGGAAGTCATGTTCAGTCATTGTGCATTAAGGAGGATTTTTCTCCTTATCACTCATCCGTGGTAATAATAAAAGTGCTTAGATTGCTCAGTACTAACAAGTACTTTGTCTTAAAATGTTATTTTCCCTAAATGAAAAGACAAATGAAGTGATTTCACTCTGGTACAGATTTATAAATATCTTTGAACCAAATGGATTTGCAATAGGACAACTTCAAATAATGTGGATATTTAAGCGGCTTCCCACCTGCTTCCAAAACACAATAATGCAAGAAGTTCCCATTATTTTGATGGAGGTGTAGACAGCGTTCAGTATATTAGCAGACGCAGACGCTTCGCCCTGTGGAAACATCACGGTTACGTTTCTGCAAGTGTCTTAGCAACGAGACTCCGGATTTCAACCCCAATGTTTGCGGCTTTATGTGATAACCTCAAAGTAATCATGGTGTCTTTTTTAATTTTCCACAAGACTGCCATAATATCGAAACACGTGTTTAGTTAGTGCTCCTTATTTAACAGGACACGGTGCAGCAGCTGGAGATTTGCTCTGTGTCATGAGTGGACACATTAAAAATTTGATTGAAGTTAAGACCTTGTTAGAGTTTTTTTTTTTTTTTGCTCAGATTGACAAGCGTTCCACATTCCCTGATTAAACCCCGTATCTCAGGCTCATCTTTGAACTGAGGAAATCAAACCCTGCCGTAGGAATCCTTAATATGGCAATGTCATTTAGAGTCAACTAGAATGCAAATTACTGGTACAACTGAAATGTCAACTTAAACATGCTGCGCCCGCCCCGTGGCTATCCCACGAAGTCGTTTAAAGTCGTTCTGTTCAATCACAGTCTCCTCTAATGCGTTCTCATTTCCGTACAGTCTCCGAGGTTACAGGAAGAAATGGGAGGGGGTGCTTTTCTTCCTTTGTGTGGACGGAGGAGGAAAACCTGGGATCCTCGTGTTTTTGCCTGAAAAATACAAATCTGTAGTAAAATCTAATTACAGCATCAGTTGAAGACTCATCTCAGAGTGTCTGAGTGGAGTCATGTCCATGTTGTTGTGCTTCACTGTATATACTGCATATAATCATACCTGCTCATACCTTCTGTTTTGAACAGTTCACCTTTTAATTATTAAGCTTCATATGCAGCAACACAGTTCAGATAACGTCCATTGGCTAATATTTCATAAACAATCAGAGCTTGTGTTCCTTTTTCCCAAGCGGCTCCTACAATGAATTTGATTAGTGAAGCCGCATCAATCATCTGATTCAGTCGCGCATGAGCGACTCCATTTCAGTAGCGATTTCAGATGCCATACGTCCACTTCCACGTATAAATTGTGATTTACAGAGTCACAGGATATTCATGATTTACAGAGATGCATAAGAAAAGGACCAGTGTGAGCTTCATGCGCACGTTTTGTCCTCATTGTCTTCATCTCGTTGCCACATGACCATCAATTCTTCTGAATGCGGCGCTGGATCATCTTTAAGGTTGACGTGATCTGTCCGAGCAGCGGCCTGATGCACTGTCTCCCTCCTCTCCCCCTTTAAATTGCCTCCCCCAGGGGAGAGCTTGTGTTTGCTCCTGTTGAGGGCCCGTGGCCACGCTCTTAATTTATAGGACAGATGAAATGCTTTCCTGCATTGTGCTGGACTGCAGCATCCTGCACACAGTCCGTGTTCAGACGCTTGTTTTTGGTGCAATAATGAAAGTAGAACTTGTAAAAGCATATGTTGAAACGTCCACATGCTGGTTTTGCATCAAAGAACAGAGGGAGCTGTGCCACAGACAGCTGCCTATAACGCTCTGTCAGTTTTATTCTCACTTCTCTATTCACTGATGCCTCCGTCGCCATAAACGCGCCTGGATTTATTTATGTGTGACCTCACAAACAGGCCACGAGGACTGAGAGCAGAGACAAGTTATTGCAGAACTTTTCCTGGCGCGAGGTCTGCGCTTCCATTCGAGCACATATAGATAACACTATTCAAAGCACTTTTTATTAGGCGAGATCGTCATAAACGTCTGTCAGATCACCCTGTTCAACAACTCCTTCGGTGTCTGCACTTTTATTGACGGCTGGCCGCTTTTGTCTGGAAGGCCAAAGTGATAAAGTGTTCCCATGAAACTCACTGATGTCTCCGGCATCGCGCCGTGACCTCTGGGAGCCGTCGGGCCCTCGTCGTGTCCCTAGTAACGAGTCCTGGACAGCTGCGATTTGAAATCGCAGCCTTTCCTATCGCATCCAGCGCCACTGGACTGAGGAGAGCCCCCTGCAATCTTAATGCGCTCCTTAAGTGTTGTGTCTTCGGGGAGCCATCGAGGAGCGCAGCTGCCAAAGAGCGGCCAAAGAAGCTGTTTGTCTCTGCACGCGCATCGTTGGCTGAGCAGCCGCGAGGGGAAAAGCACTGGGCAAACAAATAAATAACAAGGAGAAAGCCTTGAAGAGGGCGGGTTCGTCAGCTGACGTTCATGAGCCCAGATCGTTCACAAATTCAAAGATTCAATCAAAACCTGGTGCACAACTTTGTAGTACGTGCAGGAAACTGCTCAGGATCCGCCATATGGGCCGCGTTATCACTTATTAGAGCCTCGGTTTGTCGTGGGCTGTGATCTTATTAGTGCCGGCTGACAGACGTGATTGACTGGCTGTGTACGCTGTGTTTATGTCAACGCGCTGCTGGTTTCGTCTGGTTCCAGCGAAGCCCAGTGAACCAGCCACTGGTTCTGCAGACGCAGCCATTCATGTCGGCCGTCCTTCACACAGCTCAGACGCAGCAGAGTAAACAGTTAATGGGCACGCGCTGCACTAATAGTTTATATAATAGTTTAAATATGTGCAAATAAATCCCAGTCACTTCTATTTTGTGTGGCTGGTTTCCAGGAAGCACAGATTTGGTGGTTTGATCGTATTCAGATGCTGAATTGAGCAACACACGAAACCCCAAGTTGTTTTTCATGTGGCAGCTCAGAGGCCGTTGTGTTTGGGTGAGAACGGGTGATGAACAATGATCGGTGACAGTGTCGACTGTGGAGCTGATTGCCCAGAGTTGCTATGGTGACAGCATGAACGCGCGTCCTGGGCCGAGCTTCACTGATCATACGTAACCTTTGCTTATGTCCAAAAATGTCCATCGCAAAGTGGTCGTCAGCAGCTAATCTGGTTTTAAACAATAAATCAGTCATATCCAAAACAAACCCGGACCTGTCAAACCTATTGGCTGTCGCCGTGCCATTCTTCACTGTGACCTTTTCCTTTTCCCGCTGAACTACCAGAGGTAATAACAGCGTGGAAGTCAGATGCTAAATGTGTTTAGTTTTTAATTATCACACTGATCCTCTTGGCAAATAACAGTCCCGATCAATAGAGGCTACTGGGAAATATTCCATTGTGAATGCATAGTGGGGATTATCTCCATCTCCATCATTGTCATCGTCAACGACAAAATCAAATTACTGGTGATGATGAGTGGGCCGTGCCATGGGAGGCGTGACGGACAGATGTGAGTTTATGTTCCTTTATGCAGACCTGCCTCTGATTTCCTCATTCAAACATGGAGCACAGATGATCAGGAAAGTTATATGTCTTTTTTATGAAGATGTTCAAACGGAAATAAAGTAAACACCAGAGGATTATGTGAGAGACTGATTTTTTGGCGGCCCACTTCTGTTTTCCTGTCTTTCATTAGACGCTGACAGGCCATTTTCTCCGTCCTGTCACTGTCCAAGTCACTGATAATTTGCCAGCCCTGCATTATTAGTCATGACTGGCGTCTGCCAGCTGCGCTTCATGACGACTCTGAAGAGTCCACTGTTCTTCAAGCAGCATCCTCTCGCTGACCTTTTGCCTCTGTGACAAGAGACTAAGTAAACTGCACTTATGCTCTTAAGAGAGTTTATACATTTTGCATGTGTGCCGAGTGTTTCCTTTGCTAACGAGGCCCAGCCCGAGAAAACAAGCTGCCTTTAATTTCGGCTCGTGACTTGTGCCTCGTGAGAGGTTACCTCTGTAGTTCACCAAGGAGGACACATTCCAGCAAACAGGCCAGTGACTAAACAACACAGTCTGTTTGTAATTTGTTCCCTCACCCTGAACTCCATTTTCTTTTTTGCAGCCTTTTTATATCATGACTAGGTTTCTGTGACCTAAAATCATCAATAATAAATCACCTCAACATCCAAATGATCTCTCAGGAATTACTCAGAACTGTAAAGGGTGCATCATTTTTAAAACCTGTTGCCTAAAACAATCTGACTAAGACAAAATGTTCAGGTTGTTACTTAAATAACAACAACAATTTGGTTAATTCCGGGTTTTGACATTGCTCTCATCCGTAAACGGGGGATTGGCTCGATTCCTACTGTTTGTGCAGGAAGTCCGCACCTCAACAAACCTGCCCATCCTTTGTCTAAACATCAGGTCATGACGGGACGAAAGTCTCAAGCAGCTCTAAACAAGCGGTTAGTGCGACGCGGCCCCTTTCAAGCCCCATCTTCACAGACATATTCACTAATCCCAACAAAGTAGCAAAGACATTCCTGTTTCCTGGATGAGTAATCCCTTGAGTAGGAGTTCCCTCTGTGTTGCCCAGTGGCATGTCTCGTCTGGGTGATTCCTGTTACCTCCAACAGAGCTTTGGGAAACGCAGAAACGTGGCTTCTCATGCTGCCTTCCCTTTAGCTACAGTCTGAGGTTTGTCAGACAGGACAACATAAAGCATGCAATATGTATGAACCAACCAGGGTCAGCGCTGCCTGCTCACACAACGTGTCTCATAATGGGATGTGCAATAAAAAATGAATGTTCCGCCATAACTCAGACCTTCAGGGTGTTCTGCTTCCTAAAAAATGCACGTTCATCACAATTGTGAGTGGAGCAGCGCTGAAAGATGAAAGTGCAGCCTGTGTTGTGGCTTCACGTGAAACTATTTCTGGGTTTCTGTCCTTCTCTGACCCGCAAAGTTTGGTCCACATCAAAGCTCTGACACATCTGGTTCTGAGCAGCGGCAGAGGGCAGGTGGACGCAAGAGGTCTTCATCGCAGCGCTGGGGGGGTGTCGGGGGGCAGCGAGGGGCGAGGGGCAACGCAGAAACGTTCACCGCACACTTCAGGGAGATTAATCAGACTTTGGACTTTGGATTGTCATTTCCTGCAAAATTAGCTGGACTATAAATCACACCGAGTTGTCCTGTCCTGGCTTAAACCCAGCTACAAGCAGGTACCAGCACTTTGCACCACGACTGATGGTAGTCGTGTACAAGTGCCCTTCGTTCATAGCTGACCACCCGTCACACATGGTTTGGATAAACTAATAGCACTAATGTTTGCAGGGTAAACAGGAAGTGAGAGACAAAAAGGGCAAAAGAATTCAGGAATTCCGCTTTGAGAGACCGCGCGTCTGTCGGTGCGTGTAACCTCTGCTGCCTCGGCCGAGTCATCCTGCAGGAGATTGCCGGCAGGCCTGGGGTCAGGGGTCGCCCCTCTGAGGGAATTATCCCTTTAAAAGGTTATCTGGGCCTCAGTTCAATGCTGTGATGTGATTTCAGTTTGTAATTGTCTATGATTGAAATAATATATAATATCAAACAAGTTCTGAAGGTCATCTTTTTCCCATGGTTCCACTTCTTTTTTCTCCTGAGAAGAATTCTTCAAGCATTCAGCTTGTCTGGCAAATCAATTACAAAAGAAGGAAAAGTATAAGAGCATCTGCCACATCCAAATTCACCCTACACTCATTTATCTGCAACATAAACATACACAGTGTAAATACAAGGATAGTTTGTAGAGTCGCTAATTGTTTAAATGAAGCAAGGAAATCATTTCTCTGCTCTTTGCCTTTTCGCTGTTTGTTGGTTATTCCTGATTAGAAGGGATCTCCATCTGCCTTGCTGGAGCTCGTAAGCCTCCTCAGATCTCCACTTCTTGTTGGGGGAAAGCTCAGCTAAATCCGTGCAAGCCTAATGTTTATCCGATGTGAAAATAATTACTCAAAAGTGTTTTTCTTAATCCTGATAATTAGAGCGCGAAAAGGAAGATCAGTGTCACTGTATATCACGGGGCCCGGGCGATTGACTTCCTGGTCGCTGCAAGTTTCAGGTGGAGATGGGAGCGGATAAAGGTTAGATTAGGTCTAATCCAGAGCAGCAGCAGCCCTTAATCTGTTATGATACAAGGATGATCACTTAAAAAGGTCTGGATCCAGGGCTCTGTCTCCTGGTTGGGCGAGCGAAGGCTCGACTGGGACCCATCTTAAAACCTGCTTAGCGGCACGGTGGCACCAGCAGCTGTGAGCACTTGTGGACGCCCGTGGTTAAAGAGCAATTGGGAGGCGGAAAGAGAGACAGAGGAAGACATCTCAATATCATCCCACACCTGGGTTTCCCCACGCAGGGGGGAACCTGCTCTCGCCCGCTAATCTCAAGATCAACAAGCGGGTTTGAATGCGGGGCTGTGATTTCATTGTGGCACATCAGGGATCTGCCAAATGAAGCCCAGAGTGGCATTAAGGGCCCACACGGAAAACAACTCATCTTGTCAGAGCCGCGGAGGCGGGAGACGGGCGACCTGGCGATATTGGACAGAACGTGATTTCACTCATCACTCCAGATCATATTACTGAACTCCGGGGGGATAGGAGCGCGGGCAAAGGGGGGATTACGGGAGAAAATCTGCGTGGCTCGGTGAATTAGGGTTGGAAACGACGGCGGGGCGGCATGTTGTGCGGTTGGCACGTTCCGACTGCATCGGGTGGATGCCTGTGGACGCACGTGCCAACGAGGGCACCGACGTGGATACAGTGAGACGTTCGAACAGACTAACTGGGTGGAAAATACATGTAGAGGAACAAACACAGCCATTAACAGGGTCATTGATGTGAGATTAAGAATTCAAATTTAAAAACTCTAAGAAGATGGTGACCAGTGCTTAATCTGTCTTCCTTTGTAGATGAATCAAAGAGTATAAAGACACATCTTAGAAATGATGGGAAACAGAAAGAGTCTTAAACCAAGCGTGATTAAAACCCAGGGTGTGGAAATAAAACAGCCTTTTGCCTTGAGTAAACTAAAACTAATTTCCCATATCTTTTATTGATACAGAAATAATAACATAATGGATGTTGAGTCACGAGCATCAATTTGTGGGTTATTGGATGTCGGGGCGCCGCCATTAATTAGTTGCATATTTACCCGCCTGTTTTATATGATAATAGGCAGATGGAATCAATTTACGCATATGTTTATTGACTTTTCTTTTCCAGTCTATTGATTGGCGCAGAAATAACTCAACACCTTGTGGCCTGAATGAGCTTCACGATCTAATTTGGTGTGTTTTTCCTACGTGAGCGTTGAAATGACACTTTTTAATTACCCTCTTACAACTTCTATTGCTTTACATGATTAGTGATGCTACTATTATGGTATGTGATGGCGTGGAGGGAACGGTGCAGTAATTAAACCCCAGGTATCTGATGACCTCCACATTGTGCATTAAAGCTTGGTTTGGAAACTGGGCTCAGTCTGATCTCTATGGACCTGAGTGGACACACTTTGGCCTTAGAGGAGGCATTTACTGTAGGAACATTGCAAAATGTATTGCAATCTGAAAGCTTCACTCACAGCACGTTGCCATGATCTTAAAAAAGAATATTAAGAAGCTTTCATTTAACCTAATTAGGATTATGGCCGCTTTACATCAGTGACCTTCTCTGTGGCTTGTGTGATGGTGACCCCTCTTTTATAAAAGAGCGAAAGTGGCATCACATCTAATAATAAACTGGCCCGATGCCACCGTTTCTCAGAACCACAGGCTGCAGACATACATTTTAAGACCGTACCCAGCCGGTGGAAGCAGCCTCTCCAAAGTCATCGCAGTGGAGGAATTAAGTCCTTCAATATCTCCTTATTTCCTGGAGGACATAGATATAGTTTTCGTGCCACTATGGTAATTTTCTGTAATTAAGAATCTAATCAAAGCATATGCTAAATTGGGCTTTTAATAAACGCATGAGCTCCTGCTGACAGAGGACTGAGAGCTGTTGGGTTACATCCATGTTATTAGATTCCTGTAAGTGATAAAACGAAAGGGGCAAGAAAAGGGAGAAGGAGAAGTGCCATCAGCTTCCAAGAGAAATTATTTCAGGAAGAAATTACGTCTAAAGTGCCCAAATAAAATGTAACATAATTGTAAATGTACTCCAATGAACTAGTTATTGGAAAATTAAATGTATCTGCCATCAGTTTGAGGATAACTGGACGCACAGGTTAGGCCTGTGTTTACCACGTTATTCCAGATTATTGCCATGCTATCGTACGAACCGTCATATGGCAGTCTGATTATATTGGGGCTACCTCTTGCTGATACACCAGAGTGACTCTGGTGAGCACAGGAGGGCATGTGCAATCTCTTTTGTCTGGACATAAAAGAATAAATATCCTGCTAAACCCAGAGTGCTCGCGGTGCCGGGCTAAAGCTGCCGCTCAGTATTCACCACTGCGTCTCTCTGTGCTCTTTGGTTCCACCGTCCTGGAACTTTCCTCTTTTTCTTTTTTTTTCTTTTTTTTTTTTTTTGCCTCTCCCGCAGCAAGATAGCGTAAAGGAGGGGAGGCGGGGGGCGACTGGAGAGCAAGGAGGAAAATGAATTGGGCCTGGCGTTTGATGTGTTGATTGGGAGAGGAGCGAGGACAGCAGCTGCACTCGGAGCCGTCCCCGGGGAGCGCGGGCTCGATAGCTAAATGAAGACCTCTAGTGCTTTCTTGTTAGCCAGGACGGAGCCGGCACCCACATGAAGCACAATTAGTCACCGGTGGCGGCTTACGGTGTCCAGCCATCACGAGGCGCGCAGCGCCTTTCGGGGGACGGGGCGATGGGCCGGCAGCGCCCCGGGCTGCGTCCTGGCCCCGCTGGCCTTTTCAGGCCTCCTTACCACTACAGAGGAGGCAGCAGAGATCCGCAGCCGAGAGGGGCTGCAAATATCTCTCGTCAAATGATCCCTCTGGCATTTGGGATACAGCTGTGCACATCTGATTAGAGCGCGGTCCGCTTTGGCTGAGGAGCGCTCGCTCTTAGATCTCGGCGGCTTTCTCATCTGACACATAAAACGGGGAAAATTCTCAATAGAGTTGCAGTTTGCCCATCAGTCAGTATTAAATCCCTCATGTGAGCGCTAGCCCGCTGGCAAACCGACAGGAGGGAGCTGATTGCTGCTGGGTCTTATGTTTAAGAGAAGCCCAATTCCTGCTCTCTAATTGTTGGCTGTGTGCGTGATGCTTCACGTTGTTGCCATTCAAAAATATATTTCTCGTCACTACTTTTCGGTGTCGTCTCCAAAGAAAAAGGCAGAACAGACTAGTCGTCTGAAAGTATAACAAAGCGCATTTGCTTTTGGCCCGTGTGCTGTCAGCGCCGCGCCCTCGGCGCGTCCGCCTACCTTGGCTGCCGCCGCTAATGCCACTGGAGCAATGCAACATGGGGAAGTTTGTGCCACTGCATGATGAAGCGTTCTATTTATATTAAAATGAGGGAGCTCCTTTGGGAGAAATAGAGGAGAATGGAACAACAAACATGGAGCTTTAGAGACGAAGGAGAGTGTGTGTGTGTGTGTGTGTGGGGGGGGGGGTGACAGCAAAATGGCAACTCCTCCATACAAAGTGGCCCTAAGGACCTCAGGAAGAGTTATAATATGAATGGTGGCATCTTGGAGGACCTTGTGGGTGTGTGGACGCTGTGCCATAAAACAACACCCACGGTAATAAGGTGGAGCTCTTAAATCACCACTACAGGATCCTTTTAAATTGGTCTTAGTTCCCACTTGTTTGTTTTTTTTCTGATAATGCACTGACTGGCATCCAATGACCTGTGATAGATTGCTCTGTCTTCATCTGCTGCTGTTAGTTTATTGACTACTGTCATTCAGTCATTCCGGCCTCAGTGACGTGGTGAAACTATGGGTCTAATAGACAGCACATTATTTTCTAACTCATCCCCGCTTTGATTGCATAAAAACAGGAGGCCTCCTTTAGCACGGCCGGAGCTGCTAAAAAAAGAGCATTCTATACAACGCCTTGCCCTAATAACCTATATTATTGTCCAACCATGGTAATAAAGGCCGGTGGGCAATAACAACTGGTTCTCTCCAAGAGCCCGGCAATAGAAGAATGGACCCTGGCCCCGCAGCCTGTCTAGTTAATTAAGCTCAGGGGTGAAGACGTTATTTGTGGGAAAGAATCCAATTATTTTGCCTCTCCACTCCCGCAGAAGGAGACGGGGCTTGTGTGGTGATGATGATGAAGACGACGATGATGATAGCACTCAGAGCCAGGATAGCCACTTCACCACTTAAGCAGTTCGTTCTTTGTACCTCGGCTGCCTGCCTTCCCGTCTCCTCCCCTCCACGGATTAGCCAATTCCCATATGTAACCTCTTGCCTTTTAAGAGAAACTGTGATATTTCATTTGGTGAAGTGCAAACGTGATGGTTGCTGCTTCGAGGAGCAGGAGGAAAATGATATGTTTCAGCGTGGCTCCTGTGTTTCTGGTGGGAAACTGTTGAGGTGAATCAGAAAGATACCCCTGTTAATTGTAACTTCAAAGCAAAGAGGCTTATATGAAACAAAAGAACCAATTAAAACCCCCTAAACCTTAATTACTACTTTTACGTCTAAAAACACACGGCTCTACATCGCTGCCTGTCTCTGTGTAATAGACGGCCTTGTTTGAACAGAGATTTTTGCATTTCTTCATGCAATTAGTGGCCTTAGGTGGGGATCAGTGAACGCTACTATGAGAGAACTGACTTAAACAAATGTAGCTGTTTTTGAGAAATGTCTCACTTAGGGAGTACTTGAATCTGTGCTTCAAAGCGCTTATTACACATATTTTCATCTGGAGGAGACGTCAGAATAGATGCTAATAGATTAGCAAAGAAACTTAGAAAGTGCTCTACATGAACTCTACTGCTCTAATAGTGCACTATTCTCTCCACCTTATAACTATTAACTATTTAAAATAATAATAATGATTTTTTTCTTTAAATGCCTGGCATTGACAGGAGGAAATGTATCCATCTGTCAGGTTTGACGTGTTTCCCTAATTGGAGTTTTGCCTGAACAAACGTGAGCTTGTCTGATGTGACTGTTTGTGTGTGTTCCCGTGCACATACAAAGACGCGCTATGGGGTTTGACACTTCCCCGTCTCCGCCGGGAGACGCCGGGGCCCCTAATCTGCGCCCGCGAGAGCTCACCCTCCTCGCCCCCGCTGAACTTTGCCTCGGTGCAGGTCACCTCGCCGGGGCCGCGGGGGAGACGGCGCCTCGGCCGAGCCCTAATCCCGCGCAGTCGATAGGAGCTGGAATGGCTGCAGGCCGCGGCTCTGCTCGGGCGCCCCAGGGAGGGCTGCTCATTTCAATAAATGCAAAGTGATGCTGTCCACGATCAGCGAAGGCCACACACATTATTATACACACACATACCCACACACGAGCCACGACTCATATGCACGCAGACGCGCTGCAGAATTGGTTTTGACTCAGGGCGAAATACGGAGGAGGGAGGCGGTGATGTGGTTAAATGACAGGAGCGAGTGGAACTTTTGCTGGCTTGATGCTGTCGATGGGTCGCTGCTGCCCCGATAAGACCTTATTTACATTTGTCAGGGTGGAATTGATTTCTTTCCTGCCCTTTACAGACTGCTCAAACTTCAGATTGAACGGGAGCCGTGTCGCCGGCGCGAGGTCGCGCGATAACGCTGTGAACTGCTTATCAAATGAAATTGAACACATCTTATCTTATCTTATGCTTCACGATGTCACGCGTGTGGTCAAACAAACAAGTTTCTGCGTGTGACGGGAGCATATGTTGACGTTGGCCCCCCGCGGAGAGAAGGCCGCTGCTACATTTGTATTTGTGTGGACGCACGTGTGTGTATGCGTGCGTGCGTATGGGAAGGGGAGGACACAATGAAATGGGTGGCTGAGCGGGCGCCTCCCACCATTAAAGCACTAAATGGGCAGCCAGGGGTCCCGGTGAGTGTGTGAATGAGGGGAGTTCTCCAGGGAGGAGAGGGTCAGCGGGATTCTGATGGGACTGTATGATTAAGGTCAGAGCGGGCTACTAATGCCACTGTGTGCGGGGTGGAGATGGACGGCAAACGCTGAAGGGTTAAGTTCATGATTTTCTTTTTCCACTGGACCAAGGTTAAGATCAGGCAGACAGAAAACGCAGCAGTGCAAATGTTTGTTTGTTTGTTACAGATAAACAGAAGTGGATCCTTGTAGGTTCTCATGATAATGCAAATGTCTACTTTAAAAAGAGGATCAAAATGACAACAAACAATGGATTTAATGGCTGTGTCTGCACATTCAAACCATGCAACATTCAAAATTACTCACTAATCATTAATAGCTTTTTACATCAATCTTCATATATTTGTCTATAAAAAGCCTCAACCTGGGATCAAACCCTTTACTTCCCTGAGGCCCGAGGTCCCTTCCACTGTTTTATGTTTTGATTCAAAGTCCACAAAAAGCAACACGTCCTCAGTTCAGACAAATCGTCCTGTTCGTCATTCTTGCTTTTTAAAAAATTTTCATCCTAATTGATTCATCGACTAATCTGCGATCCTGCGGTCAGCGGCGGCGTGAGGCATCGCCGTCAGGATGGAAAATGTCACTTCGAGGCCGGACTTAACGGCACGCCGGTGGCTCCCACTGCACTTCATTAAAATTTAATGAGATCTAAACAATTCAATGATATTTTGACAGATCCAAGAGGGCGGCTTCCAATGATACTATCAATAAAACATCATCACGGGATAATGACATCCCTGACAGTCGTCCGTCCGGCCGTCTGCGGCCAATCCACAGAACATGTCTGGCTGCAGTGACTGACAGCTACACAGGCAAATAGATAAATTTGACCTCCACTACTGAGGGTATTTCACTTATAGCTGCCAGACAGGCCCTGTAGCAAAAAAGTCTTTATTAACAAGCGACCCCCATCCTCCCTAAAAAAATAAATTACAAGTGGCCCTCCCTGCCCATCTTCTTCAAATCAAACTCTAAAAGATTATTCCACATAATTATACTAAAGGGCAATTGGTTGATATGTGGCAAGGTCGGAGGTCGTGGCCTGGTATAAGCAATCTGTAGGCGCTGGTTGGCAGGTGGTAATACGCGAGCAGGCGTCGGCCTCTAACCCTATTCCCCAGGCTGATTGCTACCTGTCACCTCTCTTCAACTCATGTAAATTGCGTATGCCTTCGTCGGGGGGAGAGAGGGGGGGGGCTGTTGGTTGTATGTGTGAATGCTTTGTGAATTTTTGCCTGCCTGCCTGCGAACGCGTGTAAGTTGGGATGCGTCCACTCGACACCGCCGCTCTCGGGCAGTAATGGCTTCTCGGGCCGATAAGGAGCACTCGCCTCCTAATGGCGTGTGCTCCTCAGGCTACAGCTGAACCGTCTGGACATGGCCTAAGGCGGCCCATAAAAATTCAATAATTGGACTCAGTCAAGTCACGTTGTGTCATTTATTTATTTATTTATTTGAAGATTGGGAGATTAATTATTGTACACCACTCCAATGTGAGCTGACTTGGACCATACGTTTGTGTGGGAGCAGTGGATGTGACCCCCGGATGCATTGGTCCGTCTGATACCAGACTCTTGAATGTGGTAAGACACGTTAAAGGTAAAATCATGCTCACTGCAGGTTTTATTTTCAGACTGTCAAATACTCTCAGTGTGACAGTTTCATTATAAATGACGAACATCAGGTTCAGGTTTTAATCTAAAATGCTGTCTTTTAAAGAATAAGCTGGTAAATATTATATTATTATTATGAGTACTTTAAGATCCACTACTTTTGTTATTTGAACAGTAATAAAAAATGATGTTAATAATAATGGTGAAGCTAAAAAAACACTAAGTCACTGTGTTGTCATTTAAATGACACTGGTTTTGGTAACTGCTCAATTTTGTCTCCCCAAATTTATTAAAAACTATAATGTAGACGTCTGCTCTCCTCTATCAATATAGGAAACATATAAATTTGTCACCAAATAATGAAGTACACAGAACGTATGCTTTATAAATTCCTATTGATTTTTTTTTCTCCAATGTCAAAACGTAAATGTTTCATTTTCAAAAAAAAAAAAAGATAGAGAGAATATATTTGACATGGGGTGACAGGACGCCCCTGGTAGTGGGCTGGGGCAGAGATGAAGTGAGGGTCCCTCTTCGGCTCTGTCAGTTTTTATATGGCATTATTATTCTCCGGGTTATAAATTCTGGCATGTTAAGATCTCCCACAACAACGACATAAAATTCAATCAATGACGCCTCTTCTCTCCGCCCCGACTCTCAGCATCGCAGCTGGGCCGGCTGATGCTTCCTAAATCAAAGCCAGTGGGATTCTGCATAATTTGTGCAGCCGTGGCCCCGGTGAAGGGTCGCACGCAGCGGCCACGCGACTTTATGGAGTTAATGTGAACGGCCGTATAAATGCGGCGACATAAAACACTGCAGCGCTGACGCGCTGCCGTACGTGTTTATTTATTACTGGAGCTACTTGTGAGGACGTCCTACTTTGTCCTGCTGCTGCTGTGTGACAGGTAAAATTACAATTAAAAAAAATGTTTTTTTTAAATCATCAAAATATTCATCCAGGTTGAACATTTATATTTTAGTCCACATGTGGACTGCGTGAGTGGACGCAGCCACAGAAGCGGACCGGTTCTCCATCTGCATGCTGCTGCTTGTCTGCCCGCTGATTGCTTTGATTGATCATTATCTGATGGCCTCTTAATTAGAATGCTAATGAGGGGGAGGTTTTCTGGCCGGCCCCCTCTCCTCCTCCGTGCCTCGTCTCTGAAATGAGGCTTAATGGAAATGCAGTAATGGAAATGACATGGGCGATGTGGGATGGATGATCCCCCAGTTAATAATTCCAATCTGTTAATCAATGGCCTGGTCGATTGGCTGCCACGCAGAGCAGCTATACACAAAAACCACTTGGTGTCAGCACCCTGGGTGAAAGGGATTGTGGGAGATGACAGAGATTCCAGGCTGTGGCTGACTGAGTACATTCGGTTCAACAGGTTTTTTGCACTAGCGATATAAACGCACACAATAATGAAGTGTGTTTCATTTTATATGTAAATAAGTGTTGAGAAGTAGCGTTAGCATGTACCTTTCTAATAACGCCGTCTCCCTAATATAACGGGACTTTGCAGCGCTGCTCACAAGGTTAGATGAACATAGAAATAAATCCTTTTTTCAAGCCGTAGCTGTGTGGAGCTGTGGGTGGGTTTGTTTGAGATCAGCGTGGGGAACGAAAACGTATTAACAGCATAATAACAAAAGATTATGTTCATCTGGGGCGAGGCCCTCCGTTTTCTCGCCAGGCGCTGACGGTGAAGTCTTTATTCTGCGAGTCGGCAGCACGCTGCACCCTTAAAAAGGTTATTATGTTCCCTCACTGTGGCAGCACCGGCCCACGGAGCTCCGATATTGTGACGGGGGTCGCCTGTACCACATTAGAGCCAATAAATGTGCGTTGGCACTTCCTCAATTTAAAGTAAAGCCCCCTTTCTCTTCTACCGTCCTTCTTCATTCCTAATAGGGTATTCCAGCAACACATCTAATAAGTTGTGGGATCTCTGCTGTGGGATAGAGCTGAATATTTATCTTCTCTCTATCTGCAGTTGTTGCAGTGGGAATTTGTCATTTGGTGGATGTTACTTTGTGCAAAATAGCAATCGGGAATTTGTGTTATTCCTAATTAATGTTGTCAACGTGGGCAGTTGCATTTGTATTTTATATATTTCTTAGTTTATTTATAGGTTCAATAATTTCATTTAAAGATAATTTTATTTAACTATTGCTTAATTCCAAAATGTGTTTTGTGTGTGTTTGTTTCACACCACACATTTTACCTTTAGTGCAGGTCTGATGTGCTTGAAGAAGTTTATGTTGGTCAAATCTAAACACATTCTAAACTGGGTTATTGTCTGATGCCCATCATGGGAGCTAATATCAACCTTAGGGATCATCCAAAGCCCACTGGGTCGGCAGAGGACTCCAAATTCATGAGGATCCCATCTGTGTGTGTGTGTGTGTGTGTGTGTGTGTGTGTGTGTGTGTGTGTGTGTGTGTGTGTGTGTGTGTGTGTGTGTGTGACAGTCATAGAAATTTGATGTTATTGTGAGCAGTAACAACCATATCACAGGTTTAAACTTGTTCCTGCAGGAGCAGTAAAAGTAAGAGCTACAGGCCATGAATAATTACACACACACCCAAAACACACACACACACACACACACACACACACACACACACACACGCGTCTTCAGCCTCACATCCGTTACCACATTGAAAGTCTGTAAGTAATGAAGAACATCCTCCACTGGCAGGACAAGCACTTTCAATGACTGATTGGTGATTGATTGCCCGCAAAGCAGCTCCCTAACGGTCACTGTGTGAGGATTTTTCTTTTTATCTTTTTTTCATCCTTACAGAGGAAAGGAGAGGAAAAGATAGAGAGAGGGTGAAGGAGCATGAATTCATTAAATGTGCCAAACCCTTGCCTCTAAAATTGATCTCTCCCCTGATCTCATCTGTATTCCAGATCCATTCCCAGATGATACCAGCTCGATCGAGAGGCAAATGCAATAGAATCATAAATCTCCTTTAATATATCCAGCTTTGGAACATGTGCATCTTTGATGGGATGGTATGATCTAATTAAATAAGCCTCTTCAGCAGTTTGTGCACAGGGTTAGTTCTGATGATTATAAAAATGCTCAATAAAGTAAACAAGTTGATTTTGTTTTATTGTGTTTCTTTACTGCCTTCGAGGGATTTTAAAGGTGACATGAACAGGAACATAAGCTCTTCTTCGTCTCCCGCAATTAACATTAATGAAAGTGTGAATAGCTCCACAGAATGGCTTCAAATTTACTCCCCCGTCGGAGTCAATTAACCCAATGATACATCCTGCCGTGTCCAAGTGATGTGAAGCTTCCTCCCTCCAACCGTCCGCCCGCCTTTGTCAGCACGACCCGTCTTCCTTAAACACACATTGATTTGAGGCGTTGCCACATTAAACATTAACTGGGGCGCTGCGAACACCGGGGCAATTAATAGAGCGGTGACGCCGGGCGAGTTGAATGATGAGCGGTCTGCTGCCACCTGTTCAGCGCGGAGGGACGTTAGCGTCAAACCTTGGCACCCTGCTGTGCGACGCTGATTGAAATTTACAAGGCTACACGCTCACCGCCGGCAGCCATGTTGGATTGGAGCCTCTGAGAAGAGCCATACGTGTAACAGGACGAGCACGAGGCGCGCTACACGGTTCTATGACAAAAGATTCTATAGAGTGAATTATATCAAATTAGTCTAAACGTCCTTTTTATGGCAGATAAGACAATTTTATTTCTTGTACAGCAGCTAAATATCTTAATTCTACAATAATTCTTGTTTTCTTTATCACATAGATCCATAAAAACAGTCTTTTGTTCCTGAGCCGTCTCTTCTTTTGTCGTTTGCTCCTTCTAACAAGGCCTGACAAGTCTAAAGTGGTCCTGTTTGTTCTCCTTTATCAGGCCGACAGCTCCTGGCCTCTTGTATTCAACACACACTACAGTGGAACCAGATGTCCTTTTGCCAGCGGCACAACTTTCAAGTTGACAAGGTCCCCCAGAGAACGGGGGATGGATCGGTGGCAGGCAGCATTTGTGACTAATAGCCAGTTTGATGTGACAGGGCCCCGCCGTCTGGGGAAATTGAAGCACTCTCCGTGTCGATACCTTTTGTGTCTCGCTCAGTTGTAGGTTATTGTTGGCCTGGCCTTGGGGACCCAGAGCCCAGCAGTTTACATTGCAGACACTACGTGGTCAGCACCAACTTTTTTATTGTGGCTATTGATCGGGCCGGGCCGCCCCGCTGTGGCTAATTTGCTTGTTAACATAAATTTGTCCGGGGGGTGGGGGTGTGATGTGGGGGCGGGAGGGGAGGGGCTGGCGGTTAGTCCCCGTCCGCCTGAAGCATCCCGGCTTCCATTTTGTCTCTCCCCGTGTCCGTGCGTTTACCCCGAGTCGTCTTTTTGTGTTTGCGTCCGTGTTGCAGTTCAATACGTTGCTACTATTTATTAAGGAGCTCGTTAAGCTGTCGCTTAATCAATACGGCTTTCCTCCATTCAATGCTCCGTATTAAACTCGAGTTAAACACAAACCAGGCGCAATGACCTTTTTATGGGACCCACTCCGCCAATGAAGTTAACACCAGCGACTGTCCATTTACACCTATAAGCCTGTGTAAGTCATTAACTTCAGAAAATGTCATTTTAAATGACAACACATTGCCGTGAGGGGGCCACACACTTTCTGCCCCCGCCCCGTCTCATGTGTGGAGTCTGTCGGCGTGCGGAGGAATGCCGCGGCTTTCTAACTAACAACAGACTGAATATATCTGTGAGACAGAGACAAAGAACCAAGGCATGAATTTTATATTAAATTCCTTCCGCTAATCCAGTTTGCTGTCGGTCCAGACTGAGTTTAGGCAAAATATTAATAATGCATTGAAAAGAGCTTATTCTTTTCTGCTGGAACGGGTTTAAGGGACTGGTACTTTGTCAAGTTATGCATCTTGGTTATTTGTAAGCACCCAATAACTAAGCAGGTGACAGTTCATTTTATGAGATCTTAAGCCTCCCAAAGCCCAAGAACGCCCCTGGTTGGATTTCCTAATACGACAGAGAGATGGTATGAAAAGGAGATAATGAATGGTGGAGTATTTTCATCCTGTTGCTTTGCATCCTTGAATGCAGCCGCGTGAGGCATCTCCATAACCTTTTACCAGCCAGTTTACATTTCTGTAAACAGCAGCTTCCTATTGTTCCTCTCATCACTTCACACAACATGAGTGTATGTTATATCCCATTTTGCTGAAATTCACTGAATATCTAAGTTCAATCTGTCATGAAACGTTGACGGTCTCCACTCGGGGAAGAGCTAAGTGGATTTGTCTGGCACAGATGGGGATGAAACGCTATAAACACCACTTACTGTCAGCGCGTTGGACTGGTCTCGTGCCCAGCAGTGTTTTGGACGGTGTCTCGGCCCCGGGTGCACGGGCGTTCGCTGTCTCTGCCTCGTCTTGGGGAAGGATAATTTGGGGTCTGTGGAGCGGCCGCCGTCCTGTGGTGGGGGGACACGGCGGGCTGATATGACGCACTGTCTGTGCCCCCCGGCGGGACACGTGTGCACCCGGCCCGTGCGCCCCGCTCCGCATGGTGTCAGGTTTCCCAGAATGCCGCAGCCGCAGAGAATAGGGGAGCGGGAGACGCGGCGGCGGAAGCCGAGAGTGACATCGGGCCGATAAGAACATAGAAACATCGAGAACCTGTCTCTTGGCATTTGAACTGAATAGTATCTGTTATATATAAGTCGGATTTTGTAATAGGTAAAGAATGAAAATATCCTATATTTTATTTTTTCTTGTCTGACCTACAGTTTAAATCTAAGTAAAAAAAATCTTTTTCATTCTCTTTTGTTAGTTGATGTACAACAACGACCGATGGACATGGGCGGCGGCCAATTAGAGACTGGCCTGAGGACACTGGATCCCTCACCTCACCGTGACCTCACCCCGGCCGTAACCCTGACCTTCATCCCACCTCCAACCTCTGAGTTTAACCCCAACACCGAGTCTCAGCCTGGCGCGCACCCTTCAGACCGATGCCCCGTGCCTCCGAGGCACATCTGCTTCGGGATCCGCCGAAGAAACACCACGAAATCTGACTCCCACGTGAAATCCGCTCATTTTCTCAGTGATCCACTGCCGTGAGACAAATGTTGATGCTTCGTCACTGAAGCCAAAGAGGCAGCGTGGCTGCGCGGAGCCCCTCCCAGAGCACTGACGCTGGGCTGCGATGTGTTGGTTCATGCCTTCAGAAAAAGACAAAAATTGGGACTGAACGGATAAGGTATATTATTAGTGTGTTTATTAGGGCAGTTTTCATAGTAAATTAATTAAACTCATTAAATATGATTCTGAAGTCCACTGTTTCCTTTCAGGGTGTGGGTTTGTTTTATACTTGACTGAAGCTCATGCCTTTTTACCGTTTAGCTCCGTTTAGACTAAAGTCCTTGGAACAAGCATTTTCCTACTAAGCAACAAATTAGCGTGAGTGAAGATCACCCAGGTCTCCTCTGCTGAACGTTCCCCCCTGAACTGACCAAGTGGCTCATCTCGCCAGACCACCGGTGGTCTTTTTGATACATGGGCCTGCGAACTGGCCCAGGAGCAAGAGTACAGAAATAAATTTCCCTTCCCTTCCTTTCCTTTCCTGTCCCCTCCCTCCCCCCTCCCTCCCCCCTCCCTCCCCTCGTGTCCTTGTGACTCCCGAGCTTGAGCCGCACTTTTCATCCCGGCCTCGGAAATACTCCCCTGCGGCTTTTGGCTTTAGTTCCCTTTTGCGGCCCAAATCTCTGGACCCCAGAGTAAGCATGAGCCCGGGATGCAATGGGTGGTCACCAGCGAAGCTGCAGACGCCCCGAATGCCGAGGAACACAAAAAAACAGAGGGCGCGTTCTGAGAGAGCCAAAATACAGCCGAATTAAGCAGACATCCTGTCGAGAAACCCTCGCGTTTGAATCCAGATGCTCATATTGCATCTGACAGTTGCCGGACGGTGAAGTTCACATTGAAGCAGCTAGCTTTCTGTTTCTGTTTTCAGCTTTAGCCTCCTAGACTGTAATGAAAGCAAAACAGTCGAAAATTCCCACATTATTAAATAAAACATGTCGGTGGCCAGAGGCCAAACATTGTCACGCTAACAGGATCAGAGCATGCAGTCAAACTCCGCTGTGTTTGTATTTGACCACTTTCATCATTATTTTGAACAAAGGCTGATAAAGTATTAATAGCAAACATTTACAGCTGGATAGAAGGATAGATATTGGTGCTATTGGTAATTTAGCTGCTGGTCTTCAGAGACATGAATTAAATGCCTCCGTGGACATGAAACTCTGTGTCAATACCACACTTAAACGTCCTGTTTAGACCAATCAATTATCGCACATCTACGTAGCAGAGGAGGGGCCCCGGGGCTGGTGCAGCCAGTGCTGTGCAGGGGTCACCATGGGGTCACCGCGGGGTCACCGCGGGGTCACCGCTACAGCCTCTGACCTTGACCGCAGCAGGCAATTAAGGAGACCGGCTCGAGTCTGACACAGCAGAATGATGTGGTGGAGAGTTCAGCACATTAGAAGGTTGAGTAAGTCATCAGGGAAAGATTTAGATCCTCACTGCATCACTTGGCAGAGCCTTTAAATGACTTTAAATTCATATAAAAGGATTTGTGTCATTTAGCACTAGCAAACTGGAAATTTAGCTTTTAGCAAACTAGCTAAATGAGCTAAATGTTTAAAGCAAGGCCAAAGTTACCAGGTCTCGTAGTACAGTTTGTAGAGGAACTGGAGGAACCTTTGTTTAAATTGCTCTTCTTTTGATGCAGATGATGATGAATAACAGCATCGTTTAGTCCAAATGAACAGTGGACTCATTACATTGTATTGAAGACGACAGTCTTGAATCTGTGAATAGACTCAGGCTCCCTGTCCCTGAGGTGCTTTCTACTGTACTGTATGTAGGATTTTATTAGATGACCTCATGCCAGTAATGACACTATGACTAACAGCAGGAAGACACACATAGCTTTGCACAGAAATAACTCCTCAGCTTTTGTGAAATTACTTTCAAGCAATGAAGGCGTTTCCTTCCTCTCTACCCTTAATGCATCAGTGGGCTCTGAGGTACAGTAGATTCTCCACTGCCTCCTCTCTCTCTCTCTCCCTCTCTCTCTCCATCTCTCTCTCTCCACTCCTGACGGCCTTATCGGAGGAATCCTGTCCATAATGGAATCCAGATGGGACGAGATGAGCAAACACAAGACATGGCAAAGATAGAGACATTAATTACCTTTTTGAAAAAGCACATTTTCCAAAGCCCGACTGGATGAATTTGAAATGAAAATAAAAATATCTCGGTCTTTTGGACCAGATGTGATAATTTTAAATGGCAGAAAGCGATAATGATTCTGAACTTATCACGGCGTGATAGATGGTCTCTTTCATCTCGTTCGCCTCTAAATGCTACGTGCCCAGATAGAAAAGGGGAGAAAGGTTGCGTGGGATTCGCGGTGACATAATAAACTTTTCAGCTGTTGTTTGTATCGATATTCGGTTACAAGCCCAGGATGCTGCCAATGGATTCTTTGAGGGATGTTACGGGATGTCTCCTTGTCAAAGCATAGGTTTGTATAAGAAACACAGTCACAGGTCATCTTTGAGAAAATCTACTATATTCCGGGACGAAATGCGCAGAAGCTGCATTGCTCGAAGTAAACCCAGTCTGAAACCCAGAGTATTGCAAAGGGAAGAAGATACAGTAGTAGATGGGGCGGATGAAGTGGGAAAAAAACAGGCCCACCCCCTCCGGTTCCCTCCTCCATGCTGCCTGCTTCTTCTCCTGTTGGTATCCTCAACACCTCTCTTTGGGATTTACTTAGAATATGAAAGGATTGAAGCTACACCTGGCTTGACAGACACTGTGCTGCTTTATTAAACCTCATGCGCCAACGATGGTACCGTATTAAAATTGAAAGAGAGGCAGCGAGAACCCGATTCCTCTGGATAGACAGAGTGAAATCCTTGGTCAAAGCACCCCGGATCTGTCTCCCCTCACACCCAGCTCTGTGTGAAGCACCAGGAGGCCCTATTGATATTTAGATGATGCTGTCATAGGTAGGATGGGTATTTCTTTTTTAAGATATTGATTTTAAATTGCACATTAGGCCTTTTGCACACTCCTGCTATATCTTAAAGATAGGCCACTTCTCCGTTCCCGCAGCGCTTCCCTACGTGTGGGAATTTGTATGGATTTTTTGGGGCTTGTTTGCACTGATGGGGGAGCGAATGCAATAAGTGCTCCATTACTCACACAATCTGTGAGTGCTCAGAAAATTAGTCACCAGTGACCCCTTGGCCCGCTCCTCATACTGATTCGCAGGCAAAAGACCTGATGAGAATGAGAATAAAGTCAAATGAATGGGAAATGCTCTGGAGGCTCCACAGCCGCCGCTGCAGCGGTTTATTCACACGCATGTGTCTGCACTGTTGGACGGATTAATAGAACTAATACACACAGACATGCAAAAATGAGCAACGGCTCCTTGTGAGTAATGACGTTCCCCTGAGGGACCTACTTTACATTTCTATATGTGCAAACATCATCACGAGATTCTACAATTAAGTTCTTCTCACTTATCACATTTGTACAGTAGCTCTACGTTTAGTGTGTGCACATATAAAATGTCTCACATATGTTTAACAAGTCATATTTAATTTGTCATTATGAGATGACCTCACTGCTTTAGTTTTTTTGTGGATTTTCCTACTCTTTTGACTTGTATAATATGATATTCATCAGTAGAAGCTGAAATCATCTGCAGATATATATTTAGGAACACATAATGAGCCTGATTCATCTATGGTTCCTACTCTTCCACACGTCATTATGACTGACTTTCCTACATCCTCTTCACAATAAAGCTTTTAACAAATATTCACCAAGAACAACAAATATCCTTTATGCATGCAATTGCGTCCGTAATCTCAAAATAGCAGCCGAAGCCGCCATGCAAACAACACGAAAGACTGGAACCAGATACAGTTTACATGAAATCTGTGCCTTTAGTGCAGCATCTGACTCTATTTTTAAAAGGGTTTAAAACGACTAAGATTAAAGAACGCGGCAAATCTCCCGGAATTAAATTTCAAATATTCAGAGGAAAACTGGAATTTACTGGAAATCAGTTCCAATCTTACACTTTGAACAGGGAGTAAACATGAGACTGTTGAGGCGTAACTGTTAATAAATAACTTTGTGAATTATTAGCCTTTGAAACGCGCAGTAAATTCTCACACTTTACAAAACATGTATTTGTCGTCAGCTGCCTTTCGTTCGGAGCTCCGAACTTGGATGTGATACTGTAAGTCTGCGCGTCTCCACGGAGACGTGGATGCTGCGCCGCGGGAGGAGGGAGCGCCGCTGGTGCAGAACCTGAAGCTCCTCCGAGTTATTCTTTAATGAAAATAACATGGGATCAGCAGAAATCGAACAAATGATGAGAAACGACTTGGCGGAGGGTTGTTTACTCCCTCTGAGCTGATTCTGAGGGAGGACGAGAGAAAACTCCTTTTCCTGTCTCTTCCACTCTTTCCTCCTCCCGTCCCTTCGCTGCTGCTTCTCTCACTCCCTGCGTCACAGCGAGAGCCTGTGTGCAGCCACACTGCAGGAAGACTTGTGCTGCTTGATTTCATACATGAAATATTAATAAAGCTTGTCTCATCTATTCA
The DNA here is from genome assembly GCF_900634795.4 of Betta splendens. Classification (NCBI taxonomy): domain Eukaryota; kingdom Metazoa; phylum Chordata; class Actinopteri; order Anabantiformes; family Osphronemidae; genus Betta; species Betta splendens. The sequence continues at coordinate 17,024,046 of NC_040890.2, read as the reverse complement.
GTGTTAACGTTGCACGTTTTAGGCGAAAAAAAAATCATCAAAAATGTTTTCACGTGTTCCAAGCTGAAAATGACACTTCTTAATGTAGTAAATGAAGCTTGAAAACGCTGATCACACAGCGCAGTTGTCTCTACAGAGGGGCACACGGAGCCTGACTAATGCCAGATGCTAGATGTGTGTGAACAAAGAGGACACACACATGTAATCCCTTTGGGTTTGGGCCCGAGCGACACTGTCTCTCCGATGGGTGCCAGCGGTGACTGTCTGAGCCTTGACATCACAGGGAGCGGCGGAGGAGACCCTCCCGCTGACGAGGGGTGAGATGGAAAATCCATTTACTGAGCTGAGTCATGAGCAGAGAACGGAGCGCGTTCTCGCTGCGAAACGGACCCGTGACGAAAACGCGGCCGAACGTATGGAAATGCGGAGGCCGGTCCAACGGCGGGGGAAACTAAAGCAGAGATAAAAACCTGAACCAGCTCCATGTTTCCAGCCCATTTATCTCGGTAGATTACGACACTTAGAGCAGCTGGTGAGAAGGAATAGAAGTCGTACGTATAGAAACACATTTAACTGTGTGAATCTACAAACGTTTAGTTCAACTTAAGTTTATTCTAGCTGAAATATCTCAGAATGGGCCTTTTCTGAGGGTTCCATCATGTACGTGTGGAACGGCGACAGTTTCACAACATGCGAGACTGTCCTTGAAACGATGGCACCACATGATCCGTGGACAAATACCTTCCACGCGCACTTAATCTGTGGGATCACGCGCGAGATTAGATCAGATCATTAATGAGGCGTTTAAGCGGCGTCACCTGGTCCGCGCTCAGCTGTGTCGCCGCTGTCTGTGAGCGAAGCCGCCGCCGCCGCCCTCTCGGCCCAAGATGGCGTCACACGTGACACGAAAACTTTAGCGACGAACCGTATCTCACTTCAAGATGTACATCGGCCGATTCGCTGAAGCAGCCACGACTCCGAACGGGAGATCTGAGGAAATTCCTTTGTGATGGGTGGGGAGAGACGATTATTTATGGCGTTGTTTTCGCTTATGTATTGCCTTAATTAAAACACGTTGGCTTCCAAAAGCAATATAAGGAACAAATTGCTTTGGCATGGCGGTGGCAGTTGGAGGACAGACTCCGCATATTGGCAGATCAAATGAGACGGGATTTGGAGTCTTTGAAACTACACTTGTGCTTCAGAGTATGGTAATGAGGCCTAGCAGGATGATATCACCATCCCCAAATATTTAGTTTGTCATTTTGTGGTAATAGCCGCTCTGTGTGTGTATGTGCGGAGCAGCTTGGGACGGCCTGCTGCGCATCTGAGGATTACTTTTATAGATTAGATCACTTTAGGAGATACCTGCTTCATGAAGCAGTCATTCTTATCCTCCTTCTTATTCTTATAGACGCAGGGGATGTCGGTTTCATTTGAATTGTCTTGGATTTTCAGCCGTTTAACCTTAACGGCTGTATAATTCTGTAAATATCCCAGCATCTGTACGTGTGGCTTCCAGGCATGGGAATGCGTCGAGCTGGTTTTAATTGTCCGTCCATGACTGTAGCTGCGACTGGGAGGAGGAGACGATGAGCGGAGCCCTCCTCAAACAGCAGGGCCGCTCGGCGACGCGCTGCAGCCGCGACGGCCTCCTCGGGTGCGCGGAGGCCCTCCCCTCCTGCGTTTCGGGGGGAACATGTGTTTGCCTGTCTCTGCTTCTGTCAACAGCCTCCACTACAGTGGCAGAGACCAAAGCGAGTCGCGCTCCTCGTGTGCCGCGCGGGGGGGACGTGACGTGACGACTCATTTCACGGCGACGCACTGGTGCGGTTTCTCTGTGAACGCGGACACGGCGAAGGCTGTTTTTGGACGCAGACGCTTGTGGTGGCGACGAAACATGACACACGGCCTTCCAGAAAAGAGAGGGAGTAAAAAGGAAGGGTTTCTGTTGTAAACCGAAGTCTGCCCCTCGACCTCTCGCTCCCCCCAACTATGAGACTCGCTGCTTCTCCTCTTTAGAGCAGAAGACTGGAACCAGATGTTTTTAACAGATAACAAATGTCAGCGGCGATAGAAGACAGCACACCTGGTACAGTACAGACAAGCAGCCAGCGTTACGGCTCCATTGTGCTTGGGTTTTCAGGAACCGAATGAATCACTTGAAGCGAAGAACCACCTATAACATGTCAAAATACAAAACAGATGTTTGAACATTGGAGCATTTGTCAATATAAACAAACATCGAGCGGACTTTGTGTAGGTTCAATGCATTTGCCTTCACGTTCACATGAAGGAAAAAAAAATTCCCAGTATGACACAAACTGGGTGAACTGGTGAGGCAGCGACTGTTTGCTCTCTCCGCTGGTGGGGCTGACGTGCATCACGTCACAGCCACATACTGTGTATAAAATACTCAACACATCCGCCATCCATTACCCGCGTCAGCATTGACAGCCCAGCGACCCTGATCTATTAAGAGATACCGCGGCCGATCTGTGGTTAATGCTACGCAGCACTGACATCATCTGAACCTTCTACAGTCTGGCGTGTCTCCGTAATAACAAGGCTGGTACGGGTTTTCTTGCCGACAGGGAGACCAGAGGAGGGAGGGTGGTCCGGTCCCCCAGTCGCCGATGATTGATGATGCTTCTTGTGACACTGACAGAGAGGGATCAGCAAAACAACCAACTACTTCTGCATAACTCTGCTTGAGCCAGACGCCAGCCACGCTATTGTGTCATCACACACACGGAGACGCTGGTAAACACGTCCGCCCAGCGTGAGCACACACACACACACACACACACACACACACACACACACACACACACGGGATGGGGTTGATTTATCGTGGCTAAAGCATAGTTTCTCATACGCGTTGTGTTTGCACCCTCATACGAGCCGACGCAACACTGATTGTCTACTGTTCTTAATGGCTTGGATTACTCCTACACCTGTGCTCCCAGCTCTCCGTTTGGGTTGTCCTCTTTCCAAAATCAGCTTCTAGCCACCTGTTCTGCCAACCATAAGGCTCTCTGGGAAACAAGAACAGCCATAGTGTGCGCTGTAAAAAATGGCGTGCAATTACAAAAATAAGTTTTGCGCTGCTCCAATTGAAATCTCATAATATCTATTTTGCTTTGAGACGTTGCTTTAAACAGCAGGTTGCAGGTCAGCGTCCCCTTTGTAGAGTGAAGCACGCACATGAAACCATCATATTCTTTTTAAATAGACTAGTCCAGACATTAGCTCAAGCTAACGCCAGCATAGCGAAAGAACTCTGTCTCAGCGATCTGACTTTGGACACTTCTTGCAGCGTGCTCGCTCTTAAATCATCATTTTTCAGCTTCGCTCTTGCAGCTGCCCAGATGTTTGATTTACAGCATCAATATCTCAGGCCACATTCATTTTTATTGAGTTATCAATTTCTCTGCATAAAGACCTCTAACAAACGTCTGTGACAACTCCCAGCACACATAGAGATGACATTTCTGGTGCCGGCCATTAACAATATATCTAGTTGCAGTCAGAATGGACCGTTTTATTGCTGAGCGCATATCAAATAATGGCGTCTGTTGGGGCATGGATGTGAACAGGACACATCAATTTCTCCCGCGCAGCCAGCAGACCCAGAATTCCTCACATGGTTCAAAAAATAACAAAAAACAAAAACGTGTTGAGGCTGATACACAGCGCCTGGTAATCAATACTACCGGCACAGCTGTCGGACCATAAAATGGGCCATAACGTGGAGACGGGCTTTTCCTTTCTGTCAATGGGCTCCAGGCTGCTGCTAGATCTGGATAAAGACAGGAGTGACACGATCAGTTTCCTCTTTCATCTCTTCGAGTCCACAAAAAAGTTATAAAATCTAAGTAATATTAAGTATTATTAAAGTAATATTTGAATTTGGGCTGTGTGCATTAAATTCAGCTAATAGTGGATTTTCGTGCGCAGTGTTTTCCTCCTCACACACAGTCCCAGCAGTGAAATACTGTACTACAGTGCAGCGCTGCAACCTGATCCGTTTCAGACGAGACCTTGAAGTTGGCCAGAACCACATCTATCAGTGACTAAATCTGTCCTTGCATTCTCAGGGAAGACTCTCAAGGATAAAGCAAGTCTTCAAAAGCATCTCTGCCTTTTGATGTAAACTTCTGTGACTGGTAGGGTGCCTCTTCAGCCGCGCCGCCTTTTAATTGATTATGTGAGGCAGAGGGCACCGTATCGTAAATGAGGTGATAGACAAAGACCGCAGGGCTCCGTAGCCTCGCCCTCACTCATTTTCCGCTACAGTGAAGAAAACCTAGACGTGCTGTTTGAGGACGAGGTCATGGGAACAGTCGGTAGCTGAGAGACGTCATAAAAATTGTTAACATTCATCTTAAATGTCCGTCTTTTGCACTGTGCTTGCTAAAGCTTATGTTTACACAGGCTGCCGTGTTTTGGCCCGTGGACCCGTGGACTCATATAGTATACCACGCGGGCGAACACGGAGTCCGGACCTTCCTCCGCCCCCTGCGGTTGTGGGAACATTGTTGCTAATAGACTACAGAGGTAGAAATGAGACGAGGATTGAGACTCCAGCTTCTGGGCCCACCGTGACATTTCACAGTCCTTTAGAGTGCAGAGCGAGGCATGTTTGGCAGATTCAAAATTCAATTGTGCCGTATTGATTCGCGGCCGTCTGTCATTATTCCCAGGTTGATTGACAGGAGGAAATTGGTTACGTTAAGCATTTCATATGTTATAGGGGCTGACATTTGTTTGCCTGCTCTCTATGTCAATATTGTTGAAGAGATCTGTAGCTTTATGAGACAGCATTATACACTGACTGTGGCTTCTGCGCGATGTTCCAGTGTTTTTCCTGACATAATTTAAGATATATTAAAAAGCAGCAGAATCCCGAGGTGTTCGATGCCGATGTTATTGTCGTCCTCCAGGGGGTCGTGTATGTTCATAATTGGTGAGCGCGCGCATGCTGCATTTCCCACAGCCTGACGCACGCCTAAAAATATATCGCCCGCATGCTTTGAGCCAAATGGGGGCTTTTAATTTGAAGAGCACGGTGACCTCATCCTGCCGACAGCCGTCTCACCTGCACTGACTGCTGCTTTGATCCACTCGTGCCTATTTTTAAATACATGTCAGCCTGGTTGATGCAGCTTTACTCTTGTTTATGTTTATGATTATTGATGTTAGGAATTTCTGTGACGTCCGTATCCACATGTGATGCATATAAACCGACTATTTCCACTGCTGGCGACAGTAGAAATGGCAAAAAACAGCAGGTTGAATGGCGCAAAGTGTTAAGACTTTGAGACTCTGGGTTTATGGAGGATCTGACTCTCAAAGCCCAGACCCACCTTGGACAGGTGACGTCACGCCGAACCCCGCGGCCTCCGTCCATTCGGCTCGTGCTGTGGTCAAACCCAAAAGCAAATGTTTGCGTTCAACTCGCCCATCCTTTACGCTACACTGACAGAAGCACTGTCCATATAGATCTTAGTGCTGGGTCAACATTAGCTCTTAGCTGGACTGAGCAGCTGTGAGGTCAGTGGATCAATAGTAAGACCAGCCCACTTGTATAATGTACGTTGTTTGAAATGGTAAGAATTAGCACTTATTATGTGGAATGACTCATTTTGCGAGCTTATCCAGTAAATGCGGCCCAGAGCCTCGTCTGGTCAGGTCCGACCAAACACCTTATCTCTGCACAGCGGCTCATCCTTAGCCCGGAGCCGCTCTTGTTGGGCTTAGCATTAGCTCGTCTTCCTCCCGTTTGACGGACATCACCAGGTGTGTGAGCGGCTCAAGGGTGTGTCTCTCCAGTACATTGTTTCATTGTTGTTCGCTAGTTGAAAACACTGCTTTGTAAGCAGCAGATAACAGGCCTCAGGCTGGAGCAATCACGCTGGTGGTTTCCCCTTTATTGCGTTTAGTAATGATTTTTCACGTGCCAAACGCTGCGGCTTCAAATTAGAAACGTCAGGTTGTTGAAGTAAACTAAACTGATACTGATTCCTGCTGTAAACCACTAATTAGACACACTGTGTGTTCACAGTCCAACATTTTACTGCCAACAGCTGCATAAAATATCTCCTGAACAAAGTGTGAATAATTTGCATTTTACGTTTAAGGCGGCAACAAACTGGTATTTTTTGCTAATGCTAATGCTAATGCAGTAACATTTTATACGTATTCATTTTAGTGTGAGGGTCTGTTTGCTTTGGCATCGCACACATCAGGGCCGAGGGCTGTCATTATCTCTACTTCCACGTCTCTTTATGAGGCGTGATCGCTTTCGTTTTCTCAGCTTTTGTTTGGTCCTTTTTTTTGAAAAGCCATTTTAATGTACTGCTCTTTGTCATTACCTGGGTTTTATTGCAGCGATACTAACAATACAGGACATGTAAGGTACGCTAGAGGGTATTTTCCACAGTCACAATGTATCTCAGACCATTCACTGTTGTGTCCAGATGCTGTTGACAAAAGCTCTGTCATCAAAGCTACTTTTAATAAAAAAGAAAAGGAGCTAAAGGACTTGAGGATTTAATAAGGAGCATATTTTATACATGTTGCCTGACACATACATGCATGTGATCTCCAGACACGTTCATGTACGGCGTGTATAAACCAGCATCCTGCCTCATGCGATGCCTGGACATCAGGCCTGTTCTCACTCTGAGTACATTAAAGTTTCATGCATGCCTGTGGGATATAGAGGGACTGAGAGCCGGTGTGTTGTTAATAGTCTGTGAATTCTGGGAAACCTTAAGTGGGGTAAATGTATTTCATGTAATCCCTGGATTAGCATAGCAACCAGCTAATGGCCAAGAATGGATGCCGTCCTCTTAGGTTTTGTGTCCATTTCACCTGAGGCAACGTGGCCTGGTTAGAGAGATGGAGGACTTAGACCAGCAGATGCTCCGCGGAGGGTTGAGACTCCAGGCAAGCTGCGACTCGTCCCTTTTGCTCCAGCCAATTAAGCCAACGTTCACATCTGCATCATAGAAGCTGCAGGACTGTCAGCGTCAAAATCAACAAATACAAGCTAAATTACAGCAAGTTTGTTCGTTCATCTGGGTGTTTCCTTCAACGTTGTGCAAAACATAATGAGACCAAAGCTTTTAACTTCACAGGCTGTCGCCTACAATTAAACGATTTGAAAATCTTCATTACGAAACTGTACATGTCGACACTTTATAACCCGTTGAGATTGGGATTCTCCAGCTTCCCAAAAAGCTAATGATTAAAAAGGATTGCGCTGTGTCATGGCGTCGCCTGGCGAGACTGAATGTCTGTGATTTTAATGGGCATTCCATGTCGACTTGCAATCGCTTATTGTCTCATTTCATTCCAAGTGTTATTACATTTTATTGTATCATTTATTGATAAATCTAAACTGTTTTTATATGAAACACATGAACTATGTGAAATGTGCTACTTCGATCTCTCAACCATAACTTGGCTGGGGAGGTGAGGTTTTCACCAGCAAATCTGTTTGTCGCTCAAAAACAGGAAGATAAGTGTGAGCACGACAGTGAAATGCTAAAATAGCTGCGTGTGGATTTCTGATGCTGCGATTTCCTGAAGAACTCAAATAAGTGGCCTCTCAAATTTTCACACTCGGAGACTCCAAAGACGCCCAAGTGCTTTCATCACCAGTCGCTGTGGAGATGTCTTTGAATTCATGCAAAACCAACAGAGAAGGAGAATATGACAGTTGGATCATAGCTGTCCACAAGCGACGCCTCTAAGCCTGAAGTGCGAGTTCGACCAAGCGTAAAATGCCAGACGAGACGCGGAGCTTCCAGAGAACGTCTGCTGGCAGAGCAAAGTGGAAACCCGGCTTCATGTGAGGGGAAAGGGAGAGGACTGTGGAGGCTGCGGAGGGCTCCGCATTCCTCCCAAACGTCTCGCTGCTCACTGACCAGAAACAACAGCTCCTGTCTGTGCTTTAGCCGCACCGTACCTGCACCCAAACCTCCCACGTCTCCCCCAGAACCAAATGGAACACGGCAGAGTAACCGCAAAGAGCGTCCGACTCTGGGGACTCTCCTCCAGAGTTATGGATTCACCATATGCTGTGCAAAATCATACTTGTGAATCCGAACGCCGAGGTTTGTTTGTGAGAAGCTCTATGAGAATAAACAGCGCAATCCCACGTTAAGACCTCAATCAATCTTATTGGGTAGTAGGATGGATTTGCATGATGAAAACAATCAAATTTGCGGTTTGGAGATGTGATTGCTCATGGTATCCGGCACCAGCTGCTTTTCACAGCTAATGCTAATGCATTATCCACAACTGCAAGAGCGGCATCATAGACTGGCTTTGGAATTCATTAATAGCAGATTCCTATTGAAAAAGAAATCTCAGCCATCATAATGTTACTCCATCTGCTTATCCTGTTTCAGCAAAGCAACGGCGTGCACTAAAAATACACCATCACTGACAGAGAGCCTAATCCAGTGATTGGTTTTACCTTATCACACAACTTAAGGAGTGTACACTTCTAAGCTGATGGATTGAACCTCTGTTCGATACAGGTTTGCAAAACTGAATCTGTTGAGCCTCAAAGATTTGATATGGGTATTTAAAGCTCTGCGCGGCATTAACCGCAGAGCACAACAAATAGCCTGCCTTTTAACAGGGCTAGGGAATCCCGGGGCCAGTTGGGATGCAAATTGAAATGATCCAAGAGTGGATTGAGGAGGTGAGGGTGGGCTCGGATGGGGCGGCGGAGGGTGGATAAGGCGGCGGCGAGGAAGGAGGTGCTGCAGGGATGTGGGAATGAGGCGAGGTGGTGCGGGGCTCTGAGGCGCTGGCTGCGATTAGCCTCAGAGACTAACTTCTGACTGAGTCACGGCCCACAGGCGCACGCGGCAGCCGGGCCGTACCTCCACCACGTCACGGGTGACATCCGGCGCGATGAGAATCAGCTGATCTGAGTGCATGAGCCACGACAGATGCCGCATGCGTCCTAGTTACAAAAGCACCATGTGCAGAATCTGCAGGTTTGTCCTAAATGGCCTGAGCAGCGCTAATTGTTGGACGCTAGTTTCTGAGGATGTCCTGGCGTCCGCGTGCAGACAAGCTGGAAGCGCGTCAGGCCGGCGCTGGGAGCGAGCGCCATAATCAAAACCCGAGTTGACAGAACCGCCGCGTGAGCCGCTCGCTCCACGAGGTGCACGGCCGGCGCCCAGAACATCTGACACCACCAGAGCAAACGGGATTATTTGGATTGAGATTCGCAGCCGCCGCCAAAACTCACTGACTGTTGCTCAATGTAAACGAACAGGCAGCCATTTGAATCGTGGACGCGATGGTTCCAGTGATGTCATCGCTCCTCTGACTTCACTGAGGGAGGCTCCGCCGCTGAGGCCCCTGACCGATGATAAGTGTAACCTGCATCGTTTTCATTAAAAAGGGATAAATTAACACGGTGGACACAAAGTAGAGGACGACTCCTTTCACCGACTCGTTAATCAGACCCGGAATGAGCAGCCTCACCGGGATTTTATTACCTTCTGCTGATTTCTTCGGTGTGCATTGGCCACGCCGTGCCACCGGTGAGTGAGCGAGGGCGGGGGGGGGGTAGAGGGTGACGGCGCACAGGGTGACTCGTGATGGCGAGTCCATGGAAGTCAATGTAAAGACTATAAAGAAAGCAGCTTCCCTCTCTGGGGTGTGGTGAGGTTTAAAGGCTTTCACATACAACTTTAAAGAGCCCAAGTTTTAAATCCGAGGATATACTGTTAAGTCACATGGGAGGCTTATTGTTTTCAAGGCTTCACATATAAGCAGTGTTAACCCTCTAAATGCCGCTGGAACCAGCCTGAAAAACGCTCATTAGAAAGTGTGAGGAGGCACCGACGGGGCAGGTGTGAGGCAAAGAGGTCTGTTTAAAACACTCTGTTTGGGGTCGGCTGACGTTTCCACAACGCGGCCCGTTCCAACAAGCGTCTGTGCGTTGGTTTGACCGCCGCTCCGTAATAAAGCGCCCTCACGTCACCGGCTGCCTCCTGCTGACCGAACCCTCCGCTTCAATCTGCCGGTGGCAAAACCTGCAACAGACGTTTACTGACAGTTACTCTGCAGCGTCTCAAGAGCACAATCGCTGGCGACACAAACACCAATTCACCAGTTTGATTGAAATATTGTCATGTAGCTTAAAAAAAGTTAATGTGTGGCCTAAATCTGAAGCTAAACTTCATTTCTGCTGCTGAACCTGTATTTTCCCGCTTGTTTTCGCCCGCCCGCCCACAGCTCACGCTCCCAAGTGTGGCCGTGTCAAGAAGTAAGATATGATTGTATCATCAAATATCGACCGGAGCCCCAACCTGCTCCATTGCCTCATATTGATTCCTCAAACCGGTGCAAGAGGCCTGAAATTGCTCCTCGCAGTGAATTCCACTGCGGGAGTGTTTTTATTTGTGGAGAAAACATTCATGCGCCGCTCAGCCGTGGCTGTTAGCGTGCGTGGCCGTTAGCGTGCGTGGCCGTTAGCGTCCGTGCCCGTTAGCGTGCGTGGCCGTTAGCGTGCGTGGCCGTTAGCGTGCGTGGCCGTTAGCGTGCTTGGCCGTTAGCGTGCGTGGCCATTAGCGTGCGTGCTCGTTAGCGTCGGTGCCCGTTAGCGGCCGTCGCCCTGATTACCCGCGCGCTGCTCTCTGTTACCTTCATCTCTGCTAAAACGCCAGCGCGACAGTCACGGCGCTCCGTAAACGCCTGTTCATCGCTAACTTCTATTTGCCGGGTGCAGATCTGACGCGAGGACTGCAGCGACTTTGTGCTTATTAGGTCAGAAGAAAAGACAGTTGAACTACTGAGAAGCAGAAAAGGATAAAGCTAAAAGAAATTAGGGAACTGGAACATTTTTATTGAATCCTAAACTGAAGTTTATTTACATATTAAAAATGTACATATTTCCTTTACATTAATTTCTAGTGTCATCCTGAAATCCAAAATCAAATAAAACATAAATGGAAAAGCAGCATTTGTGAGCCTTGCAGCCATCTGCCCTCTGTGTTCAACCACTGCTCACAATAAAATTTATTCCAAGAAACGACAACTACACAACGTGACCCTGCTCAGACTAATGAACTCCCTAATTTAATATGCCGTTGTGCATCGGTGGCAATAGATTCCACATCTAATCTGAGCCAAAACTGATTAGGCCCATTAAGTGGTAATGGAGCGCGGGGCACTTAGCGTGCTCGGAGGTTAAGCACCTTTATCTAAGGCGTGGCTGCTCTTTTGTTGTCCTGTTGTTAAGCTGATTGCGTAGCTGCGGCCATCTGTCTACTTGTGTGGTCTTCATTTTCTCCCAGATTCCCCCAGATGTGTTCGTGTGTGACGCCGATATTCCTGCAGATGCGCACAGATAAAATGTGGATTTTGACTTAGCGTTAAAGGAGTACTTTGCATTTGCGCATTAACAGGTCACGCTGACATTTAGCGCAATAAAACACCGTGCAGCAACAGCTCCCTTTGTGCGGCGCTTAAACAGCACAATGAGCTTTCATCGTCCTTTGATGTGACCGATCTGCCGACCGACACGAGCAGGAGGAATTCCAGCGGACGCCCAGCGCCACGGCACGTTTTGCGCCGCTCCCACCGGGGCCTGACACTTTTCTGGCACGCACAGTATGAAGGATGGACCACGGGGCATAAAACGAGACAATGTCCTGCAGCGGGGAGAATTTATGAAGCAGAGGCGCGCGTTTAAGGAGGAGAAACGGGGCCGTTCGCAAAAGCTGCAATCAAATACATCTCAATTAGAGCGGCGCTTCCCCCGCAGTGAGACCTGCTGGGATCTGAAGACGTGCAACAGGAGCAGCTTGTTTTAAACGCATCCCAACTTCGGCCTGATGAAAAGCTGCAGTGTATTTTAAAAGCAAACTAAAAGTTTTTAAATTAAACAAAACTAAGTTATGAAGATATTTATTGTCCGTTTGTGATAGAATAAAACAAAGGGTTGAGTTTTGACCGACGAGTGAAGGAATGTGAAACAGTCTTAATGTGGCTTCGTGTTGGTGTGTTGGTGTTATGTCATCACGGCTGGAACGTCTTCTGTTTGTCTTTCATAGACGTGTTTCTTATCCAGAGTCCATGAAAGCGGATTTGCAGGAAAATGACTGGTTTTGGAGTCCTCGTGTTTACAGCAGGTTCTAGACGCCATCTACTGGCTGCTGTGGCCGCTGCTGCTGCATCCGACGCACGCCTTAGTGAGTCAGGCTCGATGTCACTGGTTTTATGGAGCTCCAGAAGAATAAAAAGGGACGTTTCAGTAGCAATGAGAGATTTTTCTAACAACTTAATTATCAATGTAACGTAATCACTAATTTCTGCAATAAAGTGACGTGATGAACGATTTAAGTAAATTCATTCCAGCACTTTTATGTAAATTAATAGAAAACAGCAAAGCTAAAAAGCTAAAACTGAACTTACCTAAACAAGAAAAAGGGCCTTTGTTCAAACAAGTCCAACTCAAAACTATACAGTTTAAACAATTCTGCTCAGGACTCAATCAATTCCCATCCCCAGCTGTTCCAGTGTAGGCTCATAAGATTTGGAGGCTGAACGTACAGACGCATAGCAGCTGAGCACCATCCTGTCGGTGACTTAACCGTGTGACCCGGCGGCCTGTCTACCCAGATGGCCGCGGTGCTGCCTGTCTGTCTGCCTGTCTGTCTGCCTGTCTGTCTGCCTGCCCGTCTCGCTCTCCCCGCCGAGGAGCCGCTCCTCCGACGGCGAGCACGCGGTCCGGCACGCGGAGGGTTAAAGGGCGTTTGAATGGGCTGAAACGTGCAGGAAGTCTGACAGATAAGGAACAAAACAAGCGTCTGGGCTCGATTACATTAAGATGGAGTCCTGTACCTGTTGAATGGCTCCGGCGCTGCCTCCTGCGGCCTCCTCAGGTGGCTGGACTCCCACACCACGCCCCCGACATGGAGGATCTCCTGCGAGTCGTGTTTTTATCGTTTCTGGACTTAAGTGTAGGCCACTTAACTATCTGAGCTTTCGTAGTGATCATCTCATTTATCTGGGATTATTGCAGTGAATTTACTGTTTGGTCTTCTTCCAGGCCTAAAATGTCAAGTCCAAAGTCATGTATGCAGTAGCTTTATTCAGTAAGACCTTCACAGATCCGTCCAAAGCTGGTAGCAGTTGATCTTTGGATAGAGCATGAAAAAAATAAATCCTCTTTAGCAGATCAATATTCATCCTATTTAATGCTGGATGTGAAACTGCTGGATTTGAGGTGGTAATGCTGATGTACAGCTAATCGTTGGGAAATAAGCAGCGGGCTTTGCCGTTCTCCAGCAGATAGTTTAAACAGGGAGACGGATGAGTAAATTCCGATTGTCTGGGCAGTAAAACAGAACCTGGTAGTGATTACTTGTAATTTAGACCTTCCGATTAATGGGCAGAAGGTGGACGGGGGGCGGAGGGAGTCGCGTTGATGAGGCAGGAAAAGGGGCCCATGACACATTTCCTGCTGCTTTCACAGTAATGACACTGTACGCGCACGTTATTAGTTGATACCATTTGTACAAACAGTGACAGGAGAGAGGAGTGGATGGATATAACAGGAGGGAAGTGGGCTTTCGTTATTATACTCCCTGTGTGAACACGCGAGGGGACGTGACCTCCGGCCGGATTGGATTCTGGCAGGAGGGAGGAATGGACTCTTCCTCCATGTGTGAAACCACTCTGCGGCGGCGGCGGCGCTGGAGCACCTGTGACGGGGTGTGAGGCGGCGGAGCCTCGACGGGCCGGGCCGGACCCGAGAGCAGAGCCCAGACGAGAGCAGAACCGGGCCGGTGTAATTTATGAGCGGGCTCGGCCCCCCCCCCGCGCTGATTCACTTCACATGCACCGTGACCCGAGGGCTGGAGTCGGCAGCGGTTCTGCTCAGTCCGGGACCGCGGCAGACTCGGTCCCAAGATGTGACCTGCAGCTTAGGACAAATGAATAAGGAAATACTCTGGAACAGCCGCTGTGGCTGTTTTATCTTCTGTTGAATTTTATGATGAAAAATTAAAACCTCTGCTTGTGTGTCTTGACTTCACAGCCTCCGGCAGGATAAAGGGGATTTGAAGTTTTTCCTTTAATAACAAATAGACCAAAGGATTTGTTTTTTTGCATATTATGGCTGTTTTGATCTATTTTTCTCATGCCCACACGTTTTCCCATAAGGAACCATCAACACAGGCTCCACACTAGTTACCAACTGCGTGTTCAATGCAACGAGCAGGACCGTGATGTCAAAGAGACCTAAACACACTAATTATTTAAGCGTTGGGGTCGTGGTGTTCGCTCTGTGTCACACCAACGACCCAGCAGGTACGACGCGTGCCTCTCTATTGGTCCACACATGGAATGCCGACACCGATCCACAAGCAATAAATCTCCAAACGCGGTCCCAGAGCACCTGCGTTCTCGTGGCTGCGATCTTCCAAAAAACAGAGTCAGAAAGAAAATGGAGGTTGAGTAATTGTTGTTTGGAAGCGACGGCTCAATAAATTCACTTGTGGTATTTTCAGGAGCATAAAAACGTCTTTTGTAAAAGCAGCACCAATTATGTTGTCATTATTTTATACGTATAATAATTTACCCTGTTATTTATACATGTAGAATATACAGATTGTCAGACTCTGGAATGTATTTGAAGGCAATTGATAGGTCACTGAAACTGTGCTGGAAATCAGAGATCCCGGTGCAGAGGAGGGGACGCTCAGAGGTAGAGCGGCTCGGGCTCACTGCTACAAAGCTGCCGAGCCGGGATGTTTACCAAGGATTTTTGGCTCACCGAGCTGAAGGGCTGTGAGAGAAAAGAAGAAAGAGAAGACCAAAGAGGAAGGAGATGAAAAAAGATATCTGGCATTTCTGACTTTTCCTCAACAAACACCCCAGGGCCTAAGAGTCTGATTTAAATAAACAAAACCAAGGGGGCTGGATCAATTTGTGGACAATAAGCTTTGCCTCAGGGCCCCGTGCTCCGACAAGCTCCGAAAGTGGCGCCGGACTGCGTCTCGCTGAATCAGAGGTAAAAATCCCGTCCTTCAACAAGTTGTTGTGAAGCGGCGTTCACAGGCTTCACTGGTGGCCTCAGCCTCCTCTGCACCGCTTCCACGGCAGTGCAGGCAGACCCCGGCTGCACACAGTCAAAGTTCCATGTTCAAAATGGCCGCCTGCCACAAAGGGTGGAAGAAAGAGGTTCTTGGCTGTGGGGAGAGCAGCTTGGACCGAAACCGCCGCCTGGACCAGATGCAGGGTTTAGCAGCACCTGCAGGCTCAGGCGGCCTCCAGAGGTCGCGACCTCTGTTCAGAGGTGAACGAGGGGGTTTCATCAGGTTACCATGCGTTGATCCAACGCTTTAGTACAACAAAGTCAGTTAGTGACTCGTTGTAGTTTCACTGCACGACCAGCAGAGGGCAGTCACGATACAAAGAAGATCAGCTCCTGAAGTCAACAAAGTTCTCAACTAAGTTCATTATGTAAAAGTTTCAACATGATATGTCCTTTATGCATAAAAGATTTTTATGACACAAGTTGTTGCCCTTTTTTTTTACAGCCAGCAAACAACCCCCTGCAGAGGAACAGAAGCACTTGCAGAAAGACATTCTCATTGATTATGTTTTTAATTGTGGGGAAATGACTCATGTGTGAAAGTTTGGGATCCTGTTGGATGTGCTGCTCTCCTGCACAGGTCTGCAGGTTAGGACAGCGAAGCTGTGATGCGTCTGCTGTGCCACTAGAGACTGAGCTGCATCCACAAAAGATGCTTTTTTTCTCACCCAAAGGAGAAGCACCCACGCTAAACGCGCTAGCTGCTCCATGCACACAATTACATGAGAGCAGAGTGTTCTCCACACTGATACCTGGAGACCACATAGAGCTGCTTTAGCTTGAACTGTCCACTCACAATCTATGACTTTCGCTGAGTAAGTTTTTTCTTACCTCAACATAATAAGGCACATACTGTACAGTCACCTTTATTTTACTGGTTCCGTATGTCAGAGCAGGCTTCAACCTATCGACCCTTTGTTGTTGAGTCAGTCAATGGTGTGTTTACCTGTTGAGGCCAAGCTCTAGTCTCATGCATCGCCAGCAAAGCAGAACAGCATAGATGAGAGAACGCATTCACCAGCAGACTCACCAACACGCTGAGCTAGTACTGTAACGCTGGAACAGCCTTAGGACACGTGCAGGTCAAAACGTATTGGGTGGAAAACGCATCTGAGGATGAATAATGGTCCCACACGACCCACCAGTAAGCCACCAGTAAGCCACCAGTGCGTTCACGCTGGCAGACAATGAACCAGTTTGTTTGTTTTCTGTTTTTTTTACATAACCAACGTCTTCTCCTGGTTATGTTTGCAGTTAAACATGTTGTGGGTGGGGAATGGTTTGAATTCCACCAGGTCATGGCTCCTGACATGAACATTTTCCATGTGCTGCAGATCTTTTCTAGGATGACTCCACCTCATTTGTTGAATCTTGCGTTTGTCGATGTGTTTTTATTTTCCCAAAGCGCTGTAGCAGCAGAATGGTCTCAGAGGCAGCAGGGACCTGGTGAAGAGGCTCTTTAATGTGGGTCATACGGAGGGCAGCCATGTTTATGCTGCGCAGCATTCTGCTGACATTTTAATCCCCTGACGTCGCCGTCATTTCTGTTATCTGCTCACATTTGAGTTGAACGCAAACAGAAACGCGAACGGGGCCTTTGATTCGTGGCTTCACTCCGCACTTTTACAGGGAGGTACAGTGTGACGCGCTCTTTAGACTGCACCAGTCAACCAATTGAGACTCTTAATGTGTTTGAGCCGGAGCTTCCTGAAATGGCCGGCTTAAACATTGTTCTGCTGTTCTCTCTCTTCCCACAGGAGACTTCCCATCCCACCCCAGACACTGAATGAGCTAGCGTAAGCCTCTCTAAGTCACTCTTAGCTCCACCGCCGCAGCTTGTGTAAGCCAATTCATGCTGAATAAGACCATGTTAATCTGGGGTTTACAACGAGACTAAGTAACTTGATTTCTATCCTCTGTTAACCTGAATTTCTTGCGATGGCCAACTGGACTCATGACTGGAGGCTTTTTTTGTTGTTACTGTTCCCAAGACAATGTGTTCATGTTCGCCTCGCGCTCTCCTGTTGCCTAGCGTCGCTCAAAGGATGGATAAGATGCGCAAATACAGTACAAACCGAGGGGCTCGAATCCATGTTGCTGCACTTACAAAAACTACAAGTGACAGGCATCAGGTTGGAGCCGCTGCTGCGGTGGGTACGCGTAGGTTTGCTGCAAGCGGCGTCTGAACGGCAGCATCGCACACGCGGGTGACTGGAGCCTGATGACCTCCATAAAGTAGCGCGGAGCTCAGACTCCAAAACACGTCCGCTTATCAAAGGTTCCAGGCAGGACGCGGGACCGTTCCACGCGTGGTTTGTTGCAGCGCTTTCCATATTGACACACAACTAATCCGCGCAAAGTGTTTAACATTACTCAAAGGTGCATCCAACAACGCCGTTATCAGAGCGGAGTCAAAGAACACCTCGCCCGCCACCCCTTATCTGGGCGCTCTTCAGCCTGGGTGAGTGTTCGTGGGGGGGGGGGGCCCCACGGGGGGCGCGTCGCGTCGTGCACGGGCACTGGCGCGTCTCACAACTGGACATTGTCAGGTGGGGTCAGCCGCGGGGCCAGGAATGCAGGGGTCTTATCAGCGGCAGAGGAGCTCAAGCCCCTCGGAAAGAAAAGCAAATGTCTGTGTAGGAAGACGCAGATGGGTCCTGTGGGAGAGTTTCCTTTGCTCTGGCTGGCAGATTTAAAGCGACGGTGCAGATACCAAGTGACTCCAGCTGTCACGCACGCTGTGATTTAGGAGGTTTCCTTTTTTTATCCCTTCACCTCCTTTCTACTAATATTTTGATAGATTTATGTCACATGCTGATAATGGAAATTGTTCTACTCAGACAGTAGCTGCAGATCCCATTAAACGTGAGATACTGTATGAGGTCAACAGTAGAGGTCTGTAAGCTGAGCTTCGCTGCTGGTTTTCAAACAAAACGCTGCTTGGAGCGGTCACTGTTGACTACTGGTGACCTCCGCATTAAATATATAGGAGAATCATCACCTTCAACTGAGAAATTATAACCTGGTCTTGATGCACTGCAACATAACTATAATAAATTATGATTAATGTGATTTTGCGTCAAGTTTAGAGAAATGTTGAAAACACAATAACTGATTAAACATTTTGATGTTTTCTGAAGTATATGTGGCTGTTCGCTTGTGCCTCATAAACTGTCATTAACCCAGATGCACCTGTCAGTTAGACGGTATGAATAGTATGTATAAAAAGTTGTACCTGAAACATTGGTCGCATTAATCTTTTGTTAGAATTTCACTTCAGGAATATCAGCGGGCAAACGTCACCCAAAGAAGCATCTGAATCAAAAATGATAATAATCACTGGATGCAGCAGCTATTTGCTATAACTGAGTGACATTAATTGGTTAAAACCAGACTAAAATGAAGGAACTTCATCTTAATTTCAGTCTCTCTTTGTGTGATTCAGAGCAGACGCCAGATGAAACTTGGAACAGTTTGAAATCCATAAAGCACAAACAAAAACTTGGTGGCAAAACAAAGTCAATTGACACTGAGCTTGGGGTTATAAAAAAAGTTTATTTCTTGACGACAACTTCAGCTGTGGAGCTACCAAACTTAGACTGCCGTTCTCTCCTGATCCCAAAATCCCTCGCTCTGCGTGCCGCTCTCCTCCTCGGCGAGATTAGCCAATCAAACACCTCCGAAGTGTGAGTGATGGGGGAGGGATGAATCAATTACCGCGGCGATGACGGAGGCCCTTCCCACAAACACCCGAGTCACTAAGTCACAGACTTGTTGCTCAACGGGAAGCGAGTGCTGAAGGGATTAGCGCTGCAGCAAATAGGCACAAGGGCCAACACGGCTGGGTTCTGACCCGGGCGAGGGGGCGCCGCATCTCCATAGGAAGCTTATTACGGCCGGCCGCGGTGGAGGAGGTCCCTGCACACAGAGCCGACCAGCAGGGCTGCATGGGAGCATGGGCTCGGGGGGTCATGACCCCGTCTCTGTGGCGGTGAGGGGCTGACAAATCAAAAGTAAATCCCCCGGCTCACAGAGAGCAGGCGTATATATAGACCGTATATAAAGTCAGTGGAATAAAGCAGTGTGTGTGATCACTTGATGAAATCCATAACAAACGTCT
The DNA here is from genome assembly GCF_900634795.4 of Betta splendens. Lineage (NCBI taxonomy): Eukaryota > Metazoa > Chordata > Actinopteri > Anabantiformes > Osphronemidae > Betta > Betta splendens. The sequence goes on along the minus strand of NC_040890.2, from coordinate 17,004,784 downwards.
TCATGCCGCAAATAGGAGCCGGACGCAGGATGTGGAGCCTGTAAGGTCACAGGACGACCGGCGCGGGTCGTTCGCCAAGACTTCATCATTTCATCCTTTCATCGTTTCACACACGACTCAATGTGTCAGATTCATGCTTGGATCCATCAGATTCAACACCAGCATTTCACTTATAAAACCTGTAGTGCTGTGGGTGTGTGTTAACGCGTCTGCTTTTCCTTTTTAGCTTAATTCAGTATTTTGAATTTACAACCTTTGTGACATTTGTTTTTTCGTTTCCAGGTTTTCTCAAAACTATTTAATCAGATCGTTTACTCTCATTCCTATGTATTTTTTATACGAATATCTGTGAGTTTTATGTGCATTGTCTGAGTCTCGGACAGAAACATAACAGATGTTAAAGCAGACAGGACTGAAATCAAACTGTATACACATAAATAGCACTTTATGTGAGTCTCTGTGTAAACAGCTCACATTTCATGCCGTGTTGTTTTCACACAGACAACAAATTACGGCAGACAACAGACCCGTCACAGGGACTCTAAACAAATTGCCACCTAGCTGACCTCAGGAGACAGAACATCCAAACACGTGGAGAGATGTGTATGTTACACATGCAGACACACATTCTCCTTCACTCTAATGGCCATTACAGAGATAAATTAGAGCAAAGAATGCTCGGGTGGGCGCTCTCCATGTCCCAGTCACCACGCAGCCAAAAAGCCCACGTCTCTGCAGAGTAGCTGCAACAAAGCACATTGTTTTGGCTGAGACCTATTAAAGCGAATGAAGCACTGATGCTTCTGTTTAGCAGCAGCAGCACCTTGTGTTGTCTTTCCCTGAACCGTAAAGAAACAGGCATGAATTCCTACATGAAGCGGATCATTGGGTCTAAACGGCCCCTGTGTTTGTCTTCGGGGCGGGTTGGCACCGTCCCGCTGCAGCGGGAGCCTGAGCGATGAGCTGCAGAAGCGCCTCGTCCGGACTCGGCCGAGTCGAGCAGCGCCTCGTCTGTGACTGAGTGGGTGCTAGAACACCAGGCAGAGAAGTGCTGGGTCACAGCAAAGGTTAACAAAATCAAGGCGGGGAATTTACGAGCGTCCGTGCTTCACGAGCGATGTCGCCAGCGGGGGGATTACAGTGTGTGTGTGTGTGTGTGTGTGTGTGTGTGTGTGTGTGTGTGTGTGTGTGTGTGTGTGTGTGTGTGTGTGTGTGTGTGTGTGTGTGTGTGTGTGTGTGTGTTGGGATCCTCACCTACTTTACAGACCATATATTGTGACAGAATGATGAGGGCCCTTCCCTGTTTGCGCGGTCGGGTCAGTCGGACCTAAAGCAGCGTGACCTGAGTCACTTCTGTCATTTCGTTTTCATCACAGTTTATCCACGTGCACATGAAACGAATTCTCGGCTGAGGATTTACAAGTCTGGCCTCGTGCCCGACGACCACGACGTCCGAGAGGCCGCGCCCTGCGCTACGCGCCGTCTGGACCCGGCGACGCATGCAAATCGTGTGACAAGCAGATGACAAGTCTGCGTAACTAACTTGTGATGATTTGCAGATATATTCCATCGCAGCCGTTGTTTGTGCGCCAGCAAAGCTTTTAAAGAAGCTGCACAGAAACCTGACATAATCTACTGTTCTTGAGTTATTTCTCCACAGACTCAGCTCCATGATTCTCAGGTGGTCTGAAGACTTAAAGATGGCAACAAGCAGCTCTGCTCAGCCAGGAACCAAGTGTGTGTCCTCGTCTGCTGCTCGATCACATTCAGCCATGATAAAAGCCCAACGCACTGAGGCCTGGCCTGGTTCACGGCTGTGTGGAAGTGGAGCGGGTCGTAGGTTTCTGGAGACGACCTGGCGATGGGAGACGTCACCGCGGTGGTTTGAGGAAGACCCCCCCCCACACACACACACACACACACCCACCCCCTGCTGGCAGCTTCAGATGGTCTGGAAGAGCTTATGTGTTCAGCCCGGCTCCTTTGCAGCGCATGTAGCTTCAGCCACATGCGGTTTCGACGCGTCCCTCGCGCTGATTTCTGCTAATGCTATTATTCTACACGCGGTCAAAGCAGCACCGGGCGAAAGCAGCGGTGTCCGACCGAGAGCGCGGCCGCCGGTTGGATTTAGCCTCACATTCTGGCACCTCGGCCGCTCCGCTCGCTGGCATCTCTTTGTCCTCGCCACATGTGAGCACATTTATCATTTTCACATATAATAACACGGGGCATTGAGTTTCCCTCTGGTTTCTTCACAAAGCTGCCGCTGGGCTTAGCGTGCGGTGGGCACCGGCCGGCCCGGCCGCGGCGCTGACGGCTGGTCTAATTCAAGCCATAGTTTGAGTTTCCACAAAGCTGTGGGGGAGCGTCTGCGGCTGATGGCTCCACCCTGGGCTGAGCACCATCCATCTCTTCCCCCTTCCTGTCGCCCGCCGCCCCTCCGCCGAGCGCCGCCCCACTTGAGATCCATTCGGAGAGCATATTTGCCGGATGACAGTGTGCTCTGTGTACCATCTATTATGGCTGAGGCAGATACATTGTCACTGGGAGCCTCTCGCGCCGGCATAAATCCACGGTCAGCAGCGAGTCTGGGTCAAGTGATTTATTCACGGGGGCGAAGGCGAGCGTACACGCGGCCTTCTCCTCTGCGGGCGCGTTGAAACGCACGTGTGCCCCGGGGCAAACTGTGGAAACCTGTTACTGTACTCGCGGGCTGTAATGGGAGGCTTGTTTAAAGTACAGGGGAGTCTGGTCAGAGTCTGCCGGAGGTCACGGCTTGAGGAAGTGCAGAGCCCGAGGGGAGTGAGTGCTGGCGGCGCGAGGAGGAGGCGGTGCAGCGTGAACGGAGGGCGGAGGAAGATGAAGTGCTAAGTGGCTTGACTGTACTTGACCGTAATCTCTCTATGAGGACGGAGGAGCGTCTCTCCGGTAGCTCGTCTGCACGGGCTCTGGCCGAGCCGTTCCTCACTTGAGTCGATGCAAAGGCCGCGGCGAGGACCACTTCGAGGCGATGCTTGAAGAGCGCACGCGGCGCAATCAATAAAAGCTTGTTCTGTGTAATAATTCAGCGGCGTGATGCGAGGCCTGCAGCCTGAATGTGCTTCGAATGCGACTAAATCACACCCAACAGACAAGTGTTACGGCAGCGCTGTCAAAGCCGCATCACGCGTGGTGACGGACTGATCCCTCCTCCGTCAGGTCTTTGAAAAGTACAACTGTCAGTGGCTTGTCTTAGCCATAGCCCCCTGCCCCCTGCGCTCTACATCATTGCACTTCAACAATATTGACTTCTGTTGAGGAGATTAGCTGTCAAGCTTTTATTTTGTTAAGGGATCAAGGTCCTTCATGTTCCTCCCTAAATATAACTTTACTCTTTTGCAGGTTTGAAATTGCTGCCGCAGGTGGTATTTCATTTATGAGAGCGCTTGAGACCCCGAATGCCTCGGCTTGACCGCCGGGCTTTGGAGGGATTACCTGATGAATTTGTGTTTTACAGCAGCTGTTAGTGAGAAGTTACCCGGGGTCTAAATGTGGATGCGAAAGCCCTCCACCAATTGTGCTCGATGGTCACTTTCATTTTTAACTTGTTGGACAACTCGCCATAAAATTAATTTTAACCCCGCATCGCCTGCTTTATATAACTGACCAACTATCGATGCAGAGGTTTCTGATTGAGGCGGGATGGAAAAAATAGCGCACGCCACTGAGTGACGGCGTTGTATCAAGCTACAGCTAAAAATAAGCGTCCTTAACCCTGTCTCAGAAAGCATCGCCTGCATTGATAAGGATCTCCCGCAAGACAACTATGCAACACCTCTTAGATCATTGGAGATTGTGATTTATGAGGCAGGCGTGGCCGCGGCTGACGAGCCGATAATGCCCACCAGGATGCTTGGATTGCCACCACTGCTCTCAAGAGACCAGCGGAGCGGGACTAAATGAGAGCGGGCTGGAAATGTCACCTGCATGCGCAACCTTTTATGCCCTGGAGCCCTTCTCAGAACTTGTAAACTCTATCTGGCGCACCTCGGGGCACGTCTATTGATGGCTTATGGCAGAATCCCACCAGCGACACCAGCCTTTCCACACTTGACTGGAAATCAAATCGCTATCTACCTTACAGCGCTGGACAGTGACACAGGGGAAATCCCCACTGCCGCAATAGACCACTGGAGGTCCAAGAAGGCCATAAAGGTCATAGGCAGTGGGTAAACTGGGTGCTTGTTACATGGTGTGGAAGAACCCTTGGGCAAAAAGAGGTTTGATAATAAATTTGAGGAAATCAACCAATTGGTGGTTTGGTTTAATACTGGGTTTAATAATTAATGCTGGCTTTCAAAATCTATGTCAAAGCATTTTAAAAATATTTTTAGACGTCCTTGGCCACAGAGATCCCTGCCTCTCGTCCAATGACTGCTGGGACTGGTTCCAGCACCCCACGACCTTTCGGTTTGGATGGGTGATCCTCAAATGGAGAGTTGTGTAGGACGTGGTGATCCCAGTGACTTGAGCTTTAAAATGTCTTTCACCGCTGTCACCAACTCCTTTTTTAAAGAAAGTGAAACCCAGATGTGGTTTCCAGCGTTCGCCTCATGTGAGCTGACATCCCTCTAAGTACACGCTCACGAGCCGCCCCCTGGAAACGTCCTCTGAGTAATGAGACATACATCTGGGCCCATGTTCAACGTCCTGTCACTTAACGTGACACGAATCCCCCTTGCTATGTGTGATCGATCTATTTATTGCCCTGTTTATGTAAAGCCAAGCGGTGTCTCCTGACGTCGGATTTCTTCAGCCTGAAATATCAATGGCCATCACTCACTCTTTATTGCTTTTTCTTACCCCTGGTGGCCTTGTGGCATTTGTCGGTGATGTATTGGGGGCAGCGCCTGGACATGGGACATCACCACAGCAAGTCCACAGGTACGTGCATGTCAGGGATGAGAGTGGCCTCACACTGTAACACGGCTAATGTCTGTAAACATGTAGCCGGGATAGTTCAAGAAACTGAAACAAGCTAGCATGTCCACATCACCTCTGCAGGAGCTGCTATGCTAATGTGTATTATCTGCTGCACTTAAGATAATAGCCAGTGCTTTGTTCTGGCTCCAGACCTGCCGTGTGCACGAGATGCCGCGGCTTCCTGCACTAAGAGCGCTTCTCAGGGCAATCCCCGCTACGAGCCGCGGTGTTAACCCGCTGGACGACTCTTATCAGCTGCATGTCATGTTCGCATTCTCCCCCCTCAGTTCCTCCAGCCTCTCGCACGCTCATCTCCACGCCCGCTTCAGCTGCACCCTCGACGGCTGCGTTTATCTGCAGCAGTAAAGTGACCAACATATTTGTCCAGAGTTTTCCCACAGTCTCTGGAGATGGAGAGCAAACGAAGCCAGTGTTGAGGTCAGCTTCCTAGAGTTATTTAGATTCTCTAATAATAAACATTCATCCATCAAAGTGAAAATGTAAAGTGAATGAACTGAAACTAGGAACCCAAGGAATCATTTAAAATCCACCGACACAGGCTTGATAGACGTTGACTTTTTTCTCTGCTGACAGTGACGGCTTGAAGCCCACACCCACCACAGGCACCCCACTGATTCTGCTCATTACTGGGGACAATGAAAGAGAGGAAAAACCAACCGGGTGAAGTTTTATTGCTGGTGTTGTCATGCTCCCTCCCAGGTGCCTGAAACTTCACTTTGTGTTGATGGGGGGAGTGGGCTTAGTTCGCCTCCCTTTCACTTTGACGACTGTGAGGCCTTTTATGTTGTTCTTGTGGATTTTGGGTCACTGTCAGAGAGACTGGGAGTGTGTGAGGGAAATGTAAATGCAGCTCCCCAAAAGCTGGGAGAGAATCTTGAGTAGCTGGGTTTCTTTAGGGGCAATGCTGAGTTTGTGCCCTAATTATTGGACTTCAATGCAGCCTTTGATGCTTTATGTGAGTATCGATGTGCATATGCACATTTATTTCATGATTCATGTAAATCTGTTCTTTCTCATCTTTATCTTGATTTATATCTATTTCATATTCCAGCATTAGACATGTTTTCTGTGGTGCAGTGTTGTGGTTTGTGTGTATGGAAAACTCATCCCGCGGCTCTAAATGACCCATCTCTTCCCGGTTTTGGCACTTTTTCTCTTCCCCTGGGGATTAGGAGCTGTCAGTGGGCCCCTCTGCTCCACACACTCACACTCATACCCTGCACACACACTGCAAAAGCTGCTCAAATCTCTAGTTCTTAGGGTACTGTGTATGATAGCGACTGGGTGAGCTTGGGGCTTGATTAGTGCAGTTAGCCCTTCTAAGGCTCTGGCTGTTTACAGTGGATTACAGGGAGGGAGGCAGGGGTTAAGTCTACCCAGGCACCGTGTCCCCCCCCCAACCCTACTGTCTCACCCCCCCATCTGCAGCAGGGCTGGCAGCCTGTCTGGGCTCCCCAGTGCAAGGCCAGGCTGACAGGTAGCGGGATTTGGCAGAGCACTTTGCATGAGAGCCAACAAGAAAAACTGAACACGGCGGATTAGCTCGGGATTATGTTGTCAGAGTTAGCCTTGACGGACAAACTGCAGAGGAATAAATTGCAATCTGTTTGAGGAGCCCACTGCCACGCAAACAGGAGAGGCATCGGCTCGCCTCGCAGCCTGTCCAAGATGACAGCGAGAGGAGAAAATCATTAATAATTTATAAACAAAGTCCACGGCCATTAGCGACATCTGCCCGCGCGGGCTGGTCGACGCGTCTGCTCGTCTGACCCCTAACGTCACGCGCCGCTTCGTGGTAAAACTTGGAACCAAGAGTGGCAGAGCGCGTACAGAGATGAGGGAGGTTTTACCAGAGAGCTCAGAAAATGGGCAGAAGCTGGCGTCCCTTTGTCTGATAAGAGCCTGAGAAAGGAGCAGGCACCAACCTCCACATGTGCATTTTGACTGGTTTTCCTGAAGAAGCAACTCATTTTGGTCGCGTGCCACTTTAGAATGAGCCTTCACTGAAGCCATGGAAATGACTTGGGTAGTTTGATTAGAGCCAGAGAGGCCAGTGAACAAAGCCCAGTCCAACCCACCCATAGTGATGCATTCATGGCAAAAAAGCTTGGAGGTGATTCTGCATCCGTGTTTTTATTTCATGCTTTTAGATCACAGCTTTTATAAATCCAGGCTGAAGTGAGATGCTGCAACTAGACGCTGGTACTTTACTGATGTCCTTAAGGATGCAGAACTGTGTTAAGGATGCGTTAATATAAATTAATTTTTTTTATTATTTAAAAAATATAACAATAAGTAAAATAAATATAAATAATTACATTTTTAATTATTAGAGTGTCTTTTTGATGAGTAAAGGCCAAAGGTTTGGAGGAACAGGTTTCTTTTATTTCAGGAGTGAATTGGCCCAATCTGTGTCCGTGCAGCAGCTCTGCTGTCGAGGACTGACTGGCATGGTAAAATGTATTAATGAGCTTTACTGCATTCTGTCCTGTCCTTCATCATTAGGAATGCATGTCTGTATGTTAAACATATGAATATGCATCGCCATAGAGCATTTGCTCTCAGAGTTAGCAGCGAGCCAGCGCTGTGCCTTGAATAATAATCCGCCGGAGAAACGAACAGATTTTTCTTTGCCTTCGACTTGTAATTGAAAAAGATAATAACGGCACTTTTTTTTTTTTTTTTTTACAATTCACGAGCAAAACTAATTCTGAATGTTAAAATCTGCTCTGACTGAGGGAAGTGTATGCGGCGATGTTTGCTTATATGATAAAAAGAAATTTTATGTTTGCATATTTACATATTTTAATCTACTTACACTTAGACTGTATGTAAGTGTAATATCACTATGTCTTAGAAAGAAAATACATGTACTGGTATGTTAATAAAAGCAAATTAAACTGGTGAGCAAATATATTTGTCACATTTATTTAATTTCTGGCTCCTTCCCAGAACAGATCTACTGCAGTGTTTCCAGTCGCACTGAGGGCGAGCCACAGGTCAGCAGGGGTCACTGGATAAAGGTTAACAAATTACCACAACGTCTCCCACTCACCTGATTGATGCTGAGTGGGGGAGGGCGTGTGTATAACAGTTAGGTCAACATGAGGTAATGAAGGCTGTGGCCTAGAAAATGCAACAAAATCAAACACAATCAGGGCAAAATCGCTTCTCAGGATCCTCTCAGACGGTTCTGTCACTGTTAGCTCACAAACAGCTCGCTCCCCTCAAGAACAGGCATAAAGAGTGAATGCAGGGAGGAACCAAAGCTTCTGATTTACTGACAGGACAATTAGACAGAGCAAATCTGCTATCGGGTCTAAATACTCCAGATAGCGGGTCCGCAGGCGTCTCACCCGGCCGGGCATCATGGGAGTGTTCATGTTGACGGGTTTATCTGGGCAAAGGCGCAGTCATCATGACCGGAGCTGCGATAAACGTCATTAAAGGAAGCGACAGGCACTTAATGGCTTCATTCCAAAGAGAACAGCAACAACCCATGCGCGAGTTTAAAACCCCGAAACGAGAAGAGTTTCCAGAATCTCATAAAGCATTTTGAAGGCTCGACGTACTCCTCGCTGGTCTCGAGTCCCCACTGCAAACAAATAAATCAGCTCCTCGCACACAACTGTTGACCCGCGGTGACTTCACTCGCAGGAAACGTGGAGTTTCTACTTTCTCTTTGATTCCCAGACGGCGTTATCTGCTATCTGTCTGGGGGCGAGAGGCTGAACGGTAGCGTTGGACGCTTGAATGTCTCTCTAAATAAACTCCATCGTCATATTAGGTTTTAATGGGCAAACTTCAACCTCCGGGGCTGTGACCCCTTTGAATGGATTCAGTTAAATACTCAAATATAGGACTGCTCTCAACATTGCCTTCTGCCAAACACATCCAGCTTTGTAGGATAAAAGTAATAACAGCACACAATCAAAAAGCCTTAGAGGCAAATATTTTTGCCCTTCGCATCGTGAACCAGACATCTACACAGTATGATAATTGTTGGAGCCTATTTCTGCTGAAAACATTATTGGAAACATTACGAACTGAAGCTTCAACACTGGGTCAATTGACGTAGGTACATGTCTGCTTCCTCCCACCTTCCTGTTCTCACAGGGGAGGTCCAGAAACCAGAGGATGCCCACAGATCACAGGGGAGAGGAGAGCACGCGAAGCACCAAAAAAACAACAGATGTTATCAAATTGGAGGAATGAGCAACAGAATAACTCGGTTCAATATGTGCATGACTCCCTCGTTTTTCTTTTCTAGCTGAAACTAATGAATTTTTGTGGGGAGAGGAAATGCTTTGGGAATAGGTAGAAATTTCATCAAACACCGGATGTGTGCGCTTGATTAGTAATTCAGACCAAAGCTAACTTTGGTAAGACAATATTACAAGAGGGCTCAAGGAAATGGCTAATGAGCAGCTAAGCTAACGTTATCTTGCTCCAGAGCATACAGTCATCTGATTTTCTAGGCATTGGATCCTAATTGGATTGTGAGGAAGTGAAGAGGACAAAGAACATTTATCTTTTACAATTATCAGGAATTCATATCCTGGGCAAATTTGCCAGCTTGCATTACTATTCGATTGGATTAACTATTGATGAGCAGCAGAAACCAATATCATTTCAATCTTCCAGCCTCTAATAGTCAATGGATTTTTCTGATTTCAGATGTTGGAGGAAGCTTAAAGGAATCGCATGTGATTTCTGACCATCTTTCGAGTCTTTTTAATTCCGCAGCGGGTCTTTCTGTCTTTCACCACCTGTCGTTCATTAGCCTTTGGTGACCGGCAATGCAGCGGAGGCAATGCAACGGAGGCTGCGTCCTGGTGAAGAGCCAGCAGAGCGTGAGGTCAGTCGTCTGCTTTTTACAGGCAACAGGGGTTCGAGGGAAGGTCACGAGACAAGGCTGGGTCATTTTGTCTCGGGGTTCATCAGTTCAGATAAGGTAACAGGGTGAGATGGCCACAGACAGAACCTGAGACTTCATTACATAATGTCACATGCGCTGACACCTTTCAGGAGAGCGTGGGGGGAAAGTTCTCTTTTCCAGCTGTTGTCGGGTTCAGTGGTTACACCAATGTTTTGTCTTCCCTCGGAGTAAAAAAGCAACAGTTATTACCAAGCTCATGTCTGACGTCCACAGGTTACGGGGCCAATTGAGGCCAGATGGATGAAAACGGCCCGCGTGAGGTGTGACGTGAGGAGACGTTAGGCCCATAAAGCCAGGTGACGATGGGGATTCCAGCAGCCGGAGTCCGGCGGGTTCATCGCGCGGCCTATCGCGCGATCGGCACACTGCCCTTCTGCTGACTCCCTCACAGGCTCTGCTACAATAACACGCTTGCCTTTCATTCTGGTGCAAACCTCAAGCCTCCCCCGTCCCAGAGCCCTCCTCCCTCCACCACGCTAACACCAACACGGGGAACGTGAGGCAGCCCTAGTGAGATAAAAGCTGGAGAATATTTATGTCGGCCTCCTTTACTCCTGTTAGTCTGGATGTGATTACCAAGATAACCTTTATTATTATTATTAGTTTTATTATTATTCTATGCTTTCATTAAATTCTCCTCGGTGCTCAGAACAATCAGCTGTTTCAGCCCCCTGAGCGCTAGTCAAGGTTAACAGTGCCATCTACAGTAGAGAGGAATACTCCGCCATGCGCTTGGATGGGCTGGAGAGTTCCAGTCCAAGGAGCCGGACAGCACCTCTCACTGAGGTCGGGCCGCACGCTCAGGCCCAGAGGAGAATTCCCAAAAGCAGATTCCAGAAGGAGAATGGAATCAAGTAAGTCAGAGCTCGTTTACGGCAGACGTTGCTCAGCGAAATGTAAGCATTTTAAGATAGGAAAAGAAGAGGAAAGGCTGAAAGCAGACCAATAGTGTTTATCCTCAGCCTTATAACTACTGGCAATGGGCTTGTAAATATTATCCTATTCTCCTTAATCCACTGCACAACACTATGCTCATCCACTTACCGGAAGCTCCGACATTTACCTCGGGATTTGCCGAGGCTTGGGCTGGAGTGGCTGCGAGTGAGGAAGTGCTAATCTACAAGGCAGATTCAGGATTAGTGTGGTGAGCCAGGTGACCCGAGGGCCCGCGCTCTGATTGGCCGAAGGAGGCGCGGGCCTGCCGTCCACGGCAGCGGGCGGCCGAGGGGGGGGAGCGAGGGAGGGGGCGTCTCCTCGGTTCTGCTTTCTTCTTCTTCTTTTACCCATTCTCTTATTTTTCTTTTCCCTTTCTCTCTCTCTCTCTTTCTCTCAAGGAGCCCTGATGAGAATTCCACTAATCAGCTGAGGATTAACAGGGACTCAGACGACACTACATCTAATTCCCCCTTCACTGCCACTGGGGCAACAAGAGGCCCCACGCAGCACTGCAGCACCGAAGTATTTGAATTAGGCTCAGACATAAAGTAGATATTCACTTTTAACCTGTTTGTGTCCCAACAGTTTGCACATTAACATATAGATGCTTAATTCATGACAGCATTTAATATGTGAACCAATTTGAAAAATATCTGTTCTATGGATGCTAAAATGTAGCCCACAAATTGAATGATAAAATGTGACTAATTGTGTCTCAACAGCGCGCGTCTGCTAAGAATCGAGGCTGAAGGCGTCAGAGCTCCGCGCTCCGGCCTCTGCTGGCGCTTGTATTTTCCTCCTGTTCTCCCGCTCTAATCCTGCACGCCTGGATAAGAACATGATGGTCAGCTTGTGTTTTTCAAAGTGACACCGGCATCAGAAGCTCATTCATTTTAATGCCGAGGCTCATTTACTTGCCGGGTCATGCTGGGCCACCCACAAAGCAAAACTACTTATAGGAGAGCGTGTTGTTTCACACCCTGAGAGATGAGATACATATTTCCATCAGTAGTTGAGCATCTGGTAAATATTAATGTCTTATAGCATGTCTTTGGCCCGATGCTTATTTATGGTAATATATTAGCGTGGGTAGGTTGTGTTTTTAGTCTTTGGCAGCACTCCCGTGCTATCTCGCAGACAGGTTGGCTTCCCAGCCTCCCACAGTTTTGCAGTAATGAAGGAGCTGTCTTACCCAAACAAACAGGCTCTCTGGAGATGTACCTCGACTACCTCCTTAATCCAGGAAGTCTCTCTTATCTCCCCACAAATGGCCACGTGGTGAGGCGCACCACGCTACAGCCTCATTCATCAGTGAAACCCCGGAGCAGGTACGACGCAGGAGGTGGAACGCGACGGTGGACGTTGGTTCTGTGCAGGAAGACGCTCTATTTAAATACGTTTATTTATTGTCAGACGTGTTCATGAGCCGTCCAGTGTCGTGCGGCCACTTGTCCGAGTGGTAAAAAAAAGCCTTTCAGTAAAGAGGAGTCTTCTGTGGAGGAGTTGTGACACCCGGCGCCGCTTATTAGCTTCTCCACTGAACGCACTCCCACACAGAGAGCACTGGACCAGGCAGCGCGTGGTGAAATAAAGATCAGGCGGCCGGCGACACAGTGTTCAAACGCATCCGTGAAATCACACTGTAAAAACAATAATGGACTGAAGAGAATGAAATCCTGCAACTTCCCAGACAAACAACCTGAGGCACAAGGTCTTACCTCAGTTTCATTATGAAGTGACATGATGCTACTTGCTGTGAGAATATCAGTAATAATAATATAATATAAATAAATAAAATAGGGCATTTATGTTGTCAGTTTTCTCATAATTACAATTATTAAATTCAAAGACTGTTTTCTAGAATCTGATTATTTTCCTGTTAGAATCCCTCTTACCTTGAACTTTGTTTTATTGATCATTTATATTTTTTATGTATGTATGTATGTATAAAATATTCATGCAACTTTTAAGTTTATGTTTATATTGTAATAAATAAAAAAACAAGTGCTACTTTGTACATTTTTTATGATCATTGTGTCATTATTTTGCCATCTTTGCTTTTCCATTGTGTGTGTGTGTGTGTGTGTGTGTGTGTGTGTGTGTGTGTGTGTGTGTGTGTGTGTGTGTGTGTGTGTGTTTGACTCAAGCAGTTTCCCATTACTATAAGTTACCCCCAAACAGGTTTTGAGCCGGTTGCCAGGAGTTCTGGTCCGGCAGCGTCCATCGTTAATACTGATCTGTCCATTTTTCCTAACTAAAGCTCTTATAAAGAGCTAAGACCATAAGACTGTGTTTGCGAGTTCAGTGACGACGCCAACAAGGCAACAAGGAGCTGGAGAGAATTGGAAACGGAGCGCACGGCCCGTTCAGAAAGCTGAAGACAGCTGTGTTTTTACAACCGCTGAAACACAACGCTAGAAAGGGGTTTTTTTCTCCAGCGGCTCCGCGCACAGCACCTGCCATTTCCATCACAGCCATGTGGCCACAAAGGGAGCAGCGGATCCGTCAACAGGATCAAGTCCTCAATAGACCCCGTGAGCCACTCAATCCTTCAAGACACCCCCTCCATCAGCCTCAACAAAGCCCCCAAACCCCTCAACCTGGACACCTCGGCCCAGTTCATCCAGGATGTGCTCCTGTGATCAGCAGGGAGGACGCTTCCTTCACCTCCACACCAACTCAAACCTGACCACACATTTATTCATTTATACTTTCAAAATAAAAGCCCTGCTGTATCAAGCTTTTTGGAGCGTTTTGATGCAGAACTATTTTAGCCGTCTTCATTTGCGGTTTATATAAAATGTACCGTTGGACTAAAGATCAACTGCCCCAACAACAAAGCTTACAAGTGTAATTTTGTGCGTCTGTCGGTATCTGAGGTTAAAAAAAAAGAGGAGGGAAGGAAATGTGGAGACGGGGTCGACCCGCTGGGGATTAAGGAGGGGTCACAGTGGATCAGCTGGGTCTTCATCTCCCACAGAGGAGGCAAAACAAATATTAATCACCTCTCGCACTTCACACACAAAGGGTCCCTGGATGCAGGGCAGGAGGGCTGGCACAGAGGAAGACACAGGCCTCAGCAACTAATGAAAAGCCCCCACACAGGCCATTTAGTGGTGGAGCTCCCAGAATGGAGGGAAATTCAGTTGCACATATTAGACGTACAGAAGGACGCGTGACCGGAGAGAGAGAGAAAACAGCCGTCTGCAACAGCGAAGCCAGTGAAATGTGCCTTTATTTGTCCCCCGTCCGCGCTCCCCTCCACCCCCCCCATCCTCCGTCCACGAGGCATCTCACGAGTGGCAGCGACGAACCCCACCTGGCATCCTGGCGCCGGCGCCATCTGGTCGCGGCACAGGCTCGCCATCGGGCCCGGAGTCAGTACCCACAGTGCCAGAGTGGTGCTGTTTAATGAGCGCATATGAGCAAACATTCGACTGCCAGGTGGCGGTGCCGCCACGCCATGCCGACCAGGCGGGGTTCTGCCACTGCCGTTCAAACCCGGGGGCATCAAAGGGGGGCCTTGGATTTCCAAAGTAACTAAGCCATAATCCACCCCTTATTGGTCCCATTCATATTGAAATACATGATCAGAGGCGCTGCAGAGGCCCTAATCTTGCCAATGAGCGGTCCAGCACAGCTGCAGGGATAAAGTCAGAGTATGAGACCACCAGTATATTAGAAAAACTCGGGCCTTGCTGATTGGATTAGTGGAGGTGAGGGGCGGGGGGGCCCGGGGCGCGGAAATGTCATCCTCCAGAGTTGTGTGAGGTGCGGTGGTCCCGGCGCTGGCGACCGGGGATCAGGAGGTGGAGCAGACACACTTTGTCCCAGGGTTTGGTGACCCGCAAAATAGAAATTGGAGGGCGCGAGACAAAGGGGAGAGTCGCCAAGGAAATGGAAAGCAGCAGCAAAAGGCTGAATGTGAATGTGTGGAGCCGGGCCTCGGTGGCGTCTCCCAGCCTCCCGGCGTGAGCTCGTCTGGTATTAAGTTGTAGTATGTACGGCAGTTTTGAGGAGAGAAAGAGAGACAGAGAGGACTAAACCGGGCATTAGCTGTCGACTTAAAGGTTTGTGCTGGTTCCTCTGGTAGGAAGAGCCGCCCCGTTTAAGTGTGATTGAGCGTGGCTTAGATGGGGATCAATGGTTATCCTCTCGACTGTTTTGTTTTGAGGTTTCTTTTCTGTATTTACTGTGAGGAAAAGGAGAAGCCATTTTGTTTCACAAAGCAGGAGCCAAATATTTCCATAGTTGTGTGTTTGGCACTGGCAAAGTGATTGGTTCACTTAAACTGACAAATACGTCGCAAACGCTTCACCGTTTATTACTGCACCTCCAGTTTTACGTCTGTAGCACAAATCTGGCATTCTATTATTAAAATAAGAAGAATAATGATAATATTCGTAATATATTATTTTACACAACAACTGTGACTCAAGGACATTTCAGGGACATTTTCAAAACAAATGAATAACATTTACATAACTACATTTGAATGTAACAGACTTGCACCAAAGACAGTTCTTCCCTGTGCTTTTATTGTGGTGTTATTTACGGTGGTTGGAGGTTTCAGCAGCAGCACACAGTCACTGCATATATGATGATGGATCTTTGGCTCTTGGTACACCTGCCTACCATGTTTACACTGGATTGACACTTAGCCTCTTATGACTGTTATGAAGGGAGCCACGATGCGGTTTAACAATGTTATCTCACCAACTGATTCGGTTCCAGCTGAAGAGAAGAGATGAAATGAGGGCACAGGAAATAAAATATGAACTGGTCGGGTCAAAGTCACGTTACATGTACAATGCACCTACATACGTATGTGTCCTATGTTAGTAAATGCACATGATGCCATGTATGACGAGTGCATAGGTGGATGCACGCACACACACACACACACACACACACACACACACACACACACACACACACACACGTTTTTCTCTTTGAGTTTATAGACAGCAGACTTTTATTAAATCCCTTTGCAAATTCTTCCAACCGCTCTGGAAAAACTGAGAGAATAATGCGAGACACATTTCTGTGTAACACGTTGAAGATAAACATTTGATTTAGCAAAGCAATGTTTTCGTTTGACAGACCTGCCACAAATAGAAGCTCTCCTGCAGCATTAAGGTACATGGTACATCAGAATATACGCATACAGACTATTGTTTCTCACCTGAAGGGTTCCCAGACACTGACTCCCTCGTGGATCCACTGGGGCCTGGATGTACCCGACCTCCGACCTCTGAACTGTCTGTGGAAATTGTCCAGATACAATAGTGACATGTTTTAAAACTAAATGAAATGAAAAATGTTGCACTTTTTATTTTAATTTGTATTATGCAGAAATAGTGTTTATGTAACAGATCAGTTACAATGAAACACGTGACAAATGTTTCTAACAAGTGGCTGTGAAAGACATGTCATATATTCTGTCATCGTGCCGTCAGGGTCACTGAAGTCCAAAACGAATGCCGACGCCGGTCCCAGCGGAAAGAGAGAGTTAGCTCAACAATGCTATTGTTCCTCAGAGGGATCTGCGCTTGATTAAGTGCCCTGTTGAGAGAGTGGAACAGTTGCCAAACAAATACTAAAATGTCCAGAACAACGCTGCTTGGTCCAGTGCCAGAGCTCATTATCCGCTGTGCACATCATTACATCAGCCATTTCAGACGGAACATTCACGGGTCTTTGTACCTGCAGAGGAACCGGCAGAGCCCAGAACCAGCACAGACTGGAACCAGCAGAGCCCGGTACCAGCAGAGCCTGCATGGTCCAACTGTAGCCGCGGTGAATGTGAGAGCTGTAACAATTAAAGGAGCCGCCGTTCAGGATCTGAGCTCAGGAGGAAGATGAGGAGCCAGACTGAACAGTCTGTGAATGAAATGCCAAGCGGTTTATGGTGCTTTATTAGGTTCTGGCTACTTCTCCTATCGTGACGCGTCTTGGTGTGATTTCCTACTAAAAAGTTGTATATAATTAACCTACATTCTTTTCTTACAAAGGCAGAGTTTTTCTCCTCATCAGAGCAAAGCGTAACAATAGAAGCTGTGTGGTGAATTTGAGACTAATTCCACAGAATGTAAATGAAACCAAAGTCTTACTCTCTTTATGACTGGACACTTTCTGGGTTGGACTCACGTGATGACAGAGCGCTTCCCAACCGTCCTGACTGCCATTGCTTACAGTCTGATGAACATAGCGATAGTCATTAATATTTTCCCGACGTGACTTAATTATAGCCACGCATGTTTTGCTTCTCAGCATAGCAGGGATTTCGGTGCTGCCGCGGTGCACCCTGGGAGTTGTCTGACGGCTCGTGTCAGCTGTGCCCGTTGCCCCTCGCCCCTCCGCCGAGCGGGTCTTTCGCGGTCACGCGCCGGTAATCGAAGGCTCCTCGCTAGGTGGCACGCATGCGTATTGGCGGCTACTCGTCTCCGCCTCGGCCCCTTTCGGCACTGGCACCGTCCCCGTTTCTCTAGCGAACCCCTCAATCAACAGCTGAGCGGCCGCTGCCGTCGCGCGCGCCCGCGTGCCAAAATAGCAGCGACCAAGTGAGCGAGTGAGTGTTGAGTTAATCAGGGAGCCGCCGCGTTGAGGCAGCGGCGAGGCCTTCGCGGACACACGGGAGGCGCTTTAACAATGTCACAAGTCGCCGAACGGCCAACTGGAGCCGCTAAGAGGCTGTTAAGTGCGAGAGGCCGAGTCAGTAACGCTGAATATGAGGCGGAATGTCCCAAAGCAAAGCGCCCACCGCAGTAAATACGCGCCGCATGTCTCTGCTATTAGCATCGCTAACGCTCAGACCTGCGACTGGTTTCGGTGAATTATGGGCCAAATAAAGTTCCAGACTTTCATTACTGCAGCATTAGCTGGACGTGGAGCCGCGTGTTGACTCAAGACGCCACCTCCATATGACAACACAACGCTCAAAGGGCTCGTTTGTGGCGGTAAAGCCACACATTAGCTTAATGAGGCTCAACAATGGGCGGCCGCTTTGAAGGTTCCTCCTCGCTTACCTGCAGACACACGCAGCAGAACGGCGGGAGGAGCGACTGGAAACTCCCTGGAACCGAGGGAGCGTCTGCACTTTCCACGCACTGGCCTCAATTCATCGCCGTATTAACCAGGTCCACTCCGTTCACTTGCGTCTGTTCAGGACTTTCAGCTCTGCGCTTAAGTGATTTTCACTTGGGCCTCACGCGCACGAGAGAGACGACGAGCTAATCTCCCGGGGTTTAGCGGAAATAAAGTTGAAACACACTCTCTTAAAACCATCTGCTTCTTCATCGCTGAAGCAGCAATAAAACAAAACAGTTATTTTTATTTTTCCGATTTTTATGACGTTCTTCCAAAACACATTAAGCTGCAGTGGGAGGTCGACGGAGAACAACGCGCAGCACAATCGGTAAATTTACTGTTTAACACAAACAAAACCCCGTTTTTAAGTGTTTCCACTCACGGTGGAACTTCCGTGATTTACGGCGCGTGCGTTGCCCTCGTAGCTCGATGTTGTAAAATGTTACTATGTGTTTTCCACAAGTACTTTAAGCACATCTTCACCTGACAGCAGACGTCAACCTGCTTCCAGCTGAGACTAGAGCTGGACTCGACTGCTCTTCTTTTGGCTTCGGCAGAATTTAATGCCAATAAAATGAGAAAATACTGTTATTCAGTTTATCAGGAAAAATGTAATTATAATGACTCTACAGAGCAAACTGTTTATGCGGTGCAGACGAGTTTCTATTGGTTTAATTACTATGAAAGGGAAAATTACCTTTCTGGGGATTTGGATTTGGTTTGTGGCCATTCAAATAAACAAGGCCAATTTAATTTAAACGTGTTTTCTTTTTGTTTTTTAAAACACGAAAAACTACAGATTTTACTTTACTTTCTGATTTTTATCCTTCTGCCTTTTTGCATATAATAAGACGTGACCTTGAGATATCTCAGCGTTAAACCATCATGGCTAAAGTTCTCCAGCTTCAATAGAGAGTTCTTATAAATTCTAATAAATTCCAATCTGGCAAAATATCTGAAGGACACAATTTCATTGTCACTGGTAAAGCGTTCTCTCATGATCAGGTTCACTACAAGTACTGGACAAACTGCAGCATAACATCATGCAGTAATCTTTATTATAACATCAGAATGAAACCCTAGAAAAGAAGAGCACTCCCACACACAAGCAGTGTGCAGAAATGTTACAAAGCGTGTTGGCAGCGATGCTGCTCTAGTTAAGCTAATAGGTTTTGGCTCCCAGTTTAAAGTCACTCGTTGTCATTTGGATCTGCAGAACTGTAAGGACTGAAAGTTGCCCTCTGACTGAGCCGATTGGAGGACACTAAATCCTCTTTCTGTTAATTAAGGAAATATTGCACAGAAGAGAGAATCTTGGCAAAAAGCACCAGCAAGAGAGGCTCATGGGAAATTATTGTTTTTAAGTTAATAAGTTGTTTTACTCTAAGCAGAGTGAAGGGGGATTTAGGGATTCCAATCAAAACAAACAAAGTGTAAATGAAGTAAAAGGGAAGAGAGGAATCTATTTCACACATGGTAAGAACAAAACAAAGTTCACACGCAGGCAGCTGAAATAATTCATCGACAGTGTTTATGCGCATGCAGTGAGTCCTGGAAACACACACACACACACACACACACACACACACACACACACACAGATATAACATTACAGAGGAGCCAACCATCTCCGTGGGCTGATCGAGACAAATAGTGTCTACTGCAAATTGAACAGGCGCCTTTTTATGCTATTTAAATTTTGGTTTCTTATCTGGGCGCAAAAGAAAACGTGAACATGATAAAATATAAAAGCCTGAAGCAGCCACATGATTAATGTGGTTACAGATAAGAGGAAGACTAATGGAACAGCATCCTGCCAGTCTACTGTACGTAAGCAGTCATGTTCTATTCTGCTCACTGCACACCCGCATGGAACAACAAAGGACCATTTGTTTGTATTTTCTTTATTATATTAATAATAATTTTAAAAATGCTGTGACACAACATGACCTTTGTTGGTGTTGCACATAACTTTTACATTTTTTACAATTCACAAGCTTGACATAATTTTCAATAACAATCATTGATTGATGATTATCCATCGTTGTTTAACTGACTGCTTTATTATTAAACATTATAGCTCCTGGATATGACTGTATTCATAATATGGTCTAATCTTAGTATTGTTAATTATATATTATAAAAATAATGTGTAGCAAAAAAGATTTATAGTTAATATTAAAATGCTGTAAATATCAATATGAAGTCCGTCTTTGCACATTATTTTGAACGTCAGTAGTGAAAATGCTCCTATGTTGACTTTTCAGCTTTTCCCGGATTCTTTGTCTGTGAAACTCAAACAGTGACGCGCGATTTTGTGCGCCACTGCTCCCTCTAGCGGGGAAAACGCGCCACTGCACGCACAATAAGCTCAAGGCCGGACAACCAAGACCAGTGACCCGGGCGCTCTGCTGTTTGTTCCATTTGTGGAAAACCAACAAGTCAGTCATGAAACATTTCAGTTCTTGTGCATATTAAGAAAATAAATCTGGAAAAAAAACTCCCAGTTATCAACCATGTGGCACAGAAAACCTAAGTCGACTGCAAACAGCATTGAGGTCCTTGAAGTATTG